>NC_092428.1:31995289-32295289 GCF_036169615.1 Heliangelus exortis | reverse complement strand
TGTTGTATTTTTAAAGTTTTGAAAAAAGGAAAAGTTCAGTGAAAAATTATTCACGTTTCCAAGTATATATTTTCATTTTATTTCCTGCATCTTCCCCTCTCATGATTTGTCTTGGGACCAGCAGAACTGCATAGAGGGGTTGCCTTAGGAAATAGGAAGCAATATTTTTGTCACAATATTTTAGCACCTTTTATTAATATACTTGTTCTAAGCAGAACTGAGACAGAAAAGAGAATTTTTATCTACGTGTTTGAGTCTCCACAAAGTTTTTTATTCCTAGAAGTTTCTGAAAATTATGAATATCCAAATGGAAGCAGACAGATCAGGTTTCCATGTTATACAACAAACAAGACACCAATGTGTGGCTTTGCATGGGGTAAGTTTCTTGGGAAAAGACCTCAGAGAAATTCATTTAACTGCATTATCAAACCTAAATAAAACCTTAACAGCTGTTTTCTCTGGCACAGGACTACTGTGTAGAGGCAGAGAAAAGAGATCTATGTACTAAAGTATTGCAGATGCTGATCCAATCTCTAATACCAGAGATTTTACCATTTTTACCATTGCCACAGGTAAAATGCACCACACCATCTTGCAGTCAGGTTAATTGTGAGCTGAGACAAGTAACATATTAGCAAATTCATGCCAATACAGGGAATTTAATAATTTGGATTCCTGGATGAGACACCTGAGTTTGTGACACAACCAGGGGTTGCATCCTCATCTCTCAACACTACTCTAAAAAAAGCTGGATCTGAGAGATATCTGATATCTTTTAAAAAAAAAAACTTTGAATTTTAGGTGAAATACCATTTTGTGTCAAGAAAATAAACATCTTTAATTTAAAACAATTTTTAATTTTAAAATAATTTAAATTGTTACCTCATAAAAGAATTCTTCCTCTGCATTTGCAAACATTAATTCCTCCTTTTGCTGATTTCTCTTTCCCTTGCTCTTTGCATTCCTCTTTGTGGCTTCTGTAAAGGTCTTGCTGATGAGAAGATAGTAGTGGCACTTTCCACAAGGTTTGTTTGTTCTGTGTGCCTCAGTCAACTCTTTCCTAAAGACAAATAAATCTTTACACATACAATTTGAAAATAAATTTAAACCCTCAACAAGTGCATAAGTCAACCTTCTAATGTATTAGTACAGAAAGGATATTCATATTTCAGCTTGTTCCTCTACACCTCAGAAAATAACTTCTGCATATGCATTCCTGGTATTCAAATATAATATTTGCAATTTTAAAACTAAGACCTCATATGAGATGAATATTTTTTTATATTTTACATGTTTTACTTACACCTATAGTATCACTGTGTTAACATAGTTCTATATATGTAAGATATCTGAAAAAATGTGAAGAAAACACTGTTCAACATGATGTTAACCAAAACCAAATGAAACAAACTTACTGAAGCTGCTGGTGCATGGGCAGAGCAATCTGGGGTGGGACATTAATGAATCTTTCACTTAGCAGGAGACCCACAGGCTTAGAACTGTCATTTAGGAGCTTTTCCAGTTGTTCTGCTACTTGCTGTTCACAGCTCTTCTCACAGTGACTTAGAATCAGCTCCTTGATTTGTTCAGTACACTGTGTACCCTAGAACCAAGAGGTGTGTTTTCTTTTCATTGCAGAACAAGAATTTACACAAGAAAACCTTGAATGGGGACTTCAGGGAAATATTCTACAGGCCTACTGGCAATGTCCTTTTGCAGTCCCTAAAGCAACATACAATTTATCTGAAATTATTTACCAGCCCTAAAGCTGAGGGCAAACAAAGGCTCTTAAGTGAGAGGAATGCAGCTAGAAGCTGCTGTCTGCTCAACAGCAAAACTCAAAAGCTGCAAAAGATGAAAGTGATGGAAAACAAGAGGCTGACAGCTAAATTACCTTGGAACTTCTTACTAAACCTAGTTTTAACTCTCTACACCACTCTTTGCTTTATGCTTTACCTTCAGGAAGACACATGGGACTGGATCCAAAAGAAAGCTAAGTGATGAACAACTTTTAAGAACATAATCTTCCAAGGTGGAATTCAAAATCTTGATTCAGCTTTTTTTATACAAGGCCAAAAAGCAGGATGAAGTCTCCCTACTGCCTGGGTGTTCATGAGGAATACCAACCTTCCTTTCTGTTAAATTTAAGCAGCTTATAAAGCCAAGGACTTCATCATCATCTTCATCATCATCACTACTTTCTTCTTGGACTTCTGCTTGCTATTCAAAGAAAGAAGAAGCAACAGCTCAAGTTGACATTCTATTTCCACTCTCCCCAGCAAGAAATATTTTTTTTCCAGAGATGCTTGGCAGGTGACAACCACCTAAGGTGATCTGTACAAACACAACCTACAAATTTTGGTGCTGGTGGTGAAAGAATTCTGATTATGGCTATGAAAATGCTGCAGCACTGAATGTCTCTGCACTTAGAGCCAGTGATTTAGAGAGCCAGGTTGTGTATCTTCTACAGCAGGATCTTTTGAAAGGCACTAAAATTTGATAGCTCACACATAATGAGAAGCATCTCAGTACAAGGGACAGCAATATCTTAAGCAAAACCAATTTCCTTCAGTTTCTTATGCAGGAAAATAAACCTGAGTAGTTTTAAAAAACAGGTTGCTTAAAAAACATTGAGCAAGAGAGCTTGGATACAGGGTGAAAAAAAAGCTCAAGAAAGCCCTGCAATGAAAAACCTGGGGAAAGAACTGATGGTCATGCAGGCATAATACAAGGATCACATTAAACTTGGGCATAAAAATTGCTGGGACAGAACAAAAAGGGAACCCACAGTGAGGATGCCATACAACATGGCACAACTGCACAGCTGTGCCCTGTGGAAGCAGCTTCTTCAGGCCAAAATTCAGAGAGAAAAATGACAAGCCTTCCACATATAAGAAGAAAACAGCCAAAAAAAAAAACCCACCTAAATCTCCTTTGGTTGAAAGTAGGCATCAAGAAAGCAAACAAATCACAAGGACAGCATCACCTTTTGCAAGGCTGTAACATTATTTCAACATAAAAAGTATTGTATTTAATTCACAATTGTAAATTCTCTCTTACCTTGATAATACTTCCAATATGATTCTGTTGTATTAATATATCAGTTAGCTCAGCAATGTTAACAGGAGCTTTCAGAAACAACTGGAAAATAAAAAACAAGAAGTTTTATGCCTGATGATAGATCATAAGCCACTTAGTTGAAAATAAAGTCAGTAACTTCTGAAGGTTGTCATGCAACAATGTTTCGTTTCCAATTTCCATTTAGTGAGTTTGTTTATTTAACTTCCTCCAATGTAACACTGTAAAGACTAAAAAGCAACTTCTTGAAGTGCTTGCTCCTCAACTCTCCACAAGCAGACACTTTGCATACCAGGTACCCTTTTGAGTTTGGTGACCTAAATTCTTGCTGAGCACAAGAGAAACAACCAGAAGGCTGGAAGCTGTCACATTAAACAGACCCATTTCTTGCCTTTTTTTTTAACGACTGTAATTTAAAAAAAAACACCTCCAGAAAGCTGATTAACATTGAGGGAATTTTTTTGGGCAGCAACTAACACAGTGAAGATGGAAAGATTACATACACTGGGGAAGAAGAGCCCTACAGTGCATTGGGTCAAGTTCTGGAAACCATGGATTATGAAACATGTTCACTATGAGCACAGGAAAACTATGAATCAATACAAAAATGTGAACTGATGACTTTATGTCACTCTTTAGATATTATTCATGGAAATATCAACAGGAAGTCAAAGTACCTGTTGCAGCAATTTCTTTATCCCATTGTAGTCATTGTCTGATATGGAATGTGCTTCAAATTCAACATTCACCTCCTATTAAAAAGTAAAATACAGAATATCAAACACACTTGCCAAGAAGCTACATCAAAACAAAGGTAAACTGCAAGAAACTTGAAGACAAGTAATGGTCAACATCATAAATAGCACTTATTTCCATCTTGCAGTAATCACAGCAATTGTTAGCATTTCTTCTGCAGTCTCGAGAGAGCATTTTTGACAGTAATTTTTTACAACTGATTTGCAAATTGTGTTGTGAACAAACCCTTAATACTTCATTCCTAAAATGTCTTTCTCACACTTGGGTTCACTGTAGCCATGCAGATTCTCTGCTGCAGAGAGAGCCTTTGATCCCAAGGCAGTTAAACTCTTAAACCTGCAGGACTGGAGTGTAATGCCTCAAACTGTTTTGAGGAATCAAAACTTCTGGACACTAAAATTTTCAGTCAAATTGAATCAAAACTTCTGACACCAAAGAAGACTCCTACCACTCCAGTCTCACACTGAGGTCACAGTCTTTACAATCCACTGGGAGAACAGCCTCAGAGGCCAATTTACAACATATAAAAAAAATATACAACCCCTTCTGAGGGGAAGAAATATAGATGGGTGCCAAATATTCTTTTATGGTCCAGTAAAGCAAGGAAGAACTACAGAGGTAAAACATAAGTGACTTTCTCAAGGAGGGGACATGATTTATTTAAGAAGCTGTTTATATAAGCAAAGAGATTGTATCTTTGGGGTGTGTAGTATCCACACTGGCATCCAGGAACTCCTGAGTGCTTTAAAATTCAAGGATCTCACTGAATGATTACACCAGTAAAGTCTGAACAAAACACAGTTTACAGTGGTTCTGAATGCTGTGCAAATCACAGCCATAAAATTGATATAAGCACAGGAGCACTAGATGTTCTAACACTGGGTTTGCTTTATGGCTTTTCCAGTGCCCAAAAATAACAGCCTGGGATGGGAGAGTTCACAAACATCCCATCTTTCATCTATAAAAAAAAACAAACCAAAAAACCAAAGGAAATAAAGACTTATCATATATTTTAGTGTGTCTTTTCTTGCTGCTCTGCACTTAGTCTCTTTGCACTGCATCCAAAGCACAGAGCCCCCAGAGCAAGCTGCTATATGCAGTAAAACTGCTAGAGAGAACACAGCAGTGAGCAAAGCACCTTCTCATCAACCAGGCCCCAGCTGGCAATCATGTTGCTGTTCTCAGATGGACAGAACTGCCACATGCCCCTTTCTAAGAAAAAAATATCTGCATAAATGAAGAGATTGTCCTAGAGGTGAAGTGAAAGGCTGGCATGGCAAAAACTAAAATTATGAGAACTATACTGAAACAAATCTGATTTTACAGATCTCCAAGTCTGTAGAGGTCTAAGTGTTCAGTACACTTTAACTTTAGCAAAGCACACCTTCTGTCTCACAGAAGAATTGAGGGAAAACAGGTATATTTTTCTATTTACACTCACAAACCAAAACGCACATAATAACAATGTATCATTCTCAAAAGCTGGAACACCCAATTCAGCACAATATTGGAAATTTCATCCCCTGCACAAACAACTGCAAATAAAATGCAGTAGTGCAGGAGGCACAGACACCACCCTGAAAACCTCTGTCACTCAAGAACCTCGATGCTGAAACACAATAAAACACAGTTAGCAGAAATGTTGAGCACTTAAAAAAAGAAACAGGGGGAAAAAAAAAGGATTATTGCCAATAGCTCTAATTCCATGATGTCCCCACTAGGGCAAAAGGCTGAAGCAGTGTACAAGGTACAGAGAGCTGCTGCTCAAGAACTTCCTAAACACTCAGCTCAGATCATGTCAGTACCCACAGAACAGGGCACAGGTTTCTAGAAAATGGCAAAAAGTGCTTTTCCATCGTGTTATTATGACTGATAAAACAATTAAGCATACACTTTTTATCATATTTTTTTAAAAGGTAGGGTTTGTGGGGTTTGTTTGTTTTTGTTTCTTGGGTTTTTTTGGTTTTTTTTCTAAAATAAGCTGAGGCCTCGTCTAGGAGGGAAACTGACTAAAAAGTGAAATCCTAGTGAAGACAATCAAGCTAGCAAAATATTTACTTTGAAATGTACTGAGTTAAAACACTTTGATACTCCTAGTCTGTGACTCTTTTAACCTCTGTGAAAATGACAGGTCATTTATTATAATCTGATTTTAAAAAGACCTCAAAATTCCGCCCTCCCAGTCAGGGGGAGGACCCTTCCCTGACTGCTGTGCTTTCCACACGTGTACAGCTACACATTGAGAGAAAGCTCTGAAAACACATTGACATTTGGTTTCCATGAGGTCTGGCTTTTTAAAAAAAAATTTTCCCCCCTCTTTCTTCGACAAGAAGAAACTTAAAGCAAATCTCCTGTGCTGAAAGCCTTATTCTCAAGCGGCCGTGGCTTCCCCACACAGAAGGCAGACCGACCACGCGGCCTTGGGTTTTATAACGTTTTAAAAAAGAAAACAAACAAAGAAAGATAATTCGAACTTTCCATCGCTTCACTGAGTCAGTTTTACCTCATACATTCACACACCCTGTTACTTTATTACACTTCAAGCTGAAGCCCGCGCCGCGCCCCGACCCCCGGGTTCCTCTCAAGGAGCTGGCAGGGGGACAAACCCCGCTCCCCAGCACCACTCACGGCTTCACGAGCCCAGATGCCTCTTTCCATCATTTTTCAACTTATTTTACCTCCAGTGCATCAAGAGAGAACGGGAATGATAAGGAAGAAAGGGGTGGGTGGGGGCATGGCCGCGCCTGCGGGGCCCCGAGTGCCGGTGCGGGGCAGGCGTGCAGGCCACCAGCGCCGGGAGAGCTCCGCTCACCTCATCGATCCTCTCCTCTTCCTCAGAATCCGACTCGCCCGACTCCTCCTCCGATTCCGGCTCCGAGCCGCTCTCCTCGGACGGGGATTGCGGCTGGGGTTGGGACTGAAGCCTTCGCTTCGCCGGCGTGGCCATTGCCGCCGCGGCGCGCAGGCGCTGGGCCCCCGGAAGGCCGCGGTGTCGGCAGCGGTGTCGGGCAGGCGCGGTACCAGCCCTGGGCTGAGGGTGGCTTGGGCGAGCCTGGCCCGGTTGCACCCCGCCGGAACCCGCCGGACCCTACCGGACCTTGCCGGACCGGGGTCCCTCCCTCAGCAAGGTCCAGGGGTGACGGTGGTCCCGGCGCGGCCGTGAAGCGGGTGGGCACCGCCGCCCGGCGAAGGTAGCGCAGGAGGGAGTCGTCGGGGGATGTCGTGACATGTCGTGACAGATTGAGGTGAATCGGAGGGAGAGGTTGTGTGACATTGCCAGAGGGGCAGAGACCCCGGGAAAGCGCCCGGGAGGTGTGGAGGAGCGGGCGGGGGAATCACCTCACGGCCCGGGTCTCTCCCCCCAGAAAACGCCCCCGGGATTCCCTCTTTGTGCTGCTGGGGTCACCTGCTTTGAAAGAGAGTGTTCTGGAAATTATCCATAAATTCCGAAATACAGTTCGGAACGGTGTTTGGCATTGTAGGTGGGTGGGAATTCTGTTGCTTTGCTGAGGCATCGGGGAGGTGAAGGAATTCTCCTCAGCAATAAATGTCCTCGCTTTTCCTCCACAGTCACCGCTCCGTCCCTCGCCTGCTTCTCAGGAACCTCTCGGTCACACTGTTGTAAAGGAAAAAAAAAAAAATAAATGGAGGCTTGAAACACAATTCTGGGGCCCAAAAGCCTGTGCTGAGCATCTGTGAGCTGAGTCAAATTACTGAAAGCCAAATTAAAATAAAATAAAAAAAAAATATATATATATATATATATAAACAAGTTACTCAGATCATTGCTGTTTACTTCAAAAATTAATTCCCAGACTAGTTACAGATAATGACAGACAAATGAATAGGAAAGGCAGTGAGTTAGAGTGCAGTAAGCACAATGTGAATGTGTTTTGTTAAAAAAACAAAACAAAAAAATCCATCGGGAAAATGTGTTGGAAAATCCTCAGCATAAAAAGTGTTGAAGTGGACATTAACGTCTGACATTCATGCAGCCCATGCTCCATAAATGTCTTTATGTCTAGGTAATAAATAAAGGTGGGTGTTAATGGGGTCATTTGGAGAAGATTGGGGTTTTGGTATTGCCAGCTACAAGGAATAAAAACCACAGGCCCTGGGATGTAATTTCATCTTTATAAGCACAATCCAGACAGGTTAAAATTTGCATGTCCCTTCTAAGCATCAAACCTGTGAATTTGGTAGATTTCTGAACTTCATGGCAGCCCTATGGGTAAACCTATTTCTTCTCTGGTTTTTAAGCCCATCTAATCATACTAAAAGAATATTGCTAACAAATGCATTGCATAAAAAAACCTAGCCCAGGGACTTCAAGAGGTTTTTTTAAAAATCAAATCTAAGTAGAATTCATCTCCATTTACGTTTGTGATGGACCAGACAATTCCCTCTGCTATTGACAGTCAAACCTCATTATGTGACTGATACAGTTGCTTATAATCAGAATAGTTACTAGAAAAGTTCAATACATTTTGCAGCTCTTGGAGTCAATAGCAGCAAGAAACAAAAGGACCCATTTATTTCTTTTTACAAGCTGTCCTCTGTATTAAAGGTAGGTCACAATTAGTTTGAGGACAGCTTTTGAACAGAAAGTTGAGTGACCCACAGAGATGTTCTTTCTGTACAATGTTTTATATAAAAAAAAAATCTGCAAAGGTTTTTTATTTAATGTGGAAGAGTATTGCTCATTTTTACTGTGCTATTATCAGGGATGCACATTGTAATCAGCTTTATATTTTAATTGAAGGCACAGAGATGTTGAATTTTACTGTGAGAGGCTGTGAATGGGAAGCATTTCAATTATGTCTGTAAGCATAATACTCAGAATATACAATGTGACCTAAAATTACCCTTCTTCCAAATTAAGTGGGCTCAGAGAAATAGCACCAAGTTGATTGTAGCCTTCAGTCCTGATTTAATGCTTCCAACACTCCAGTAGCTCTTGCAGGTTGTTACTAGAACTAATTGGATGGTCCCCAAACAGACTAATAAAAGGTTTTCTCCAGCTTTCTGTCTGTGTGCTCAAGACAGAAAATCTGTTGTTCACTTATTAGTTCTTTGCAGGCCTAATAGGGTTTAAATGCTATTTTTTTTTTTTTTTTAACATTTGAGGAACAATCTTTGGAGGATTTTTATTGGTGCTCAGGCAAACAAACAGTTTAGTGAGACAACAGTGGGTGGCAGGCATCATCCTAGAAACAAGGACTTGACAGTGGAAAACTCATTATGGTCATTTATATACATTCTCTTTTCCAGGTATAGAGCACTGCTGGACTCTGTGAAGTCTGTTCCTTGTCCTAGATGCAAACTTTTTTAGAAATTTGTGCTACCTCACATAATTGATAGATAAAATATATAGGGAACCTAAAAGTACATCTTTATATCTTGTTGTTCTCATCCAAAATCCCTGGAGATGCTGCATGTCTTATTTTTGTGCTTTCTCTTAGTGCTGTTTGGTGCAACAAGAGTGTTTATCAAGAAGCCTGCAGTCTTGACCTTTTTACAGGTGAGCCAGATGGCTGAGCCCAAAATACAGCTTTCTTTGCCTTCTTTGTAGGGGTGACATCTGTATAGTTGCAGCTGGCATGGAGTTCATGATATTTGATGGCTTTGTAATTATTCTGTGGGGTCATGGCATCACATGGGTGTTTTCATCATAGCACTGCTGGAAATTGCTCTTTCCAGAGAGTAATATTCTCTTGTATTATACAGAGTGAAAAGACTTCCTTGCATATCTCTTTGGAGGGCTTCCTAATGTTATTAAACATGATAGATTTTTGGAAATAGGAGGGTGTGGTAGGTTTGAACTCAAATTGTATTTATTGGTGCTATCAGACTAAAAGATTGCCAGTGGAAATGTAAGTCTATCTTACTTAGAGAATAAGCACTTAAGGTTGAGTTATGGTAAAGACTGCTAGTAACTTCAGTATCAGAACAACAACCTGTAGTACACAGAACTGGGTGTCCACTGTATTTTTACAAGAATTTGTAAAATTGTAAGCTGTTCCAGTATCAAAGTGACTGGGAAATGCCACTTAGCCCTACCTCCTGTGAGCTACTGGCACTGGGATATTCACAAGTATTGGGAAGTTTTAACTCTTTGAAGCCAGGGGAGGGATCTCCCTTGGCATTTACTCTGTTTGGAATCAGCCAGAGTGAGAGGGTGCTGCCCTCAACAAAATCCCTTTGTTTCTGTGGATTTTTGGGTCATTCCTGTCACTTCTCTGGCTGTGGCATTTCAGAACTGCAAAGCAGTTCCCTCGTGCCAGCTCTGAGTACTGGAAGTCTTCTGGGAAGGAGAAAGGGAAAGATGTTCAGAATCAAACACCTCAACTAAAGACACCACGTTTTAAAACCTGGCCTAAAACCAATGAAGTTTAAAATTTACAAAATGGATGCAGTATCATGGTTGGACTCAGAGTTCCCACGGGTGGTGCTTTGGGTGCCTTTTTCACCCACCTGCATTTTGCAGTGTTCCTGGCTGTAGGGCAATGCCTGACACTGAGCTCTGGATACTTGTACCAGATCATGTTTTGTTCACTCTTTGACAAACCTGCCTTTTAACTTTTCATTTTTGTCTGAACAGGTGTTTTTGGGGTTTTTTTTGCCTGTGATGAATCATGAGGTTTTCAATGCATGTCACGAGAATGCATAAAATTTAAGATGTTCTTTACATCTGCATGCTCATAATTACTCATTTAAAAGTGAATTTGCAAGTGTGTAATCTATCAGTAAGGCAACAGGGGTAATTAAGGTAAATGTGTGGTTAGAGACTGGGTTTGTGACTGCATTATTACATTTTGTTTACTTTGATGCTTGGTATATTTGCTTACATGTTGTAACAGGCTTTGAATTCAGCACCAAAGTCAGCTTCTAAGAAACTGAGAACCATCATCCTTAATTTTAATGGCATAATATATTTTCTCAGTCTTGCCTTCTTTACTGTAGATATAACAAAGAAAGCATATAAATATTACATATATTATGTTGAGGTGCATATATGGGTGTATGTAGATGCTGATACATTTGCCTTTATTTTTTTTTTTTTAAGTGAAAGACTGGCCTGAATATATTTTGCCTTGTGGAAAGGGTGAGACCCCAAATCACCCAAATTAAATCACTTGCAACATAAACATAAACATTTACATATTCATTATGATAAGCATGGGGTGGAAATGAATAAATTACAGTAAGTTTTTACAGATAGAAGTTTATTGCTGAACGTGACTGCATTGTAGAGGTTGTTACTATAAAATACTCTTTTAAAATGTCTTCTTGATGACTTCCCTTGCAGTTTCTCCCTCTCTCAAGCAGTATTATCTAGACACAGCATGTTTTTTGTTGTTCTTATCAGGGTGGGTGTTCATGCTCAGAGAATGTACATTTTCTGCTTACTCATTGTACAGAGAGCAGTGCAGCTGGTAGCAGCACAGCTTCTTTGAAGTTTCATTAGAGTCACTGTGCAGCAGCAAGTCTTCTAGATCTAATTTAGATAAATTCCTTTATTGCATTTCAGAGTTCTTTTGCAGTTATTTGTTGAACAATGAAGGTTCTGTTGCTGAAGGATCCCAAAGACAAAGATTCGGGGCCGGATCCGTATATTAAAGTGAGTAAACTTTTTATAAAGTAAGGAGTTTTGTCACTTCACTGTTAAATAATACATCCAGCAAGACAGATGACTGTGGCTGTTGAAAGTGAAAAAGGTGTTTAATCAAAATTAGGAGGACATGTCTGAAATGTTGCTGAGAAAAACGCCTGCTGGAAAATTTGCTGTTACTGAAAAAAATAAATTAGTCATTCCTACTGAATTCACTGTTAAAGCTCCCACCAAAGTACTGAAATTAAAACAACTGCATTTTGATTAATTAGTACTGATTATGTTCATGTGGATAGAATTATTATTACAAAAAATGGTGGTTGTCTTACTGGGAATGTAATGTGAAAAAGAGGTTGCTTGTTCTGGCCCTTTCTGCCATTGCCTTTAGTCGTGTGAGTAGGTCTTACTCCTAAGAGCAGTTCTGTTGACTTCAAAGTTTTATACAGATGTGCAAGAATGTTTGCAGGATCCTTTGTCACTGGGGGACTTGAGGGTTATGTGGCAGTGTGTGCTGTAACTATTCAGTAGCTATGTAAGAGCCCTGGGTTCCACAGCTGTTTAGGAATATGTTGTAATCCCAATTAACTAACAAACCCAAACTGGATTCCCTAGGAAAAGCAAATAAGATGGCATCGTATCTTACTGTAGTTGAAAGATACATTAGTGTTTACTTAGTTAATTCTTTGAAAAAGAAAAAAAAAACCTGTTTGAAATCTTATTTCAAGAGCTGTAAACCTTTTTTTATATATAGGAATTGGGATTATATGGATTTGAAGCAACTCTGATTCCAGTTTTGTCATTTGGATTCGTATCTCTTGAAAGCTTATTTGAAAAGGTATATTTCCCATTGTTTCAGTTGTCTTATATTTCAACAGAATTTAGTCCCTGGTTGCCAAGGTGCTGTGTCCTACCTTGATTTAATAAGACTGCTGCCCTTTGCTCTTCCACTTTTATTGTTTGCACAAACACAATTTTGTTTACAACACAAACCAGTATCTCATACAAATCAAGTTGGTGTTCATGCTTGTTAAACAAATATGTTGGTCAGCTAGAATTCACAATTAGATCAGTGGGCTGCAGGTAGTCACAGGGATTCTGGCATTTTCTCACAACAAAAAAAATCAGAAAACTGCAGTGACAACTTTACTTGAAGTCCACCCTTGAACTGTATTAAAATTGTGTGCTGCATCCTCTGTTTGCATCCAATAAAACTGCACAATTGGTGTCATCATTCTACTCTTTCTTCAATACATGTATTTTCTTGAAATTTGGAAAGATTTTCCAAGATTTTCCTTTCCTGACAATCTTCAGCATCACTGAACATTGTCAGACATTTAAATGTATCCTGATCTGCATTTACAAGTGATCCAAGAACACTTTTTATTGTACTGGTCTTTGAGAGCCTTTTCCTTATCTGTCTCTTGAGGAGGCAAGCAGCTGGCTGGGTAGCACCCTCTCTGTTACTACCTGCAATAACAGTTCTTGGAAGTAATTTTTAAGTACCTCCTATGTCATTTGCCTGTTCTTCCAGCTTATTTCAGTGACAGGAGTCCTTGCTATTTCCTAAAGATTCTCAGAATTAGTAGAATCTGTGCAAGTTTTGTTCTGAATTTGAGATTTGTTGTATATCCCTTATGAATACTTTGGCTGCTGATAGTAGTGAAATAGTTGCCCTTTTCAGTTTCAGACCTGTATTGAAGCTGTTTTGTTCCTCATAAAATTATAAAAAAATATTTATGAATGTATTTATGTATTTATTTATTTATTATTTTCTTTTATTTGCTTGCTCTTTATAAGTAGCTGTCTAATCCAGAATGTTATGGAGGCCTAGTTTTTACCAGTCCAAGAGCACTGGAAGCCATCAAGCTATGTTTAAAGGAGAATACTAAAAATGAAGGTGAGTTTTTATATAGTCTTTCTTAGTCTTTCTTTTTCAGTATTTTGTGAAGTTTGTCACCTTACTTCATCCACCAGTAGGCAATTGGAGTGTGTCTTAAAAAGGTTGTCTCTCAGCTCTTTTGACATCATGAAGGTCTAAACTGAGCTTGTGAGGGACTGAGGGTTGGGTTTTCTGCATTTACAATGTTAGAAAATGAAGGAAAGAGCTTTTGGTGCAAGTTATGAATTACTTTGAGTTTTTCAGTTGTGGTTATCCTTGTTAAATAAGAGTTGTCAGAAAAACTGAGGCATGAGGAACATTTTGCTGCAGTCCCTGGTTATGGTTATGGTTATTTTCCTCCCTTGGAGACAGATGCATTTAGTAGAAACTGGCTGCTGCTTCTGTGGACTTGGTAGTGAGCCTTCCAGAAAAAAAGATTTTTCTTTCTTGGCTATAAAAAGTCCCAAGTGAATTATGCATTAGCTAAAAAGCCAGAAAGAAATGGTGATACTTAAAAGCCAAGAGATTAGTTATGAGTTAGGACCCTGTAGAGCACAAAATAGAAATTACCATACCAATGATCTAGAAAATCCTTGTGAACTCTTCTGAATTCTTATGCTAAGTGGTAACTCCCATGTGCACTTAAATTGTGTCATTGCTGAATCTGCTCCTTACTGAGGCTGCAATCATACTGATCAGTGAGTAAGGTTATACTCTTGAGTAAGCAGAAAATGCAGTGTCAGCTTATTCTAGCATTTTCAGTAGTAGGAAGCTCTATTTTAGGATTTTTTAAATCTCTTATCTAGAGCTCATCCCTAGTCTTGATTGGGAATTTTGCAAATTGCCAAAGTCGGTGTTTTAATCAATAAAATGAGTCTTTAGTTCCTGTTTGGGTTCCTTTCAAAGGTAATACTTCTCCTTTTCCTTCTTTAGAATAATTTCCTCTGATTTTTTTTTTTTTAATTTTACTTATTCTTACTGCTTTAGTTTCTGTTTCTGTTTGGGTTTGTTTGTTTTGGGTTTTTTTCCTAAGAATACTAGAAAGAAACTTGGTGTCCTGTGCTGCACTAGCTTAAGACAAGTCAATAAAAGACTTCAGCAGATTTATTGTGGACACATCAGTATTTCAGGCATAAAGGGATCAGGTAGCTGGATCACAGAATCACAGAATTTTCAGGGTTGGTAGGAACCTCTAAGATCCTCTGGTTCCAACCCCTCTGCCACGGGCAGGGAAAACCCCATTAGATCCAAGATGTATAATCTGTAACAACTTTACTGCCTGAAAAAGGAAAACCATTTCCTGGTAATTTTATTTTGGTCTCTGGTACTTTTCATTTCTGAGATGATATCTTGTTTTGGGTGTATCTTTAAAATATAATGAGTTTCTGTATTTCTCTTTTATTACAAAGAGTTGTGTTTTAGAGTTCTGCAGTGCATGGATACAGGTTTTTACCCTTTATTTGTTGTCAGAGGAGATTATATTTGGTTTTTGCCTAAGCCTTCAGTTTTAAAACAGTATCTAAATCTCCCTTTATCCTACCTGCTGCTTTTCCCTATGAGTTTTGATGCTTTTTTATGTTCTTAGTGCCAGAAAAAATGAACATTGCAAGTTGCTTTTTATCTGGCACAGGGCAAGTACACATTAAAAATGCTACTTAAGGAAAGCAGCCAAGAATTGTTTACCCAAACAAGATGTTTAAAAACATGCTGTAGATTGCTGTTTGCATAAGGAGAAAAAAAAATACATAAAAAATTCATTTTGTACATCCAGATTTGCTGAAATGTGTAGTGAAGTATTAGTTATTATTGTTTTGTAGAATTTGTAGATTAAACAGAAGTCCAAAGAGGGATTTAGCATTCATGTTATGTTGCCACATGTTTAAATTTAATTTAATGTTTTTCAGCCTGGTCAAAATCTCTTAAACAAAGATGGAATACCAAACCAGCATATGTGGTAGGAAAAGCTACAGCTTCCCTAGGTAAGATGGGGGCTCAAAAAAAGAAGTCTTAGATAAATCTGTCTTGTCAGTACAATTTTTGGAATAATAGCTGCTGTTCAGGGGGCTTTAAAAAAAAAAAATATGGGGAAGTTTTGTAAGTGGATACTTTTGAGAAGAGCTAATGGTGTGCACTTCAGAACTACACACCTTATTTCAGCTACTTTTTTTATTTTCCATTACTTTTATTATAATGAGATGGTAACTACTTAAAAAATTCGGTCCAAACAGAAATAATCCCCCTTTGGTTTTGATTTGCATGTGGTCTTGGAAAATGAAATTGGATGAAGGGGGCTAAAACAGGATTGAGATTATACAAAGTCAGCAATTTAAATCTCTTTGACCTCAGTGGCTCAGCTTCTTTATTTGTCTTAACATTGGGTTTAATCTGATGCAATATGTACTTTATGTGCAAAATGAAATGCAAAGTAAATTTTAGTTTACTAAAATAGTAATTATTTTTGTGGCTACTTCAAGTGCTCTATTTTTATGCTTTTCAAAGAAGTAGTTGTGAGCTTGGATCAGCTTGTGTCTCCCTCTCCAACCCATGTTTCTGGGGCAATAAATCTGAATCATTCTCACTGATTTCATTGTTTTTCTTTGCTGCTTTTGGTCATAGTGGAAGAAATTGGCCTTACTCCACAAGGAGAAAAGTCTGGAAATGCTGAAAAATTAGCTCAATATATTTGCTCAAGTAAGTACTTAAAATCTATTTACCTTCCACTGATTCAGAATTTCCTGTGAATAAAAATGGAGTGTACACTGAAGCAGAGAAGCACATCCTGCATGTATCTCTTATAAGCAGAACCAGCATTCAGCTGCTGGGAATGGGGGTGATATGTCTAAAAGAGAAAAAAAAATACTTTTAAATACCTGTGCAAAATATTAATTTACATGAAATCTTAGACTCTGTAGTTAGTTAAGATTTTTGTATGACCCAGAAGACATAGTATTTTTAAAGTAAATGATCAGAGCTGTAAAGACTGGAAATTGCTGATTAATCCTAAGATTCAAATGACAGGGACTTTGTAAGTGTGCTGTGAGCTCTGGGTGACCTGACTTTCCTTGCTTCAAACCAGTTGATGCTGGGGAATTTTTAGTTTACAGATGAGGGGAACTCCTTTCCTCAGGATGATCATGGAGTTTCAGAGGAATCAGTTTTTCAGCAGCAAGGGAGAGCAGGGCTGGGAGGAACAGTCACCAGAATAATTTTGGTCCCTACTGTCCCATGCAGATTTAGTCCCCGTGCTCTCTTAAACTCATTGCTAAAATAATCTCTGCACCAGATGAAAATGACACCAAAGTTTCAGTGTCTCAGCAGCAGTGTCTCCTGTTAGCTGGAGGAGCCTTCTCTGTATTTTTATTCAGCCTGGGGTGCATCAGGAGAGAAAACAGAGCTGTGCAGTGGAGCTTCATACTTGAATTAGAGGGGAACTTTCAGTCTGATAAAAAGATTCATCCTTCCCTGAAGTACTTTCTGCTCAAAATGTAAAAAGGAAAGCAGAAACCTTCATGTTGATGTTCTTGCAGTGTCCACTGAAGGAATAAAGAAGGATCAAGGCTCTGAAAAGCTGGTTTTTTCCAGCCAGGCAAGGTAAATAGTCTGCCTTTGGCTTGCCCTGGTCAGAGACACAAGTACCAGTTGCAGTGATTCTAGATGTTGGATGAGTTACTGTACTGGTTTCAGAGCCCTACTTGCTGACCACACTTTAGGAATTTTCTGAACAAGGTGCTGGGTGTTTCAGTGCTGGAAATGATGTCAAGAGCCCTGCTGTGTTATTTTTTGACTGCTAGGCATAACATTAGATATGGAAGTGAGTGATGAGTAGCACAGTGTGTGTGGTAGCAGAGGTTTGTAGGTAAAAGAAAAATGGATTGGAGCAGGCAAGTGTTGTTTTTTATGAGCAAAGTGCTCTGTATTTCACTGGCAAATAAAAGATTCTAGTGAAATGAAATATTGAATGGGAATAATGATAGCTGCCAAAAGAAGATTAAATAAAAAAGTTCTGAAAATTAAAAATGAAATTTTCAACACAAGTATGCCATAGGTGAAGAATAACCCACACCTACTCTTCCAACAGATATTTTAAAACAAGGACAGATTTTAGCTCACTTTTCAGTGCTAGGAAATCTACTTCTGGTAATGAATTAATATTTCCCAGTTTGCAGAAGGGCTTGGGGGTGTTTTTTGGGGGGGAAAGGAGGTGAGAAAAATACTTGTCTTTTGTTATATGAACATGAAAAGAACCAGGATCAGGTGTAAGTACCAGGGGGGTGGGAAATCCTTGGGTGGGGAACTTGTGAGTGGCACAGCTCCTGCCAGTGGCCTCCTCTTGGTTATTCCTTAATCCAGTGGAGGATCATCCTGGCTCTTCCTCTTCCCTTGGGAGCTGCTTCCCGGAGCCAGGAGCTGGCACAGCGCTGTCTGGTGGCAGCAGAGGAGAAGTTGGATCCAGAGCCAGCAGCAGTTTCTGGTGACCACCACAGGGAAGGAGGGATCTGTGTGTTTTACAGCCCTTCCCACAGAGGATCCCCAGGGTGGTTTCCAAGCAGAACACAGGAGGCTGTTTAAATTAACACGGTGCTGCAAAGCTGCCATTGGCCTTGCAAAAAAAAAAAACAAACCAAAAAACCATTGCCTTTGAATACCTTTCAGTTTTGATAACAAACAGTGAAATCCAGTCCTTGGAGCCTGCCTGGTGTTGATCCCTACAATCCTGCTCCATGATTTAGTGGATTGTGCATGTTTATGCACTTTCAGTTCATCAAGTGGTTTATAAACCTCTGAAGTACAGATTAAATTACATCATGTTCCCTATTATGTATGTATTTACCTTTGTTTGTGCACAAAATGAGAAGTAAGTTAAAAGAATACCTCTCAATTTTTAATAGCATTATAATTTATTGTCAAAATAATAAAATCTGAAACAATGGTATTTCTTCTGTTATGCACCTTCTGTGCTTTGGCACCCCCTTCAACCTATGTGGTTGGGCAAATAAAGGAATTTACTCTTCAGCTGGCTACCCAGCTTTACTGTCTTTTCAAGGCAAATATCTTTTAGTTGGTTTTAATTTGTGTTGGTTACAGAAGCAGGGAAACCATTAGGGCCACTGCTTGTGTTCAGGCCTACTAAGGAATTTTTGTGTGCTTTTTAAACACAAGTCAGGAAGGATTAGTGTTTCTGTACAGATAGCACAGTGGCCTTTAGTTTACTGATGTGAGTTGTACAGGGGGACTCAAGCTGGAATATTTAGGTTGTATCTTATTCTTTAAAAATCTCTTTCACATTCTGTGCTGTCCCAAGTTGACACTTTCTGGAATTTATTACAAACATATCTCTGGCTTCCAGTAATACTTCAGTGTGCAATTAGGACAGACAAAAATATCTGTGGTGACTCCTAGGGTCTTTCCATTTGATTTTTCCCATGCTTTTCCCCTGAGACATCTCTCACACTATTACAGACTCTTGGGAGAAGATGCAACCCAAGAGATGGTGATGTGAACACTATTACTCCTGGTATTTTTTAAGCAGATTTTGTTTACTTCTCTGATAAGATATTAGAAACATACCAAACTTCTGGACATTGCAGTCTCTCAGGAGTTCTAGACAGCCATTTATCAGAAAGGTTCTTCCACTGTTTCCTGGGGGTTTTGGGTGTTGCCAGTGGAAACAAAAAGGTTGGAGGCCACTTTCATTTTAAAGGTCAAGAGCAAGTGTTGATACCCACAACCACCCTGGAAGTGGAATAATTTTTCCTTGGAAAGAAAATAAGGAAGAAAATTATTTCTTCCTTGGAAGAAAATAAGACTTTTGGATAGGCTGATAGTTTGAGCAGAGGATTTCTGTCTTCTTCTTTGTCTCATACAGAGCAATCTGCCACATACTGCATGGGACTAAAATTTTAAATACAAAATGGAGGAAGATTGTGTTTCTGAGGAGGAGGGGAGATCTTGCACAGTACTTGAGCTTTGTAGCATGGCAAGGGGAATAGAAATGCAGCTTATCTTTTGTGAGATCTTTTTAGCCAATGTATTCATATTATAGTTATGGAATAATTTTTAATTTACATGCAAAGCAGCCTCTGTCCTCTGAATTGTGGATGCAGTTGCACTGCAAATGTTTTCAGTTATCTTAGGGCTGTGCCTCTGATGAAGGATGCAGCATTTACTGTTTTGTTCAGCATTTGGTACCTTTAAAATGTATTAAAAGTCTCATGTTTACCCTTTAATGAAGACGTAAGTTGATTGAAGTTCTTGTTTGTGTTTACAGGAGAGAAACCTGATTCCTCAGCTCTTCTTTTTCCTTGTGGAGCCCTGAAAAGAGAAGTGCTGCCTACAGTACTTAGAGAAAAAGGTTGGACTTCCCTTGGAGCTTCATTTTCATGACTCAGTTCTGAGAACAGGGGTATCTAAAGCTTGTGAACCAAATCTGAATAAGTAAAAACTGAATCTGCTGTTATGTTGGCTAGAAGTTAGAGGATGTGAGGGAAAACTGTGAGGCTCAATTGTTGCCCACAGCTCTGGGACTCAGCTGCAGCATGCCCTGGGCAAGGCTTTTTGCTTTGTTCTTCACTTGCCTTCTCCTCTGTGAGGTGGGAAATCACCTCCTCACAGAAATGGGGCAAGATCTGCCACTGTGCTCCAAGATCCTCCTATCTTGCAATTCTGGAAATACCTACAAATCCTTCACAGAGTGTTGTCTGTATCTTTTCAGCCTGAAATAATACACTTAAGTGCAATTAGTATGTTGAGAATGATTTACAGAAATAATAGAAATGAATGCAACTCTGTTCCAGGTATACCTCTGGAAAGCCTTACTATTTATGAAACCACCCAACACCCTGACCTGCAAGAATCTTTAAGCAGTTACTTCTCACAACAGGTGAATTTTCCATATTCATAATTAGAATTTTCAATTATGTGATAATACATGGCAGAGTATACCATTTTTTTTTTCTCTCTCTGTAAATTATATTTGTGGTGATACAAGAATATCTTGCATTGGCTTCTTGGTTCATTTCCCTGTTCACTACTAAGGAAATCCCTTAGCAAAAGTTTTAGAGAATCAGTCCCTCAGTTATTTGTTATTGCAATTGCAAACAACCCTGAAACACACAGGAGAAAACAAAACCTTTCACTTTTTGAGCTGCACAAGGCTGCTCTTTAAATAAAACCATGTCATAAACTGCATTTAGCAAGGATATTGATGAGCAGTTTTATTATTAATTTTTGTCAGTGTAAGGGATGGATCACTGAGCATCTTTGCTGGATATTGCAAACCAGAACTCAGTAGTATAAAATGTGCCCTTCAGTGTTCTCCCACTCTCTGGTCTCTGTGTTAATGATCTCACTTCAAGTGTTCTCATTCCAAGTGAGATGTTGACAAGTTGGATGGGGCTTGGAGCAAACCTGGGCTGGTAGGAGGTGTCCCTGCTCATGCAGGGGGTTGGAACTCAATGAGCTTTAAGGTCCTTTCCAACCCAAACCATTCAGTGATTCTATGATACTGAGAAATATTTGCTAGGATTGTTGGTTTTCTCTCTTTGAAACTAATCAGTAAATATCACTAAGCAAGGGTCAGTGCATAGTGACAGATTTGAAGCTACTAATAATTGTTTTCACCCTTTCAAGATTGGTTTTCTGCATATTCCACTTCTAGGAGCCTACTTGATCATTTTAGTTAAAATGCAGGCTTTCCTTCTCACAGAACTTGGCCTCCTTGAGCTCGTTCCACCTCTTTGTAAACTCTGCATTAATGTCTGTTAAATTACATATTGATTTTAAAGTTCTTTTTAAAGAGATCCTAAAAGGTTATGGCATGGTTAGTCTGACTGATAGATTGCTCCAGGTGGGTTCTGCATTTCTAATCCCGGGCTATTTAGTTTACAGCAGATATAAAAGTGAGTCAATATGTAACTTTCTGCACTCTTTCTGTGCAACTCCTTGCTTGCTGCAATTAGATGTTGGTTTCTGTGTAAAGCTGTTAAAAAATGTTTCTCAGGCCCTTTGTAGTTGTTTTTTAACTGATGATATTGTGGTTACCTCTTTAGCACACAGAGACAATGAGCAGCCCTGCGTTCAAGTGCCAGGCTGATGGCTCCCACGGGCTAAGGCTGGCTGAAAACTAACAGATGGAGTTTGAGTGGAATTAGTGTAATCTTGCTGTTAACACAAAAAATCATGCTAAAGGAGGAGGCATCTGCTTTGGGGCTGCAGCTCAGGGGACCAGGACCTTCAATCCAGGCAGAATGCTAAGAGTTTTCTTCTGGCTACAGAAGGTTGCTGCTGCTTTCTTCAGGCAGGTTTGTTCTGAGAAAGCAGCTTTGAAGCATCACCTCATCTCTGCCAGAGCATCTCAGGGCAGGCAGAACTGAGGGTAAACCCCAGGAGTCCTGGGAAGTGAAGAATATGTGCAGAATTAAGGTAGATGGGGGTGGATTTAGGGAAAGAACTTGCTGAGTTTTCTTGCTAAACAGGAAAATGGGTCCAGCTTCAGAACACTTGGACATTTATCACCAAGCACTTGTGTGACCCAAGCATTTGGTTGTAGTCATACCTGGATTTCAGCATTCTGTGGTAAAATGTCCTGCTGCACCACAGGAAAGGCTTTTTGTTGGCTGAACTGCTGCTCCTTGTCTCTAAAAACACCTCCTGCCCACAGGGACAGCTGGGGGAGGTTATGTGAAAGCACTGGGCTCACTGGTGCACTGCTGGAGGAGTGAGTAATCTGTGGTTGCTTCTACTCAGGGAATTCCAGTGAGTGTTGTGTTCTTCAGTCCATCTGGTGTCAAGTTTTGCCTCCAGCACATTCAGAAGCTCTCCGGGGATTTTATTGACCACATCAAGGTACCTGCTCTTTAACAGTGGTGAAATAAAACAGGGAGCAAGGTTGGGGTGGGCAAATGAGAGAGAGGAAAGTTTTTACACCTATTAGAAACATTCATTTTCTCTTATGTGTTTATGTCTCTGAGAAGACAGGTTATAGCAGATACAAATGTTATATAGCTGAGTGTCTGGGTGTTATATGGCTGAGAAAAAAAAATGTTTACAACAAATGTTATAGAGCTGAGAAACTGTTTTCACCTGGAATTTTTTTGTCACAAGCAGCACACCCACTCTCCACTGGTTGCAGGCTTTAGTTTCTTTCTGTGATGTGAGAGGGTGAATAGTTCCTGCTGGAACCAGCAGATACAGTCTGAGGCATAATAAATTCCTCTCACTTCTCCTGTTTAGTGGGGCTGAGAGCTTCAACTGTTTAGTGGTGAGAGACATAACCATCTTTTCTAAGCAGCTCAACTGAGAGGCTTTTAATACTGAAAATCTTCACCCTGGAGTGGTTTGTAGAGTTTGGGATGTGCAGCCATAGGAGCTGCCATGCTGAGAGTGTGAGCAAAGAGGAAGGGTTTGTACCTGAGCAGCTGGGAGCTGACACAACACCATTGTAACTCCAACCAACCTCCTTCCAGTTTGCTGCCATTGGCCCAACAACTGCTGAAGCCCTGGAAGGGGCAGGAATCCCCTGCAGCTGCACTGCTGAGACTCCCACTCCCCAAGCCCTCGCTGCTGGGATCCAAAAAGCTCTTCACCTACAGGACTGTTTGTCTAACTAAGAGCACAGCCTGCATTTGAAGGTGAAGATGGTGCTGTAGAAGGTTTTTTCTGACCTCTTGTCTTGCAAGAAAGTATTTCTCAGGATTATGCAATGCTGCCCTTGTGAGGACCTGGTGTTAGAAGTTTGCATCTAGGTAGCTAAGGAGTGCAGAATTAGTCCAGGATGTTTCCAAGCATCAGCTATTCCCTGTTTTCTCACTTATGCAGAGTAAATATTCTGTGTGGATGTTCTTTGAAAACTAGTTGTGAGAGGTTAATCTGCAGCAGAGTAGATTCTGAAAGAAACAAATCACCTCAGGTATCTCCTAGCACACAAGGTAAGGGTTTCATTTCTCTGTCTAGAAAGTTTTGCACATGCATCTTTTACAGAAGAAAAATATCCTTACAATTTAGCATTTTCTGTTGTAAAGCTTCCTTGTTCACTGTGCTGCTTTTCCAGTATTTATGTTAAAATGATGATTATAGATTCTCAATGGAACAGAACAACTCTTGCAGTCAAGTTGCACTGTGTGGAGCTTACAGCAGGTCAGGCATTGCCACTAAAAGTCTTCACAGTAGAAGGTCTTAAAAGACAGATTTTGGGTTCTGTTCCTGTAAAGAAGGAAGATTTAATAACAGAGAAATAAATTGCCTTGTCTTTGTTAATAATGGTGTTGTCTGTTTGGGATGTGGCTTATGCTTTGTTTATCTGTAAAGAGAGAAAAAGTAATCCTGTTTAGAGCTAATGCTACCTTCAGCTAATGCTCAGGAATTCATAGAAGATTTAAATTGTAATATACTCAATTATAATCCTCATGAAAGTCATTCATGTTGTTAGCATTGCTGTACATTTCTGTTAGCTTAATTCTGAGTTTATGGCCTGAATTCCCAATTAGGTAGGATGCTCCATGCCTGAACAGGAGTTGCTCTGAGCCCAGTTAATATAAACAGAAGGAATTCCAGGTTGTGTTTGTGGGTTCAGCAGCAGTTTGTGGGCACAGCAAGAAAACCATTTTGCTTTATAAAGCAGCTCAATTTCCTGAGATGAAACAATCTCAGAAGTGCTCTGCTTGCTGGAAGATAACATGGAACAGAGGGAGGAATCCTTCTTTACTGAAGCAGAGCATCCTGTAGGACACTGGAATGCCTCAGGTAATGGGACATAGTTGCAGGATCATGTAAACGTGCCCCAAGGAGACAAGGGAGAGAATAATTACACAATTATTGACATTCTCTGTCTGTTTCCCTTTTTTTTTCCTGCTTTCTCTTGCCCATACAACCCCTCCACCCCTCTTCCTGAACTCTGCTTGCTCCCTGCCATGTCCTCTGCAGAAAGCTCAGCCTGTGAGCAGGGAGCTGTGCAGTGCCACTGAAATGCACTCAGGCTGGCAAAACCTCTTCTGCAAAAGCCCATTTAGGCCCCTATTTCAGTCCTGGGGGATGAGTTTACACTCAACTCAGACATTTGTCTTTGGGACAGACCTCCCAGGCTGTTCCTCTTCAAGTGAAGCCTAGGGCAGGGAACGTGCTCTTCTCTTGCATTAAGGCAGCAACTAAAGGGGATGTGATTAATGAGTTCTTGGCTGGAACTTCCCCTTTTCCATCAGGCAGCTGCCAGCAGCAGGCAGAGCAGCAGCCTCTTCTCTAACCAGGAATCTCTGTTCTCTGCACCTGAGCCCTGGTTACTGATCTCAGCAGCCTTGCTCAGTCACAGCTCTGAAGCAGAGACTTTGTCCCAGTCAGCTTTCTCCTACCCCTCACCCCTGCCAGGCTTCCTGACACTAAGTCAGGTGAAGTGGTTTTAGCCATCTTCAGAAACCTGCTGTTCCATTTTCTGCAGCTCTGGCCTGGTGAGTACAAAGGGTTTTTCATGGAACAGCCCCCAGGGACAGGCAGGCAAGGACACAGAACCCTAAGCTTGAGTTCCATCTCCTTTTCCAAGTTTGTCACTCACAAGCAGGAGCAAGAGAGTGGATACATCCAAAGCCCCTCACCTTCCATCCTTTCCCAGGGTGCCTTTGCTGCTCTTGGGTGCACTTGTGCCCTGTGCTGCGTCAGAAAGATCAGCTCCATGATGACATGGAGCCCCACAGGATGTCCAGGATGCAGAGGTAACGTGTGCCTGCAGGCTGAGGACCTGCTCAGGACCTCCCCAGCCTCCTGGGCTTTGCTTTGGGTGTCACCTGTGGCTTGAGCTGAGCCAGGACTTGGTGACAGTCCCTTCCCTGGCATCTGCTCATGCGTTTGATGTCAAGCTGTTGGGATATCATCAGGAATTGGGACCAAAATCCAGGACTTCCCAGTCTGAGCTGAGTGCCTGCAGTGCTGGGATGCAGAGGCAGGATCCTCTGGGTTTTCCTCCTGGCCACAGGGACATGTCCCCATCCAGAACAACCTCCAGCTTTCTGCTGGACACCTCTCTGTGCCTGCCCGGGGCCTTAAAGCTGTTTAAGGCAACAAGAGACTTGGACTGGCTCTGAGAAGCTTTGGTCACCAGGGTGCTGTGGACACTGGGGTGGTTTTTTTTTTCTGAAGGTATTTTCAAGCCCAAGCTTGTTCTGGGGGTAGGTTTGCTAAGGAGTCTGGAGACTCAGCAAAGGCTGCACTTGTGAAACTACATTTAAATTGTCAGGGTAAAAACTGCTACAAACTGGGGTTTTCTGGGTGAAAACGTGGCCCAGATAGAACACATCAGGCTGCAGCCCTTGCCCTGGGAGTAAGAATCACCTCCTCAAAACAAGCAGCTTAAATAGTGAATCCACTACTTCTGTGTAAATACAGAAATTAAAAACCCCAAACCTATGCAGAAATACACACATCTAACAACAGTTAATACCTTTAAATGTTTTACAATATTACAAAGTAATAAACCACATTTAGTTTAGAAAAACATGAAGACAGCAGATGCTGTATCTTTCAAAGCTAGCACATTTTAAGAAAAAGTCCTCACCTGCTGATATAAGACTACACTCATGGGTTAGGGCTGATTTTACAGGTTTTTTCCCCACCCCTGCTGCCTTTCAAATAATTTTAATTCCCTTGTGCAGTTTGCTTCTCTGAGGAGTATCCTGACAGTCATAACCAATGAACACAAGATGTGAGCTTTTATTTAATAAATAAATCTTTATTTAAAAATATGCTCTCATTTATTCACAGTTTCAAGTCTGAAAAAAATTAATACTATTCTCAGTTGAGCCAAACACATCTCAACCCATTCTCTTGCTGGGGTGAATGAAGTGCCTGTGGTGGCTGAGACTTGCACGAGTCGTGCACCAGAGCCTGAAAGGCACAGGTTTTGTGCAGGAGAGGAACTAATAAAAATAGTGTGTCTGTCTCCATGTGCTCAACAGAAAATCTTTGACCAGTTCAGGGGTTCCAGGGAGACCCTGCCTACAAAGTACATTTCAGGAAGTATCAAACTGGAGCAACTGTGAGGTTACAATTTGCTGCAGAAGGTTTCTATGGCTGCAAAGCCTGCAGAAGAATTTCTCCAGCATAAAGAATTGTCAGGTTTCAATCCAGAACCCTTGTTTGGCATTTCAGACAAAGAAATGCCAGTAACAACCACGACAGAGTTCCTGCAGGATAAAAAGGAATTCCTCTTCTTTCCCAGGCATACCATGCAACAGTGCAGGTGATATTAGAACCTTCAATAAATACAAATATCCCCCTGATCCCCTGCACAGCAAGGCACTGTTTCTGCTGGTCTGCAGCCTCTGGGTCACTGAATTGTTCCATTACTGGTTTCAGTGTTTTGAGTCAGCTGTTCCAGTAAATTTAAGATGACCTCTATTCTCTCCAGCAGAGTCATGCTTTTGTTAGCAGTCGCACGCAACAGCAGGGAGTAAACTTGCTTGTTTGTTTTAAGAACAACTTCTTCTTCATTATAGCCCCTAAAAAGAAAAACAGATGATACAAGCCATTAACCTGACCACAATGTTTTATTCTGCAAATTATCAACGTGATTATTAAATAACAGCACTGATGACAACCCCTGGACACCTCCCTTCCAGGCTGCTGTCCTGGTTTGAGTCTCTCCTGTTCTCTGCCACAGTGCATCCAAGATCTGAAATGTGTGAGCATTTGTGAGCTTCAAGTTTCTCCCTTTTCAGCCTATTATTATCCCAGAAGTCAGACCTCTGCCCAGCAGAGCTGAGGAAACACACAGGATGGACACAAGGTACTAGAAATGAGAAGTAGTTTTAAGCTTACCCTCAGTCCTCCGTTGTTAATATTGAGTTTTTTTGTTTTGCAACACTTTCCCATATTATGGGATAATGAGACTAAAACAATGCACTCTGTTCCTTAAAGAAATCTACTTGATTACATACAAATTGTACTTTTTTCCTCTGCATTTCACGTGTTCAGGTTGCCACCTTGTGGAAGCTCTTTAGAGAGGGAAAACACCCAACACTGCACCTATAACACGGCCAAGGAAGCCCACAGGGTTTTTCAGGTTTGGTTTTGGTTTGTTTTTTTTTCCTATTTACCATCTCCTACCATCAGCAGACAACTTCCTGTGCAGAATGAATTCATGTCAGTTGACTTCTATCAAAAGAGCACTTTCATCAGCAGCACTGCAGTCTGAAAAACTCTTAACACAACTTCCAAGAGGAATTGATTAGGATTTATATACCAGAACTAATGTCAGGAACAGCACAGTGTGCTGCTGGAGCTTCTGTAGTCAAACAGAACTGCTGCTGAAGGAAGAAAAATGTTCTCAGCATCCCAAAAGTAACAACACACATGTTGAGGTTGAACCCACACCAGCAAGAGTGGAGCAAGCAATTTCACTGCCACACCTACTCCAACAGCACCTCAAGGCCAACACAAAAAGGACCCCATTTCTTCTGCATCCCACTGGCAAGACAGATTATTTCTTCCCTGCACTCCCTTAGCCATGAAAAAACTCTTTAATGCCACAGAGTATCCTCCCCACACTCATCCCTCTCTATTTGCAGCATTCCTGATGTGCCAACATTTCTTCTGAAGTATTGCTTGCTAAACTCTGCTGCCTCTGATGTATTTTATCATCAAGACATATCAGAAGATCCACTCAGTAACTTTGGAGTGCTCTGTCACTGATGAAGACCAATGTCAGTTAAGATAAGGACACCCCAGCCATGTACCTCATTCCCTCACCAGTCTGATTAAAAAAACAATGAGAAATACGCCAGCAAAATTATGGCAGTACAAGTTAAATACTTTGTGTGTGAATTTATATCTATGAAAGACACAAGATTTATACCCTCCAAAGGATAAGCTGGATATCACAGAGCATGATAAAGCAGCAGTGATTCATAACTGCACCTTGCATTTCAGATGGGGATTACAAACTATTCTTTTCCCATCTGGATGCAGCCATTCAAGTCTGACTCTTCTGTCCTTGCAAGTCCTGGACAGCTATCAGAAAAAGGGAGAGAAAAAACCTGCCTAGACACACTTACTGAAGATGTTTTTTGGTTTTTACCTCAGTTACACACAAAACCACAGAAAACATGCAACATTTCCATGAGCCAGGTGTATCTTGGCTCCCTCTCCACACAGAACAGTCACCTCCAGGAAGGAATAAACACCACAATTTCCTTCCATGCCTAACAGAACATAGCTTGTGTGGGTTTATGGACTACACACACAGACCAAGGATCAACTTACCCAATTTTTTTTTTGGTTGAAGTTAACAATTTAATGGATTGGAGGAGAAGGAATGACATTCTGGACTCAAAAATACTGAGCAGTTTCAGTACTTCTTCTTTGTTAAGGCCAGCATCACTGGCTGACATATTCTCAGGGCTGCTTTTCCCCTTGCTGATCTACAGGAAGAGAAAGACAGAAACCATTTCACTCACTTGAACACTTCAGCTGAGTCAGGCAGCCACACCTGCAGCTTAGCTGACTCTCTGGAGGAGTGGTACCAACAGCACAACTGCTGGAACAGCTTTCTTTAGGAGGCTTCAGCAGTCAGCTCATGCCTACACTGCACACATGTTGCCTGCCTATATTATACATACATTTTGGAGAATTTAGTTACAAAAATGTCAGGAAAATACAGACTTGACTGCTCTATCTGTTGCTCAGACTGTAATTTGTAAGTAAGAAATGAACACATATCAGCATATATTAAATAATTATTGCTTTAGGCATCAAGAATCTAGCTACAGATAACCTTCTACATTTTAATAATTCACTATTAAATATACAATAATAAATAATATTTAATATATAAATATTAAATAAGTATTAAATATACATAGAGAATTCCCACTTATATTGCACATACATTCTTAAAGCTCTTTAAGGAGACTTTTAAAGGGATAATAAAGTAGCACAGAACCCTGTTCACTCACTCATTATTCATCCCTATACAAACATGTTTTAATCCAGCTTCAGATGAAAGGTTTGTTCTGTAGTTAGTTTTTTTATCCATTTCTATGTAAAGGTTAGAAGTGAACTGCAATGAGTTCAAACCCTCTTCACACTGTAAGCAACTAGCTCTGCTGAAAACTTGCCAAACAGGATCTTGATTGCCAAATGACCAGTTGGAAGCAAATGCAAAATCCAAGGGAGGAGATCAGACCACTTGATTGTTCTTTACCTGTTCCCTTTCTGCCACAAGCTCTTTCCTGATGAGCTGGAACGCACCCTTGGTTTTCACCATTACATCCAGGGCCCCACACAAAGTCTTTAATTTCCCAGCACTGCTGTTCTGACCTTAAGGAAAAAAAAAAAAAAAGTAAAATGGACACAAGCCATTATATTGCACTTTTTCCTCCATCTAAAGATTCTAAGAGTTCTCATAAAAAAGCACGTACTGTCCCAAGTCAACAGAAAACCAGCAAGATAAAATGTCTCTTCTCTTGATGAGAAATCTGCTCTGAGGAACCCCAGGGATCAGTACTGGGCCCAGTCCTGTTCAATATCTTCATTGATGACTTGGATGAGGGAATTGAGTCCATCATCAGCAAGTTTGCTGATGACACCAAGCTGGGGAGAAGTGTTGATCAGCTGGAAGGCAGGAGGATTCTGCAGAGGGACCTGGACAGACTGGAGAGTTGGGCTGACTCCAATGGGATGAGGTTCAACATTCCAAGTGCTGGGTCCTGCACTTTGGCCACAACAACCCCATGGGGAGCTCCAGGCTGGGCACAGAGTGGCAGAAAGGGAGCTGGGAGTCTGGATTGCCAGGAAGCTGAAGAGGAGGCAGCAGTGTGTCCAGGTGGCCAAGAAGGCCAATGGCATCCTGGCCTGGATCAGGAACAGCGTGGCCAGCAGGTCCAGGGAAGGGATTCTGCCCCTGTGCTCAGCCCTGGTGAGGCCACAGCTCGAGTCCTGTGTCCAGTTCTGGGCCCCTCAGCTCAGGAAGGAGATTGAGGTGCTGGAGCAGGTCCAAAGGAGGCAACTGGGCTGGTGAAGGGATCCAGCACAGATCCTATGAGGAGAGGCTGAGGGAGCTGGGGGTGTTCAGCCTGAAGAAGAGGAGGCTCAGGGGAGACCTCATTGCTCTCTACAACTCCCTGAAAGGAGGATGGAGCCAGGTGGGGGTTGGTCTCTTTTCCCAGGCAACTCTCAGTAAGACAAGAGGGCATGGTCTTAAATTGTGCCGGGGGAAGTTCAGATTGGATATTAGAAAGAATTTTTTCACGGAAAGGGTGATCAGATATTGGAACAGGCTGCCTGGGGAGGTGGTGGACTCTTCGTCCCTGGAGTCATTTAAAAAGCGACTCGATATGGCACTCAGTGCCATGGTCTGGTGACTGTGGTGGTAGTTGTTCAAGGGTTGGACTCGATGATCTCTGAGGTCCCTTCCAACCCAGCCTATTCTATGATTCTATGATTCTATGAACACATTACTCCTGCTCTTATATACCTAAAAATGACATTAATTAGGTAATGGTGGTTTGGAAAGCTGTTGTAGAGTAAGGCAGAGCTAGACTTACTGGCCATCTGGAACTCTGCAAAGGCCACTCTTTCCAGCTGCACACGGAGGAACTCACAGGGAGCATCCTTGAGGAGCTGGAAGAGCCTTACTGCTTTGCTGTAATGGAGCTCAGCCAGGATACGGTGCTGTTTCCTCAGATGTTCATCTCCAACCTGCAGGCAAAGTAAGGCACGTAGGAAATTTGTTCATGAGGTCACCAGGACTAAAAAAAAAATGCTTATGGACAAGACCAGGTGCCAACAAACAATCTCCATTTCATAAAGGTTCATGTAAAGGTCTGCACGTTCCTGGAACACATCACCAGCTGACACCTTTGAAGCTGTTGTAAAACTACTGTAATTTCAGAGCTAGTGCTAACAAATTCACATCAAGTGGAACTAAGTTCATCATAAAGAGTAGTAATTTGGAAAAAAAAAAAAAACCCAAGCAACAAATCATCAGAAAGCAACAAGAAAGTCTACACAAAGGCTGTAATTAATCATATGCTGAAGGCTGTCTGCTTAAGTATCAGAAGATACTTAGAGTATCAGAAGAGTGGTTTGGAAGCAAAAAACAAAGAAAATACTTTTCAGCAACAGCTTCTGTTAGGAGAGCATGGAACTACTCAGAACAGACAGAACCTTAAAGCTCAACACACTCAGGAAAGGGCAGGTTGCTCTTCAAAGTTAACACTGCATTTCCCAATGATTTGCAGCTAAACCACCTCGTGTTTCTTTGGTTAAATCCTTTCAGTCAATATAGCCCAACTACAGGCAGAAGGGTGAACACCCATCACTACACATACAGGACACATTAAGCAATTAAAATTAAACAGAAACCAGTTTGTTCCCATACCTGGTTTCTCAGGCAGCTGTGGTACATGGAGCCAAGCCTGTGGTGGATGGTTGCAGCCCGGTACTGGCAGAGAGGCTGCCTGGCAGAGACTGTATCCACATCACAGTATTTCAAGGACTTCATCATGGCTTCACTAACTTCCTTCTCTATCTACAGGAGAAAACAAAAGATGTAGCAGGATTACTTTGACTAGAACACCACCGTGTGCAAACGTCAGGGTTAAATCTCTACTTGTGGCACTCTCTTTTCATTAAGCAAAGCCTTATCAATGCAGGGCACTGAACATTTCATGGTTTGCAGTGGTTCTTGCAAATCTAATGAAAGTTTACAAGCTATTTAGTATCAATTTTACTCACTGCTTAGATGTTCAGGGAGACAACAGGTTAATATTACCAGGTGTCACAAATGCTCTTCATTTAGTAGGTCAAGAGAGGTTCTCCTCCCCCTCTATTCTGCATTGGTGAGGCCACACCTGGAGTATTGTGTCCAGTTCTGGGCCCCTCAGTTCAAGAAGGACAGGGAAGTGCTTGAAAGAGTCCAGCGCAGAGCTACTGAGATGATTAAGGGAGTGGAACATCTCCCTTATGAGGAAAGGCTGAGGGAGCTGGGTCTCTTTAGTTTGGAGAAAAGGAGACTGAGGGGTGACCTCATCAATGTTTTCAAATATGTAAGGGGTGAGTGTCAGGGAGATGGAGTTAGGCTTTTCTCAGTGGTGACCAGTGATAGGACAAGGGGTAATGGGTGTAAATTGGAGCACAGGAGGTTCAAGTTGAATATCAGAAAAAATTTTTTTACTGTAAGGGTGACAGAGCCCTGGAACAGGCTGCCCAGGGGGGTTGTGGAGTCTCCTTCACTGGAGACATTCAAAACCCACCTGGACACGTTCCTAGGGGATGTACTCTAGGGGGCCCTGCTCTGGCAGGGGGGGTTGGACTAGATGATCTTTCCAGGTCCCTTCCAACCCCTAGGATTCTAGGATTCTATGATTCATTACCTGTTCCTGAGCCTTTCGAGACAGAGGAGCATAATCCTGCTGCAGAGTTGCCATAGTGAAATAGGTAGTAGACAGCTCCCAGTTGACAGAATCCCAAACAGCTGGATGCACATCCCTCTTTCCAAGTGATCTTAATGCCTTCAGATAGTAGTCAATAGCCTACAGGTTATAAAACACACACACAGTTAACTACTTGGCTCATTCTCAAGAAAGCATTCCAAAATAATTTGTCTGAGCCTTCTTCAGTCTTTTTCCTTACACTCATTTTGCTCAGAACTTTAATCCAGACCTTGCATTTCTCTTTCCCTTGTGGGTGGTACTGCTGTCTGTTAAACATCAGAATCCAAACCTCACAGCACTTCATACATCAGAGCAACAGAATCAAACCTCAACACCACCACTGAAGCCTGAACACTGAAGTGTACAGCAGGGACTAGGGAAACAGGAAAGCAGGAGAGGCATCTCAAGTTATTACAGCAGCACTGACAGATATTTATGAATACTCTAAGGTAAAAAGCAATTTTTAATGCTTTTTGTGGGCCACCCGAAAAATGAAGCCATGTTACCTTATTATAATAAAGGGCTTCTTCTGGGGAAAACTCCCTTTTGAAGTCACCCTCAGCTGCACAGTGTGCTTGGGCACAAATCCTCATCAGCCTCCCCGTGTTGCACAGCAGAAGAGCAGCATTGGTTGCATCATCAATGGACTCAAAATTCTGAATTCCTTCTTCAAAGCAAGAGAAACTCTTCTTCCAGAGTTGCTGCTCTGTCACTGAGATGTTTTTACTCACTAGGGTTAAGACACAAGGCTTAGCATCTCATTCAGATTACTGAAAGGTACCAAACATTTCCACTGTGTTCCCTTTCTCCTGAACAATATTTTAGAGTTTAAGGGTGGCAAATTATTCTGAATTATCCAATTCATGGAAAACACTCTTAAGCATCAAGCATGAAAATCTTGATAGCTGAAGTGCACTATTACACATACACTTTGAAAAGAATTGTCATAACATGACACACAAAAAATAGCAGAAATTAACAAGGTAAAATATATTTTTACTTTTGTTTTTTTTACAGTAATACTCAGGGTACTGCCACTACTTCTATAAGCTTGCAGCATAAAACAAGTAAAAAGCAACTTTTTACAGACAAGTGAAATTCAGCATTTGAGCTCTTAGCTTCAGCTAAACAGCAGTTCTGCAAAACCACAGAGATTATGAAAAATTACAAAGTTAAAAGTCTGACCTCAAATCCTTCAAATATTAATTGGATAAAGATCACAAAAAAGCTGGTGTTTGGGAGGCTGGAGCTGTTTACACTGAACCACTAACATCTGATTTGTTCTAGTTTATATAAAACTCTTACTTGTAGACAACACATTATTGGTTTTGTTTTCCAAACCAAAAAAAAGCCCCAACACCTTACACCCTGCAAAGTTCAGGCAACCTCCATTTCCTCAAAAAACCCACAACAAAAATAACCTAGAAGGAAAGCTTCCAAAGATTTATTTACCAAAAATAAAATGAAAAAAATTAATAGGCTGACTTCACCAGAACTATTCATACATTTAAATTAAGCTCACACTTGTTCATGCTGGGCCAAGCTAAACATATCAGGAATGCAACATGCCCTCCCTTTTATAAGGAGCTGGTTTAAAGGTTCCAGAATGTTTTTTTGAGGGCACTCTAAAAAGATTTTCCCCAAAGCTACAGATTCCATATTCAGTTTAGGTTCAATTAAGTACAAGCCAGAGTAATCTCCTGTAGACAAACATTTATAAGGACATTAAAGTTAACATAGCATCAATTATTTACTACAAAGTTCTTGGAAGTAGCTTCTTGTTAATAAGAAATACTCACAACTTCTGAAATATTAGTGAACATGATCACTGCAGCCCCATGAAAGTGAAAAAGATAAAAAAGATACATATAAAATACTTGCCCACTCTCTCAGTCTGCACTGCAGCAGCCTGGTTCATGTAAAAGACTCCAATCTCATTCCTGATATTGCCCATCCTCTTCAGTACCTGTATGTGCTGCTCTGGATTCTGGTTTTTTAAATTACTGAAAAGTAAAATTTCATAAGCTGCTTCATAACATTTGCAGCTGGTGGACAGCTGGCATTCCAAGTCTGTAGACAAGTCAGTAGCCCAGGCAAAGACTAGAAAACAAAATGCAAAGACTAGAAATTAAAATGCAAAGCCTGGGTGTCAAACTGTATTTCCAAATCTAAATGTGCAGTGGTCATCACTGTGGGCATTCTCCTCGAGACTAAATACAAGATCCATGTCAGAAGGATCCCACAGTTTCAACAAATAAGCACAATTTACTCTCTATTTAAATAATTACCATCTTATATTACAGCTTCATGTATGTCATACAGTACCTTGCCAACCTCCTTAGAGGTGACAGGCACAATGAGCCTGTCTGAAGCAAACAGAGCTGAAACATTCTAAACCCTGTTTTGTGGCAGCACCATGAAATTGCTTCTGTCTGTCAGAGAACTGAATTATGGCAGCTGTCTTTTATCAGTAGCATACCTTGGCACCTGGATTCTCTGTGAAGACTGTGCAAGATTTCCTGATCTTCTTTTGTCTGGTAATTATATTCTTCAAGATATGCTGCTCTGTTGTTTGCATTCTGAGCAAGCATTAACTGGATATCTCCACAAAGGGTTAAACACTGACAAAGAAATAGCAATACTTCAGGAAGCATGCTGGCACAGAGACAACAGTAGGTATCTGTTAGAATAAAAATAAAAAGTCCATGGATGAGGGAGGGGGAAAGAAAAGAATTAAATGTCAAAAGGTTTGACACAGACTGACATTATAACTGGTTTTTATGTTACCTGTCACACACTGGCTGTATGCAGACAACACCTGTTCTTAGAACTAACCTATTTCAAAAGTCAGAGCTGCTTTATGTGGCTGGCAGAGGCAAAAGAGCAACTGTGTTGTCTGAGAGGAGCAGCAGATCTGATAATTACAAATACCAATCTCAGATTTGACTAAAGGAAAACTGACTTTCTGGAGATTCACACAAATGAGATACAGCCTGAAAATTTACCTTCCAAAAGGTACAGGCTGAAAGCTGAAAAATGCTTTGAGTTACTGACAAGCATGGTCATGCTTTGTGTTAAGATCAAGTGTTCCTGCTTTGTAAGCCCCCTCTCCCCTGCCCCAGGCCCTACCAATATGGAAGCAAAGCAGCAGTGCTGCAGTACTACACCAGTGGAATTTTCCAATTCATTATTTTCATTACTGTAGTAATATTCTAAGTAGCCTGATTTTACTGCCTTCATTTTCCTAAGTAGCACCTGAAGATGTAATTCAGTTTAGAGGAGTATCCAATTCACCTAGCAAACAAGTTTGGTATTTCTGAGTCAGGAATATTTTTAAATTCAGTGGGAACCACCAAACATTTTAAAGGGAAGAAACACCTGTTTGCAGTAACACTGAGAGCACAGAATGCTACCTTGCTCTTGGCACCAGCACTGACTTGCCCAACCTCTTCAAGCTTCAACCCTGCACTTGAAATTTCCTCACTCTGTCAAACCAGGAGCAACCTCTCTACCAGAGTCAAGAGTTATTTCACTGCAGAGTTATATTCACTCCTGAATAACCAGCTAGACAGTTAACTAAACACACAGGTGTCAGACTTGTCACTGCATGCCCCTGGGATAAATCAGGCACAGGAGAAGGATTTGCTGTCATGAAAGGCCTCCCCTGGCAATGACACAGCTGACAAATACCTACCAGCAACTTACCATGGCACTGCAGAGCCAGCTTGATGTATCGCAGCGCTCGCCCGTATTTCTGCAGGACCATAGCAGCATCAGAGAGGACATAATAAGCCTTTGATGATTTCAGAATGAGCTGGAGCTTCATTTTATATTGCCACGACCCAGGAATCATTCCTGACTGTCTGGAATGCTTACCCTTCTGAAATGAGCCCACTGTAACAGGGACAGAACCTCATCAGTAAATCTTCTCCCCGTAACATGTGCCAGAGGTTGGCCACCGCTTCATCAGCCCCCAGACAGAATGTAAATTGCCTTATTACAGCTCTGCACAAGCACAGTTATGTCAGCCTGGCTGCCACTACATTTTTCATCTGCAAAATGGACCAAATACTTGGAACTTTACCAGGTACTCCACCTGATAATGGGAGCAAGTGCAGGGAGAATGCAGCCAACCTCTCACGCTTTAAAACAGCTTTTGAAATTCAGGTGCAGTGGCCAAGACTATTCCATTAGGTAGCAGGAGAAAAGAACTGAAAAGCTACAGGAATAATTTGTTATCTTCTTCACCAGATCCTTACAATGCATGTTCTGATTCTGTATGAACAGTCTCAAAGTGAGAAATCCTCCAGCACAGAAGGAATGAGGTAAGCTGGTCCTTCCCACAAGGAAACCCCAGTGTCTCTCACACTAGCTTCAAAATATCTTCAGCATAAGATAAAGGTTCCTTCTTTGGTAACAGAACCAGAAAGAACAGGCCACTGACTTTTGGCATGCCAAAGGACAGAATTTTGTCCTGATAATATCTGCATAGCAATCAGTCTCTTGCTTCCAGGTGGACCTACAAGGCCTGACTCAGATATCAAGTTCTAGAAGAATCTGATCTCTGCATTAAGGGCACAGAAATTTCACACAGTAACACCTCAGGCAGTTAAAGACACAAAACACACGTACTGCATCCATATATTCAGAAGTTTTCTTTGTTTTCAAGAATTAAGAGCACTTACCTTTTCTCTAACTATGTAAACATACACACCTAGCAGAGAAGTTACACAATTTGCATCACAGAAAACAAACCCACATAATGGAGAAGTCAAAGTTTCTCCCTTATGTTTGAACTACTTTTCTCTACGTTGAATTCAATCCTTATGACCTAAACAAGTAGAACTATTGCTGCTTGAGGGAAGAACTCCACCACAGATCCAGAAGTCAAATTTAAAAAATAATTGTTTAAGTTCTGTGCAATATTTACCTCCCAGATCCCCCAGGAAACACTTGTTTCTAAACAGAACAAATTCTTCTCCTCTCCAGCTGGCAAGCTGCTGCACTGTGTTATCAGTTCCAAATTGTAAGGGCTATAAGGAGAGCCTGGCTGCAGGAGAGCTGAAATCTATGCCTTTTTATGGCACTCCAGAGAAAAATACAATAGACAGACTATAGCCTGAAACTTCTGAGTTTGAGCAAACTAAGTATCATCATTTCCTCTTTCCTTCTACAGTTAGAGGCATAAAAAAGAAAACAAAATCCCTGTCAGTATTTTATATGCAGTTCAGCAGCAAACGTAAGATAGGAAAGAAATCCTGCCAGAAGTGAGAAGTTTTCACAAAACTTCCAAGCCAGAGAGCAGGAATGAAGGCTACTGTAAAAGCATTCCACCCAAGGTACTGTGCTCCACTCATCAAATCCCAAAATACCAAGTCATTTGCAAGCCTTATCTAAAGGAGGCCCAGTAACAGTGTGTGTTTACTAATAAAAGATGTTTTGATATGCAAAATATGCCAAAAGAGCAACTCTTATCATAATTAAAAAGGAACACACTGTCCTCCAATTTTCAGCATGGTACTTTTTGCTTAGGCAATAATAGTGTAATTAGTAACTTGTAAGTGCACTGTTTTGACAATCAAACTAAAGTAGCAGCAGTTCCTCTTGGCACTGGAAAGCTCTTATTTCCACAACACCACCACTTACTTTTGTCTAAAAATAAAGCCATCTGTTGTTCCAGACACTCAGGCCCACCACTGGTGGATTCATCTTCATATTTCAGTGGGATTGGTGTGCTGGGGTCAGCTGCAGGAAGGTCACCTTCTTTTTTAATGCTGCTGTCAACAGACTTTAAGCCCTGTGTGAAGAAGAAATAATGTAAGTCACCTTGAAAGCAATATTTAGCAAGTCCAGAAGACCCCAAGGATTGGGAACTAGGTTGATATTGTAAGATTACCTCCAGGACATAGTTGAGCACCAGCCTGCAGCGTTCCTCAGTGCCATGGCAGACAGGGAATGCACAGCTGGGCTGGATTGGGAGAAGGGGAGAAGAGAATAAACATTTAACATCTGAAATGTCACACTCACTGGCTAGAAGACACAAATAGAACATCTCAACTCTATGCTCAAAAGCATCAGTGTTTTTTTTTTCCTTTATCTCAGCAAACAACTCAGATTCCTGGTCATCTACACTTGATCTCTCCTGGTAATGCCAGAAATGAGCAGAGAAGAGAGGACTCTGCTCCTTATCAGGAATTACAAAAGCACTCACAGCTGCTCTGCAAGACCCAGGGAGACAACCAGATTCAATACTACACAGAAATAATTTCTCAGCCTGTCCATCACTTTCATCACCTTTAGAACAACTCAATGCCTCGAGATCTTTTATGGGGGTTGTATTTTTGTTTTCTTCTAGCCTAGAGTATAAGGGGGAGAAGAAAGAGGAAACTGAGTGCTTCTGTACCTCTTAACATTTGTATTTTCAGCTGATGGTCTCTGAAATGTCAGAAATTAAAAGAGCAAGAGTTACAATTTTCTTCTAGGAAATCTGGTTCTTTGCTACTCAGAGCAGTTGTAGAAGACATTAAAATTGCTACACTATAAAATTCAAACACCTCAAGCTTTAAAGAACAGCTCAAGAACAGATGCTTTCCTCACTGCCTGGTGCTTTAGTTAACTCAAAACAAAGATACAATGGTTATCTAAGACAAAACCAAAGTGTAGCTGAATTTCAACAACAAACCTTTCTACATCAACTGAAGCTTTCAAGAAAACCCTTAAAAAAATCCACAGCTTCACTTACACGTATTCGATGAACAGACTTGTATTTTTCTGGTACTGATAACTCTCCAACAGACTTGATTATAGCCACTGCTTTATTGTCATCTGGTGGATCAGAACTGTTACTAAAAGAACCATTTTCATCACTGTCTGCCATTTCTTCCTCTTCTTCACTGTAACTTTCATCAGAATTTCCATTTATGGGGAAGTCTGCATTGTCATCTTTTTTTGGTTCATCCAGCTGAAAAAGCTCTGATAACATGTAGTTTGCTGAAGCAATAATCTTTTCAGGTAAGAGAAAAAAAACAAACAGTGATTTACTATCAATTTTTTTCTTTTGTTGGGCAATATTAGTATAATTTGTCTTAGAACAAGAGGTAAGCAGCACATGCAGGTAGGTTTTTGATAACCCATAAACACAGCCTGTATACACCCACTCTGAATGAGCCCATGTGTTTGAGCACTGAATTTCCATTGTATTTACAAAACCACAAGAAAACACAGAATTCTTACTTGAGGATGTCTGCCATTGTCCAGTAACTTAAGACAATTAAGGAGCAACGTTCTGATAGTGCCATAGTGTTTCTTGTTCTGGTTTTTCTTCAGCATCATATTGCAAGCAACTCTAAAAGAAAGTTGAGCAAAACAGTAAAAACCTGGATAATTTCTTTGTGCTAGAAGAGAAAAAGCTTTAAACAATACTACTGCTTATTGATCTCCCAAAGTTTACAAGACTTACTCAGCAAGGGTGCAGTTTGCATGAAGGAACAGTGAAAAGGAGAAAGTCTGTTTTGGCTTAGTGGGACTGAAGCTTACCCAGCTTATTTGTAAAAAGTTATTTCCATTTAATCATAATTTTTGGTCTGTCTTCTTAACAAATAGAAATGTATCAAGAGCTAAGTATTACCACAAAAATTATAAAAACTTACTTGTATAGAAGAATTGCCACTGGCATTGTAAAAGGGTTTTGGTATTTGTCTTCTGTCTCTTCACAAAGGGTGGTTAGGTCATAGAGCTTTACTATATCACTCCCACTTGCTGAAAGATAAGACCTTTCTTTAAATCAACATGACAATAAAATACAATCTTTTCAAATGGATCTAAATCTACTTACCCTTAAACAGCCAATAAGTATGTCCTTCTTTGGTGCAATTTGATTTCAGAAAAGATAAGATATTTTGAGCAATATCTTTTATCACTTTGGTAGAAAAATTAGAGTTTTCCAAATTAGGAATATCTTCAGTCTTGATCATTTCATATTTCTGCAAAGAACATATGTTAAAATTCATGACTGAGAGGTCTGTGCCATCTACCCTCCCAAAATCTACACATCAATGTCTCTATCAACTGCTAAAAGAAACAAAAGGCTACTATTATGATACAGTGTTATGATAAATTAATTTCTATGATATATTTAAAAGCAAGCACACCTTGATTACACTACTCAGTGAAAGTGTTAAAGCAGACTCAATTTATGGCAAACATGGTGAAGTAAAAGGAAGATAAAAGATGGACAAAAAAAATTGTGGTAAAGGTGGAACATCCATTACTTCAATGAAACCCAGGCAGCCTGGCACCTAGGACACAGGAGGCAGCACAAAGCTCCTGACAACAGAAACTCAGCTGGTCTACTGTAAAATACTAAATGCAAACAAAAATTTTAAAAGCATGTATCTGTCCTGGGAATTCAACACTACAGATTTTAAAATGCAAGAAAATGGTGTCTTTCTGGTGCTGTATTTTTTTTTTTTTTTTTGCCTTCATATACTGGGGGGTGGGGAAGAAGAAATCTTGCATGCATGGAAGTGAAAAAAAAAACCCCATGATTTCTGGATGCTTTGTAAACTCTGTATATGCTTCTCTCTGCAATACAGAATTTTTGCAACCTTTCTGTCAGAACAGTAAGAACAGAAGCAATCTGTTGCAGCTGGAGCAATTTCAGGAACTGAAGACAGATGAAATAAGTACAACACCAAGAGCCAGACTTACCTGAACAATTCCATTAACATGAAAGCACATCACAAGCTCAGGTACATTGCATATTAAGTTGTCCAACCAATAGTCAATTCCTGTTAGCACATTTATTGGCTTGTTGTTATCCCTAAAACACAAACATTTCTAGTGTTATTTACCTCTTTTAGCTCTTTATTTACTTTTCAGAAAATAATACAGATACCTACAGTGGAATTTAGATTTAAGTCACTGGAGAGTGGATGGATACTAAAAAAATTATTTGTGGATTGCTGCATTTCAGAGGTAAAAAAGGAGATATATCAAACAGAAGAGATGTACTGATCTCTCCAATGGAATACAACTTCCCCCTGCAAATTTGCACTTCTGCTCACACTTCTACTGACACTTTGAAGGCTTCTGATGTCACCATGTCACCAAGATAACAACTACTTAAGTTCTAAAGGAACAGCAGTGTAAGCTGCAACTACTTATATTTCAAATCATTTCCCAGACCTTCTGATATTCCTTGCAAAGGCACTGTTAATTCCTAGATGTGGCTTAAAAAGATGGACAAACACATCAGGCAAGTTTCAAGCTTTTGCTTATTGTTTGCCCATGCAGAGACAGGAACAGAAAGACTGGGAATCAAGTGGTCAGCTCTGAGCGAGCAGGAAGAACTTAGAACTACCACAGTCAAGTGTTAATGAAGTGCACAACCAGCAGCTCTTGGAAGGCAGCCTCAGCAGGAGAAATATTACTGCCCTCTTTTATAAAAATAGCAATGAATGAAATTAAGGACTAGATATACAGCAGTGTTTTAACACTCAACATTCACACTGAAGTCAAAAAAGGCTGCAAACTGCCAGTACTCTCAAAGAGAGATTTAGTTACAAGCCAGAAAAAGTGGCAGAGCATCCCCAGTCCCAGTGCAGTGGCAGAGGGACAGTTTGAGAGGATTGACTGGGACAGTTTCTGTCTGCCATCCCTTTCCAATGCCATTGCTATTTAACCATAACATGAATTTTATTTTTTTAAAAATCAGGAGTCAATCAAACAGCAGGTATCTAAATAGGAAGCCAAGCAACAAGTCTGCCAAGGCTGGCCTGCACATCTCATGAGCTTCAAAACTCACCTGAGACGCAGGCTGACAGCAGGGTACCTCCCACCTCCAAATATTGGCATGTTTGATCCTACCAACATGTGGATATCTTCAAAGGTCCACAAGATATTCCGAACAAAATCATTTTTAAGTCCCTTCATGAAGAGAAAAAACAAAAGGTCTGTACATCACTGTTATAAAACATGCTCCCCATGACATTCTGCAGAATTATGAGGAAGCAAGAAGCAGCAAATAAAAGACAGTACATAATGAACTACACTATGCATTCACATCAACTCAAAAGGCTGAGATCACAGATGCCACAAAAGTTACTTCTAGAGGGGACTTAGGTTTTTGTTTTTGTTTTTTTTTAATCTTGGTTCCAATTTAGACCAAATTTTAAAATTGTTTGATTAAATTGTGGGTTCAGTGTTGTTTGAGCTCAAATTCCACATAGATCATACCTGACTGTTTTCCCCATCACTGAACAAAGGAGTCAGGTTTTGTTCTTTGGGGGCTGAGGCCACATGCCCCACTACATATGAGTGTTCAAGAGGCACACTTCCCTGTGAAAAGCACAAGGAGAAGGTGTGATTCTGCTGCTGAGGTAATGTCAGGCCACTAAAGCAGAAATAAACCTGAACAACAAAAGTATAGAAAGGAAAAAACCTTTACACCCAGCATCTTTCAATAATTATGTATTTTAACTACAAAAAAGCCTCTTGCCAGTGACTAAAAGGCTTTTCTATAGCTAGTATCAAAATGTTGTAGTGTACATTGCCACGGGGTTTGGAAAGAAATCTGAAAGTGTTCATAGCAACTTGTGATTACCCCAGCATCAGCACCAGATTATCAGTCTCCAGAATGTAAAAACCTCTGTCCTGATGTCTGTTATGTAAATGAAAGGAAATCACACTGTGCAAAAGCACAACAGCTTCTTTATGAAGAAGTTTTTTCCAAAGCCTTTAAGGACTGAAATACTTTGAGGTTCTTACTACATCACAGCACATGCAGTTATAATTTTACAGATAATGAAGGTTAGAGCTTTCAAAAGTTAGCTGACCACTGGCACACCAGTGAGCTGATTAATGGCACAGCAGTTGGTAATTACAGCACCATTATAATATTAACACAGACTGAATATAACAGATCTTTCAACCTCTAAAAAAATGTAAACAATTCCTGCATTGTAATACCCAAAACCCCACAGAAAATTCCCAGGCTTTTATATATCAGTTCACCCACAGACTGAATCCCTGGATTGCAGCCTAACATGAATAATATTTTGTTGCATAATTACTATAAATATCTCCCCCTTCAACTTGTGTAACCTCATAGCAAGCATTTGTAAATGTTGCTTAGCTGTTTTGCCAACTTTTTGCCATATCTGCATTTTCCTCTTCACCTAATAAATTCAGAGCCACAACAGATGAATTTTCATGTCATATTTAAAAAGACCAAAACCTTAGGCTTTTATACACACTTTCTAGACCTCAGATGTTTCTACTTTAAGACCACTCTTAGCCAAATGTTTTGTCACTCAAAAATGCACAGCTGAAAATGCTTTTAGTATTACTGTGACAGAAAAAAACCCAAGCAATTTCTGAAATTTGGAGCTCTGAAACACTGGCATAAACTAAATCACACTACAGATAGTCCCTCTAATGCCTCTGCTGTCTTTCAGCAAAGAGTGACTACAGCAGCACCTTTGAAAGCCTTTCAGTAAATGTCTCTATAAAAACTAAGGTGTCCTTTAAGCATTATGTAAACCAACCTGGTTAGAAGCACCTGGATCTTCAGATAATGAAGAAGGCATTTCAAAAGGAGCTGGCCAGGAGGCCCTTCCTGCTTCATCACTCTCACCTGAAACAGGACCTTCCTGATGCTGTTTTGATGTGGAAGGAACAGGCTGAGCAGCTCCATCACCATTAATGCTGACAAAACAACATTGAAAGTTTCAGTCAACAATATGCAAACAGATCCATTCCAGAACTGTTATACTTGATGCTCCCCAAGAATGACTCTGTTAATATGCTAAAGGACTGCTACACTGACAGGTTGTTCAGTGGTCAAACTCCTACAAAATGACAGCAGCTGTTACAATTTACCTTGTGTACTTTAAGCTGTTCACCTCTCAAACCCAGAAATACTAAGATATGCAGTTCATTAAGTTTATTTTATTCTTTACTACTTGATTTTCTTCAGTTTCAGGTATTTCCTGATCTCAACCCTCAGTTTCCTCTGTATAGGGACAAATAATTAAACCAGACCATAATGGAATTCTAACATTTACTTCAAGGCCAGAAATCAGGCAAAAGTTAAGTGGTGCAGAATTTGAGATTCATGTAGACATAAAGTTACCTGTAATAGAGAAATTTAGATAGTATAGCCTTCTGGTACCAATGTTCTTTACTCTTCTTTTTTCGTTGCCACTTCTGATCAATCAGCCTTTGATAAAACTCTTTCAGCCATGTCCAGTCCCCTGTCTAAGCAATAACATAAACATGAAATTAATATCAAAAAGCATCTGCAAGGTAAACCAAGTGCCTCATTAACTTATGAATCTTCATCCACACAGTAACAAAAGAAATCCAGAAAACAGCTTCACAGCTGAAGTGTTTTAACTGGCCATTTACTGAAAATGTATCTTCTAGGAAAAAAAAATGTTCTTGCTGAAAAGTTAATTTCTTTAGAAAGTTTGATACATGGTAAGAGGTTGCACAATTAAAAATACTTATTACTAATGAAATAGTATAACAATGAAGTAATCACTGGCAAGTGGAAGATGGAATTTTAATCCTATGATATCATAAATACAGGACATGAGATACAGCTCATGGGTAAAGCAACTGCTGCAGAGAGCAGCATCTTTTGTCCTCACGTATGATTCTCAGGAATTTTGCCACATGCATGGTTCCTTGCTGGCAACACTCTTCTTGAAATACTGCATCTAGATCATATGCTAAGTATGTTCAAAATAAAACTCAAATGATTAACCTGAGATGATCTCATGAAGAGTTCCTGAATATCCAGCTCATCCAAGAGGAGCGTGCGCCCGATGCGATGCACAGCCATGCTGACATGGGACTTGCTGTAAGGGATCTTCAGAAGCTTTTTTATGTTCTTGCAGGAGAAAAGAGAACAGAGATCACATTCCATAGAATTACACAACAATTCTTAGCAGTGAATACGATTTTAAGAGGGCAATTCCACAAGAAGTTGCATTTGTTGAGGTGGGAGAGAACAGAGCCCGAGCACTCGCTATAAACCACAGCTGGGTGTTTAACATCAGCTCTCTTTGGATCATCACAACCAGGTCTCACCAAAAGTCACCAAAAAAATGCAAGGGGATGGTTTGGATTTTAAAAGCTTTATCTTCACCACAGGAATCACTCTGTCAGACAGCCAGAGGAATCTGGACAGAAACTGAAGTCTGAATAAAAATCTGCCAAACATCAGCACTGAGACAGTAAATGAGTTTTTATGATTCCTCTTCTGAACAGCCTCATCTGAATTCTACAGGTGTTACCAGCACTGAAAAAGCTGGGAAAGTCAGAGGAAAGAAGATTGGAGGGGGCTCACTTTTCTAGATAAGAATAGAAAAATACTACATCATTCTGAGAGTAATAATTCACATCTAAGTAATCAATTTCAAACACAGAAGACAACTATACCGTGAACACTGATGTGCTGCATTCACTAAACGACATTTTAGCTGAGGAACACTTGCAGAAATCCACAGGAAATATGATTTTTGTCTCTACATTTCTTATTCAGTGATAACACCTCTCTTGAATGACAGATCCAAAGTTAGGTGATCCCTGTGTTTCACTTTACTTTTTCTTGAAGGACACCAAGATGACACAAGTCACGACAGTATCTTAAAATAAGGTTTATACAACATTAGAGTTTGAATGCTGGAACTTAAAAACTTGTACATACCTCTGAATCAGACACAACATCAACATCATTTCCAACTGAGTCAATGAAGTCATAGGCCATCCCAAAGCTATTTAAAAAATATTACAAGTTAAGACAAATTCAGTGTGAGAGTAAATAGAGATCTCCTTTTCTCTAAAGCTTATCAAATCTTTGCAAGCATTTTCTGCATCAAAAGAAAAGTCTAGGTAAACACTACCAGGTGTAACAATCTGACACTAATTAACAAAATAATTTTGACATTCTACAAGTATTTCAAAAACATGATTGGAAGCACTCAGATCTAATTTAAACATATTCTAAAGTGCATTTTAAGTTTTGATGAAATCAAGAAAATCAGAATTATTTAAAGTTTTTCAATTTTTTTTAAAGACAGCTATGGGAAATTGGAATTTCTTTTTTTAAACATTAAAACAGCTGTTCAAAGAGTTCCTCTTCAAGACACTGAGCATTTTAAATTCATCTCAGCAGTTGCCATTTCCTTCTCCCTTATTTATGTTATCTAGAAGTGGCCTACATATTTTAAGAAACACATCCTTTATCTTCACCTACATTTATTAAGGTGTCTTTAAATGACAAGTTATTAAATATACTAAATATATATACAAAATATATAGAAGTATTCCAATATACAGAGCAGTCTTTCAAATTCAACCAGCTCTTACTATAACACAAACAAATACATATGGAAGTGTCTGCAGCTACACTTTTACTACTGGCTATTTAATACTGACATGACAGGCAAGGAGATTAAACTGTCAGCCTCTATTTGACCAACACAATACCTAAAATAAACAGGAAAAACTCAAAGCTCTGAAAAACCCTTACTCTTCTCAAAAATGTACATCTCCCAAAACAGATTATGAGGATTTAAACACAGCCCCTCTACAAACTACTACAGTTCACTAACTAGCAGTTGATTTGGTGTGAATTTGGGTGCTCAGTACAGGATTTAAGCCTTGTATTTATGAACACCCTGAACTCATCCACCTATTTATCAGTCATCCATACTGAAATGTAACACTACTTTTTGGGTTTGCCCCTTGTTCCACCTCCTGTGTTCACTCCCAGGCTACAAATTGGCTCTGTAACTTTCAAGGGGAACCACGTTTGTTCTATTTTCAGCTGTTACCAAAAGCAGAATGGCTGGGTGAACCAGCCTGGTTTGATTTTGGCCAACTGACAGCAGCTAACTAGGGAACAACACCCCATCAGTTTGACCATCTCAGGCAAAGTGTCAAAAAACGACTTGAAAAAAAAATAATAACAGCATTACCAGCACCATTAATCATTATCAAAGATAACTGCATTAACTAAGGATGAAAAGTAGAGGGGGAATGGTTAAGGAAAAGCACTTGCTAGTTGCTATGGCAAAGCCTGCATTTTATACTCTGGATTACAGAGGGTCCGCTATTAAAATTACTCTTATTAATATGGAAAAAAAGAAGCAAAAAAAAGAGAGCCTGCTGTTATTTACCTTGAAAAAGGTTTACTTTTTTTGTTGTTGCCAAGAATGGTGGTACCGGCTGGCCCCAGCCTGGCGCTCTCCCGGAGCCAGTTGGCAGGTGGGAGCTTCAGATCCGTTTTCTCCTGGAGCCGGGCAAAGGCTGCCTGGGGGGGGGCAGAGGAGTACTTCACCACAGCGCTGCTTTTCACTTCGTTGCCTCCCAGAAACAACACCGAGCCCTGGTTCGAAGGAGAAAACAAGAGGCTTGGAAAAGGACAAGGAATGAAGCGATGGGATGTGAGCTGCCAGGAGGGCTTGGTTTCCCATGCTGAGCCCCAGAGCCCTGGTGCTGCCCCACTTCGAGCTTTCCCCCGTGAGGTTCGGCTCCCCACAGGATACGGAATTACTCAGAAAGGCCGAAAGTAAAATAAGATGCAAAAGTTCCTTAAAAAAACCCCACATTTCTGCCCCGGTAAAGGAGCCTCTTCCCCGAGCATTTATTTACGTTCAAGCCAGGCAGCTGTCACACTCGAGGAGCTTTGAACCGATCCGCGCTCCGGGAAAAACAGCTCCACAGGACACTATTAATGCAAATGCAATGCAGCGCACCGCACTTAACAACAAAAATACCTCTCGCCACTAAACCTTAATCATAATTACCAGGTTCCCCGCGGTACTCCAGCCCGTGACAACACCATTCCCTCCCTCACCCAACTGGAAGCAGCCCCATGAGGTAACCCAAAACACCACCCAGGGCTGCGCCCGCAGCGCCTCAGCCCGGCCCGGCCCCAGCGGACCGAACCCCCCCCGGGCAGCCCCCGGCCCCGCGGGCAGCACAGGGAGCGGGGGCTGAGGTGAGGGGGGAGCAGCGGGACCCCCATTGCCCACCGCAGGCAGAGCCGCGTCCGTCCCCCCCACAACCACCGCCGTTACCTGCTTGGGCTCCTCCGCCTCTCCCCGCAGAGAAGCGGCCGCCCCCATGCCGCGGAGCTCCTCCATAGCGCGGGGACAGCCCCTCAGCAGCGGGTCCGGGGGTTCGGAGGGGGGGTTCGGAGGGGTTCGGGAAGGGGGTTTCGGGAGGTTCGGGGCGGGCTCGGCGCCCGCTGCCAGCAGGGAGGCGGGAGGGCGGTGCGTGACTCCTGCAGAGGCCACTTCTCGCGAGGCTTCCCGAGAAGTCCCAGGAGGAGGGCTGGAGGCGGGAAGGCGAGGTGTAGCCAATCGAAGAGAGCGGAGGGCGAGACTGACAGGAGGGGACGGGAGGAATTGGCCAATAGGAGAACGCGGGGGGCGGGACTGCCGTGAGGGTGGGGCCGCGCTGTGAGGGGGGAGGCGGCCATGGCGGCTGTGAGGGGGTGAGCGGCTGTGAGGCGGGCGCTCGCTCCTCTGCCTCGAGTGCAGGGTTGATTTATTTATTTATTTATCTATTTATTTTTTTCCAAGGCGGTTTCCAGTCCCCGAGGGCGCTGAGCCGAAGCGGGTGATTGCGATGGGGCTGCGGTCTCGGCAGCTGGTCCGGCCGTGCCACTCTGCCGTGCCAGGGGAGTGAGGTGCTGAGGGCTTCTGAGGCCTGCGCCTGCCGAGTGCCCCCGGAACCTGGCTGCCCTGGGTTTATCCAGCCCTGTCCTGAGACAGGACCGGGACATGGCCGTGTTAGGTAGCTTAGGTAAGGGGACAGGCCAGTAAGGCTTTGGCGAGGTTTGTACACACTGAAAAACTCTTTAACCTTCGTGAAACCAAGGAACACCTTGGGGTGTTGGGTGATGAAGAGTTGCAGGCTGCTGGACTGCACTGAGTCTGATAAAGGCTTAGCTGTGGTGGCCTAAGCAAGCAAATGGTGACATGAATAGTGCACAAAGGACTTTTTATTATTATTTTCTTCTTACATATGTCATTCTGCAAACCCTGGGAGGCAGTACAGTTTGTGGCTGGTCTGGAAGTACAAATGCTGCGTGGCTCTCAATCATTGCTCCCAGGCATTATGTGTCTATATATGTATATATTTATAACAACTGGGACCAATGTCTGCCTGAGAGGCTTTGCAGTCCTGCCACTGGTCCTCAGGGAGCTAAGATGGTTCTGATCATCTCGGAAATCCCTTTTTGTCTCAAAGTTTATTGGGAATTGCCTGAAGAGCTGAAAATTATTACAGCATCTCAGAATGCATAAGCATTTATTTCCTTTGTGAACCAAGCTAAAATACTCCCTAATTTTGCAAATTTTACCAGCACAAAGCATATGTCCTTTATTAGTAACATATAAATAATACACTTCGGTATGAAAATACACAAACAGAATTTGTTTAGGAAATACAGTCTTTCAAGGTACTCTTTTAAAGCAGTTGGGCTAAAACTTCCATTGGACCCATGCCTGCTGCCACTGCAGCCTGGCACAACTCTTAATTTTTGTCCCTTTAGTACCCCTTCATGGTGTTAAGAAGGGACCTTCTAAGTATCATAAATTTTTTCACCTTCACCTGTTTATCACTGGAAAACAGCAGTAAATACCAAACTGTTGAAGCCTGTCATAAAAAACCCAGATTCTGCTGGAGCAATATTTTAAAAGCCAAAGTGCTTTTTGTCTGAATTTGCAGTAATGGGCCTCAAGTTACTGAATCTGAAAACGAGTAGAATGGAATGAGAACAAGTTACAAATTGCCTGTCAAGCTTCTCTTGTTGCTTTCTGCCACTGGTTTACTCAGTCTTAAAAATAGCATTAGTTATCTCTCTAGCCTTCAGCTCTGATCCTGGCACATTTAGACATGGGTACAGCTCATTACAGTCAAGGCTGAGAAGAAAATATAATCATGAAAGTGTTTCAAAACGTGTTGATCATGATTTTTTTTTTTCCTTAACCAAAATTGCTTTATCTGGAGCAGCTTATTTTTCATAAGGTTTGCATTACCCTCTGTACATCATTGTTACAGTCATGTACTTAGTTCTGTATTGAAAAGCAACTTGCAGCACGGCCTCAATCACAAGTTCCAAATCATTGCTCTTTTCTGCATTGTCAGAAGTTCAACAGATACTTAAAGAGAAAAAAGAAATAATTTAGAAGAAAGCCTTGAAAAACTCCAGGATGGCAGCTGGAGTTCTCGAATTTCCTCTGGCTGATAGTAAGGTGAAAAATCATAGAATCATAGAATCCTAGGGGTTGGAAGGGACCTCGAAAGATCATCTAGTCCAACCCCCCCAAAAAAAGTAGGTTTTCCCACAGGAACTTTGTAGTTTGGCATTGTAAAAGGCTGTGACAGTCTGAATCATTCATACTGAACACATTCTGTAGTTTTTCTTCTTCCATTTCCAAGCTGTGGTATCAGATTCCCACCCAAGTCAGCCTGGAATATCAACATACTGGAGAGCAGAGCCCTTCCCCTGCCTCTGGTGGGTCCTTTCCAGCCTGTTAAAGGCCCAGGAGGTGAAGCCTTGCTTTGTGTGTGGTTCTGTGAAACAAGCCTGGCATTTGGGCTGGTTCTCCACATTCCCCCAATCCAAAAGGTTATAAATAAATGAAAAAAATAGCTCTATCCCACATAGTGACTAAGTCTGTGACAGACATGAGACTGCTGGCCAGCAGGCAAGTGGCATGGTGCTGTCTGCCACCCCCACCTTCCTTGAGGAACCCCCTCAAGGTGCTGCCAGGTTCTTTTTAAAAAAAAAACCCAAATATTGTGTCCACGATGAGGATGGACCTCATCCATCCTCATGGATGGATGCCATTTTAAAAGCCATTTTAAAGAGAGCATGAAGTGACACCTTGAAAATAATATACCTGATGTCCATGGATTTTTTTTTTCCTTCAAAAATGCCCCTCCTTTCTCCGGATGTTACCATTCAGTGTGAAATGTCACTGAAGTAATTGGAGAGAATTCATTATTTTTTTTAAACAGATCCCAGTCTGCCAGGGGAGGTTTGGGTTGGATATTAGGGACAATTTCCTCAGAAAAAGGGTTGCCCCAGGCTGCCCAGGGCAGTGGTGGAGTCCCCATCCCTGGAGGGATCTCAAAGCTGTGGAGATGCTGAGGGACATGGGGCAGTGGTGGCCTTGGCACTGCTGGGTTAAGGGTTGGATTTGATGCTCTTAAAGGTCTTTTTCATCCCAAATTATTCTTAGTTTTCCCATCTCTACTCGATGTGTAAGAGCAGCACTGCATTTGCTCCTCTGGACCCTCATTTGATGACGCAGCAGGCAGGGTATGACGTCACGGCAGGGAGGGGACACAAGTGGCTTCCCTGACAACCGCGTCTCCAGGGCGGTGGGGACATGGCCAAGGGCAGGAGGGCCAATCCCAGCGACCGGAGTGCCGGTGTCTGGGTGAGGGCAGGGAGGCAGGAGCCCCCTGCAGGGACTTTTTTATCTTTAAACTTCCTAAAGAACACCCAGGTTTTCCATTCCGGAGGTTTATGAGGAAAAAATGCTCTTGGGATTGGGAGGAAGTGTGCTAGAGCAGACCCTGGCAGGATTTTTTTGGTTTTCCATCAGTGCTGGAGGTCTCTTATTGTAATAATAATTGTAATAATGATAATAATAATAATAATGATAATAATCATATCATCAGTTAGCTCATTATCTTCTGGAGAATGCCAGCTGATGTTTGGCTCCCTTCTTGCCCTCCAGAGATGTGACTCAGGGACTCTGTTGGAGTCCCTGGGCTGTCTCAGCATCCCGGGGCACTGCAGAGCACACACAGTGTGGGCTGTTCTGTCAGCCCCTGGGCCTGACATGGGGCTGAGCTGGTCCCTAAAATCTTTATTTTCAGACTACAGTCATGCAGCAACAGCAGCAGTGTGGAGGGGCAAAATAGACATTATAGCATAAGTGGTTTTGCTAGACGGATTATTGCTTTATAAAGAATTTTTGGAAAGGCCCTGGAGAAATAATACACTTGTTTGTCTCCTGAGCTCCATTGTAAGGTCTTTATTATATGGTTTGGGGGAGGCTGCTGTTTTTTTTTTTTTTTTTCCAGAGGCCACTAGGTGCTGCTGCAATCCAAATAATAAAAAACAGCCGGGAAAACGCAGTTTTGTCCACATTGCTGATCAAATTTATTTGCTGTGGTTTGTTTGTTTGCTTTTGCTTTTGCTTTTGTTTGTTGTTTTTTTTTTTAATGGATCACGAATTCCATTGTTTCCTAGTTTGCTCACCCCGGAGCACACCAGAGTCAGCCTGAGTCAATTACACGTTCTGCACTCAAGCAGATCCAGCAGCCAGGAGAAGTTCAGTACATCGAGGACAGATTGCCACGGGCATACCGAGCTCGGGAGCAGGTGAGTGGCTGGGGCCAGGCAGTCAGTTCACAGAGGTCCTTTTTGCAAGATATCACTTGCTGAGTTGTGAGCAGGATTGGCACTCAGAGTGAGGAAGCAGCCTGGCAGACTTTGTGCCTCAGGCAGTAAAATGATTGCTAGCTGTGCTGAGGGAGAAACACGTTTTGCTCTTACCCAGTTATAATTTTGGGTACTCAAAACCCTGCTGTAGTTATTGCTGATTTCCAGCATCAGCAACTTTCCCTTTTTATTAGCTGCTACAGCTGCTTGAGACAGGTTTATGTGCCAGAATAAATGGTGATCAATCTCAGTCCCAAAACTGTGTGTAAAGCCCTGCAAGGATGTTTAATTGAAATCTGATGATCTGTTTTGTGTTGAATGTCAGAAATAGTGTATAATTTGGCAAGGGATTGATTTTTTGACCATTAAGAACTTAGAAACTTCCCATTTGAAGCATTTTCAAGGCTTGCTTAAAAATGATGAGATTTGGGGCAATCTCTGAAACGAACAAAATACTGTATAAAATCTTACAATTCCATCAGCACCATTTTATGTCCTTATCACTTGGTGCACAGAATATTTTCTCTTTCCATCTTTTGGAAGCATAGCAGTTCTGTTGAGTTCACTTCACAGGTTTTGCTTCCTAGCACAAGTGGGCTAGGAAGGAATATTTAAAAAGGAAGCTTGGGGGTAGTGGAAAGGGGAAGATGATACTGGAGCAGCTTTATGTTGGTATTACTTACAGCTCCCTGTGGAGCATCCTGCCTTAGCCACTGTCTGAAGAGGAGAACCAGGTTGGATGGACCTCTTAGCAGCTTTAGCATGACTGTTCACCTCCTGGGTTTTGCCTCATATTTACCAGCCCTTCACTGTTAAAACATGAGTGGAATTCCTCTCTGCCATAAGAATTAAAATGATATCAGCAGTGAGAGTACAAAGATGCATTTAAAGCTAAAATGTGATGTCACAGGAGGAATCTGAGGACATTTGTCTATGTGACATCTTAAAAAAAGTGCTGGGAGAGTGTTGGAAGCTTGCTGCTTGTGAAGCTGAGTATCTCTAAGCTCCTTGTATCAGGGAACTCACTGCCTGTGAAGTTAATTAATTTTCTCAGAAATATAGTAACTGTTTAAGCTTCTATTACCTCTTATTTCAAACTTCATGATAGTCCTGTAATTAATTGGTAATGGATTTTTTTTTTTCCACCACCAGTTAATACACAGAATAATTCCAAGAGATGAAACTGAATATTTCCCACTTTGGTCTTCAATTTTCCTGCAGCATGTAGGCACTAGTAATAAACATGATTCCTAAACCATTCACATTGATGAGTAATTGCAGTAGGTTACTTCAGTAAGTCTTTTACTGCCTTAGAAGAGGCTTAATTTTAAATTTTTGTGACCACGTATCTATTGAATTTACTTATCCATAAAACTACAGCCTGGTTCAATCTGTATAAAAAAAAAAGTTGGATGTGTGGCATGTTCCTAAAAAGGTAGAAATCTCTCTAGTAGTCCCAACACCCTAAGGTGCAATCATCCAGCTGAGTCCATGCAGGCAAATTCTGTATTTGGTGATCCCACATGTCAATTCTGCTTGTTTCATTTATCTACAGAACTGATTCAGATTCTCTTAGTCCTGAAACACAGTTTTCAAATCATATTACACTTAAACTTGCTCTACTATTTGGAAATAAATATCTTATCTGGAAAATGAAAAATTTATTACACAATGCTGATAGTAAGAATTGCTGGATCATTTATGGGAAAAAACATGAAGTTCCCAATGTGTAGCAGGGAAATAATGCTTGAGGAAGAACAGAGGCAATCTAATAGTCCAGAAGAGTTTTCCATATTTCAGTTTTAAGCTATTTTAATAATATTGCAATGATATAAAATAAACAAACTTAAAAAAAAACCCTCTTAAATTACTTAAAAAATAGTTCTTTTGCAGTTTTACTTTTTTTTTCTTCTAAAACTCTTCTAAAACTTCCTTTTAGAGATTGGATGAACATTATGCTAAAAAATGAGATTATATATTAGTTATACAATTAATACCTCCTCCATTTCCCCTTAACAAGCAGTGTGCATGACACTGAGTACATAAATCATAGTTAATTCAGTTTTGAGGTCCCTTTTGTACTTCATTTTAATTAGCTCTAGGCTTACAAGTGAATCAGATGGGGCAATCCTGAGATATCTAGTATTTTCCTGCTTACAGACAGAACACAGCATTTCTTATTAGAAAATCCACACTTTTCTATTAATCATGTCTATATTCAGCAAGGCAAGGGAATACAAATCCTTCTGATGATTTTCTATAAAAATAAAATAAAATACAGATGATCCACATTGCCCCTATAAAAATATGTGAAGTTGAAGATGTAGCACATGACTTCTGTGGTAGAACATAGGCAGTAATTTCAGTAATTTCAGTATCTTTTAAAATATCAAAACTATGACTGGTAGACTTCAAGCAAGTTATGTGAAAATCCATAGTTTTTTTAAAAATAATTTCTTTTTTTCAGAAAGCAGTGAACAACAACTTCCCATTTTCTTCTCATGACAACAGACACAGTCTACGGAATGTAGGAGAGTATTTTGATTCTGTAAGTACCCAGGACTAAAAAGGACCAAGCAGGTTCATTCCTCTCAGCCTACCAGTGATTAAACAGTTTCTTTTCTCTCTCCTGCTCAAATTATAGATGCCAAAAAATGTGAGAAGAGAAAAATGTAAACAGAATGTTTTATTTTTCAACTCATATCTCTTTATAACTTTTAAAATGCATATTGCAGAAGCTATGAATTCAAATAGAATTTAAATTGTTTTGGACTGTTCTGTGTCTGCAACAGTTTCAGGTTTTTCCACTTAGATTATTGACATCTTTCTCAGCAGCAAGATAAACAGTGCAGTACACGAGCTGAGTAGAGGAAGAAGTAGCAAATTGTGATACTAAATGTTTGTCTGACTTTGGGCTGTGTTAGAGGTAGATTTTTATTTTTATTTTAATTTTTTTTTATCCATTATTCACTCAATAACTCAGTTTCTGTTTACTTTGTGTAGTGTCCTGTATTCTTAGAGAAACTGAGCATAATTCCAAATAAATTTCCTGCAAGATGTGGAGTGTGAAAATCAGGCTGTGTCTCTCTGTGTTTGGACACACAAGGGACAGTTTTGAACCTGGTCTGTCTCAGTTTCTTCATTGCAGTCTGAACATGAAATTATTGACCTATTTCTTCACTTTGCTCTGAAGATTAATTTAGCTGAGGATAGCTAAATAACTCTGAATATACAGCATGCTAAAGCAATGCAAAGTGTAAGTGGTTTATTAGCAATAAGAGATGGAAGGTCAACAGATTTCCCATTATATATGCAACCAGGAATGTGCATACAGGCAAGTCTGACAAAATTATTTTTAACTTGCTAAAGATCAGCCATGAGTTCTTGAAATCACTGTGGTAACAGCTTTGTTAACTTCCCAGTGGGGTAGTGACTGTTACAAGATTCATCTGTGAAGCTGTGACTGGAACTCATATGTTTACAGGAATTCTTATTTAATATTTTTTTTTGTTTGTTTCTTAGGGTATGGGCCGGAGGAAGGTAGATCCAGAGAGACAGCAACAGAACTCCCAGAACTTCTTGCTGTGGGCTCATGAATCAGCTCCTAGCAGCAAGGATGGTTTAACCATTTATCAGACATCATTTGGCAGACATGAAAATACTGAGAGAGAGTTTTTCAGGCGGTACCCAAAACAACACTCCCAAAAATGTGGCACTGACAACCCCGTTCCCAAGAACAGAAGAAAACTGCAGCCAAACAATCCCTCTTAGTCACACAGACACCTGAGTGGCACTGCAGTAGCATCATCAGAGCCTCCTCTTGAGATCTGAAGTGCTTGTTCCTCAGCTGGATGAGGAAATAAACGTTTGTGTAAAATGAGTGTGGTAGTACAGCTGAGAGTTTGTTGCAATCAACAATCATATGGTGCTCTGCAGACATACATTACTAAAACAGCTTTAATGAAGAAGAGCATTATAAGGAAGAGCATGATTGAACATGTTTTTAGCTATACCTCTATTATGACAACAGAGGTAGTGATTGTACTTGTGTTATTTGATACCTGGTTGCCCTTCATCTTGATACAAAAGCTCCTTCAACTTCAGAATCAGTGCTGTGGCTGCAGCTCAAGCAGCTAACAGCATCTGTGTTGACAGAAGTATACAAAGGAGCTGGATTCCTGGGGATTCACCACAACAGGGAGCCAAAACTGCTCGTTCAGGTAAGGGAGAAAATTTTTCATGTTTGAAGGCAGGTTACCATCCATTAGAGAAATAAATAAAAACAAAGCTGTGCATTAGATTGCTGGGAAAAAAATAATATTTGGTTGTAAGAGAGCAGTCGTATGAGTAAAGCAAGAAAGGATGTTACAAAGAATGTTTGCATGGCTGTGTGTGCCCTCAAAAAATGTGAGTGTGTATGTGTCTTCCTGGCAGGAAGGGGGGAAAAAGCTCAAGCTGGAAGTGGAAGGCTTCATGGAGGTTTGAGTTTGAAGCAAACTGGATGTGGAAAGACCTCCAAACAATGTGTTTTCCTCTTCTGGATCATTTCCACTAGTATCAATAAAATATTAGCTGAAACTGTGTCTTAAAATATACTAGAAATAAGCTTGTTACTCTGCAAAGTAACAAAACATTTTTGAGCATCAGTTTATAGGAAAATTTCCTTTGTTTACAAGCTAAATGGAAAAAGAAACTCAACCCATAGAAGTCCCTGCTTTGTAAGAGATGCCTTGAAAATCAGCTGTATTAAGAAATGATTTCTGCCTTTCAGTGCACAGATACATCATTTGGTATCAGCATGCAATGGCTGACATTTTGTGTGCCATCAAAATAGATTTTACTAGAATATTTCCACAAACATGTAGCAACTTTATTAGCACGCACTGAAATAATACTTTTTTTTTTTTTAATTAATATGAGTATTCCCCCAGTAAAGCTCTTGGGGTGCTACACAATGCGTAGAAATGCAAAACATTATTGAACAATGTGCAAACAGATAAAAAGCCAAGTAACATAGTATTCTTAAAAAGAATTATTTTTTCTCAAAGTAAAGCCAGCCTGCCTGACAACTCTGATGTCAGAATTTCCAGAGTTTTAGCCAACAGTTTAATCTCCAAACTGATTCAGAACTCAACTGTGTGCCAATCACATGGTGAATGAAGTGCCCCATGCTGTTTGGCATGCTCAAGAGGGCAATGTTGGACAACATCAGAAGGAAGAAACACATTCTTGCTACATTAGTAATGTTTATCTGTGGTTTAGCATTACAACTGGATATGGTGAAATAAATTGCTGCAGTTTGTTATGCCTTTAAACACCAATAGAAAGATTCCAGATTTCTTTTTTTTCCCCTTCACATTTTGACTCAAAACATAGATTTTTTTTTTCCCCAAAGTAACTGTGGATTATTGTGTGTGATGCTGTGATAAAGATTTCAGAGGAGAAAATGGATAGCTCATGAAACCTCTGTACAAACTGAAATATATTGTACTGAGTTGAACAAAACAGGTGATTCCCATATATCTCATGCTCTGTCTGTGTTTCCTGGGTAAATAATGAGATCCAATACACTGAATTTCAAAATGAATGATAAATGCCCCAGATAAATTCCAGAAAGTCAGAGCCTTGCATGCTTTGGACAGAAACTGTCAGTGTTGCTTAATCTTGTAATAATAATGTCTCTGAGAAGAAAGCTCTATTGAGTTAAAATATTTTTGCAATATGTTTTTTTTCCCCAAACCATCTTGGTGGATGGAGGAGAGGGCTGGTAACTCCCATAAAGGTTTCCTGGTCAGTGTGGGAAAGTGGTAATTAGAATCAGATGGGTGGAGGTAAGTTCAGCAAAATGAACCTGCTGGGGGTTAACTCAGCCAAACACTACTCTGGAGGAGCAGAGCTTATGCTCTAGGTGGTGCTGATGAAGATGGACTTTTTTATACCTTGCTTTAATTAAAAAACAAAAGAAACAAAAAACCCAAGCAAGTTTGTTGCAAAATTTCTTTGAATTGTATTGCCAACAATTTGAATACAGCCACAACTCTGTTTTTTCTTCTGGGCCAACGTCTGGACTGTCTTTAGAGCCTTCTGAGGAAGTCTCTGTGGTGTTAATTCAAAGGTGTTTTCAATGTGTTAGCTAAATTGATCAAGCAAAATTGATTAAATAGTTAAGCCAAGGGGGTGTGGTGATGGCTGCAGGTTGCTCTGGTTTAATGAGTTGATCCTTCTCAGCTGAGCCTGGCCTGGTGAATAATAGAGCTGAGCTGAAAAGCAGCCACACTTCACATCCCTTGCCATGCCCTGGCTGCAGACAGCTTGCTTCTCAAGTTGTAGCAGTTCAGTTTCAGTGGAATAGTCTTATGTTTGTGTCTGTATGGGTATGTCCACCTGTTTAAAGGGTTTTTTTTCCTTCTTCTTCCTTCACGATGACAACTAGAGCTGAGAAAATGGTCTCAAAGCTGCTGTCTCTCAGCTGATGCCTCCCCTGGTAAGTCAGATGCCAGCTTTCAGCTGGTTCATTTTCCAAATATTGTGACCTGTGAAATGCTTTTAATAGTGGTTTTCACCCTGGTAAAGAAACTGTTGGTGTTGTATGACAGCAGATTTGGTTTGGTAGGGCAGGAGGCAAGATTGAAATGTTGCCTTTTGTTTTCTTGTGTCTAAAGAAGAGAGGGGTAAAGCCCCAGGTGCCTGTGGAGAGGATAGGGTGGAAGGGGAATGTGCTGCTCATGGAGCCAGTAATTCAATGGAAATCCAGCAGCTTGGCTTCTAAATCATCTGTTGCTAACCTAATCTCTCTCTGTTCATTATTGAATAAATCCTTGTAGCTGAGATGTTGTTTCTTAGCTTGTACTCTCAAGTTTAGTTCGAGTAAGTAACTTGGTATTTATGTTGGGTGGAAGATGAGTCCTTTTGCTTCCCTGAGCTGTGCAGTTACACAGTAGCAAAGCTGTTTGTGATCTATCTAATCCCAGAGTGGTGCTGATTTATTTACACTGCTATCCTGCAAGCCTGGGGGATACTAAACTTCTATAAGTGCTCCTCTACTGGTCTAAAGTTTCCCCAGCTGAGAAGAATATTGGAATAAGTGTGATGGTGCTAAGGGTGAACTCAAAGTGCAGGCCTGGATCTAACAGAGATGTTGGTGTTGATGTTGATACAGTGGCTATTCTGGTTGACAAGAAAAAATTTCTGAAATCAAGGAGAAACTTTATATTAGGCATTTGTATACATAAATGACAGGATGCAAACTTTTTTAGTTATTGTTGTTATTCCATTACTTCCCTTCTGCTGCTAAATTATCTAATGAGCAGGAGATGCAAGGTACAGAGACCCGTTCCATTCTGGAGTGGGAAAGGACTATATAGAGTTGCCTCACCCCAAATTTCTTCTTTTATCCTTGCCTCCACAGCAAAATAATAAAATAATGAGCTGTTGAAACGTTATCGCTCAAGTATCTAATAAAAAGGAAGTCTATTAAAAAAGGATGTAACCTTAATGGACCTTAGTTTGGGTGTATGGCAATAGTGGGTCTGCATGTGCCATTAAAACACCCAATTTTTAGGCAGGCAATTGTGTAGCATTTATGAAAAGCATGGTATCAACTTGCTCTCTTGTCTGATCATAGTTTGTTACTCACCTGAAAGTGAAAAATCTCAAATTATTATTTCTTAAGGGTGGTCTACAAAAAAAAGGTAGTTTGAAAGAGCTAAGTTTCAGCCAAATAGAAATTAGGAATACCTTTCAATATTCAATGGAAGGAGAGAGAGATTTTGTAACTCAAAGCTTGCTATTTTTGAAATGGAAGTGGTTTTCTTGTTGCCTTTTTTTTGTTGTTTTCATGTAAAATAAACATGTGCTCTCCCTCTCATCCCTCCACCCCCAAACCTACAGCTTGTCTTTAGGTTGTCCATTGTATCCTAATCCCTGCTGCACAGACAGACCAACAGAAGTATTGAGGACTGTGCTCAGATGTAAATTCTTGTGGGATCAGGCTCCATAATACCAACCAGACATTCATGCCTCAAATAGCATTTCAGGCATGCATTAATGACCCTAAGAGACAGACCTTCTCATCTTATTGCTTAATTAATCAATGGCCCAGTGGCACATTGGCAGGGCTTTTTTTTCAAGCTGTGCAGCCCCTCAGATGGTAATCAGATGGTATATGGCTGTGTCTACTTATGGAAAAGTCAAAGCCCAATAAATAAAGTTTAATTTCCTGATTCCCCTGGGATATAGTGATTCTTTTTAACAAAGCTTCTTCAGTTGAGTTGAAATTAAAAACCAGCATGATCAACATATTGCATAATATTTCATGGATGGAGTTAAGTACCAGGTTTAGAGACTTAAAAAAAAAAAAAAAAGGAAAAACAGTGAAAAGAGGACTGGCAGGGGGAAGACTGATGCAGAAGTAGTTTCCATCAAAAAAATGCTGAGTCCTATATTTGTTACTGGTGTTAAACTCTACATTATCAGGTTTTAAGCAATACTGTGAAGATTTTCTGTGCATGTGTGGTGTTAATTTTTACTCTAAATTAAACTTGCTGTCACTCGGAATAGAATTAACATTTAGTCTCCTATTTTGTAACATGCAGTACAGCTGCGTGCCACAGGAGGGCAGCTGTGTCGAACGGCTCTAGCTGGGTTTGTAAGTGTTATTTTAGTTTAAGATGTACTGTGTTGAACTGAATTGTCAGATTTATGCTGCTACCAGTGAGCTCTCAGTCATGTCAGAGAAATGCAACAACCTGATCCCAACACAAGTGTAAGTCTGGAAGTCTTGTGGAGCTGATGGATTGAAATACTTTTTTCCAGTTGCTCATTTTTGACATTTACAAGGTTTGAAGATTGTTTTCAAACCACAGTTATTTTGATTTGAGCCTGTAATCTGACTACAGTTACTTACTTAATCACTGACAATGTCCAGGAAATTAACAAAATTAGTTCTTTAGTTTGCCACTCTCTAGATTTAGTTCAACTTTTATTTTTCTAGTGTCAGGTTTTCAGTAGGTGCTGGCTGATGCTACAGTTTTCTTTGTGCTGTAAGTTAAATTCAGGTTTAAATATAAAACAACTTTAGCCTCTTGGTTGAATAATTCTTTATGAAATTTGAAATGCCCATTTAATCTGTATTTGCCTTTTCAGGTGAGTGGAAAACTGAATGAAATTTGTTTTGTTAGAGGAAGAAATGTGTGTGTGTGTGTGTGTGTGTGTGTGTGTGTGTGTGTGTGTGTACTTGCATGGCTGAACCCTTCCTGCAGATTAATTGGGAAGGACCCCCCGTGCAGTGATGGGTTCCTTGCACTTCCTCCCACTTTCCTGAGTGGCATGGCTGAGGGCTAACATGCCAATATTGCTCTTTTACAAAGATGCAAAAACTTTTATAGCCAGCTATGTTTTGCTATTTCTTCCTTACTTCTCCCTACTCCCCTTTAACTCCCCCCAGGTAGGATTTTTCCAATACATTTCTAGAAATACTGTCTACACTCTGACACAAGGGTTGTGCCCAGGTGCCCCTGAGAGGCTGTGAGGTTCACAAACACCATCTCAGGACCCAGTTGTGACCTCCCCAGCCTGGCTCTTTGGTTCTGTTGCTCCCAACCCCTTTGTATCATAAAAGGGAGATCCCTGCTGAGTTGCTAAGCAGAGTTGCTCCTGCAACCTGGGAGTCCTGCTTTTCTGTGATGATTGTAGAATGATGGGTTTCCATGGGCAGTCCTATTTCTCCTGGAAGTGGAGGAAAAATTCCAGCATCTCGAGCTGCAAGAATAAGATGAACATTTCATCTGTCTCCTATAATGAAGTCCCTGAAGCAGGAGAGGGCTTGTTAAGGAGTGAGGATGTTAAGAGGCACAATTTCTGAGACAAATCTAGTCCTTCAGATGCAGGACTGACTGTGTGGCAGCCTGACCCTTTCCTGCTGTTCAGCTGACCCCTCTTCCCTCTGGCACTGCCCAAGTTGCTCTCCAAACACACAATAACACCTGCTGAAGGGATTCAGCCAGATTTCCTGCAGCATCAAGCAGCTCTGAACTGCTGTGGAAGCAAATATCTTGAGGGCTTAGGAGGATGATGTAGGAGAGTGGTATTCTGCTGTCCCAACAACAACCCACAGAAGGCAGACCCTGCTGTGCTCTAAAAATAAGTTGTCACAGGGCCTGTCAGCAGGTGGGTCAGCCCTTGCTTGCAGAACTTGCACACTTTTGTTCTGTGTCAGTCTCCTACAGCACAGCTCTGGACTATCAGATTCTCCTTAAAGGGAGAGATCCCCCTCATTTCCATCTTCTCCCTTATTATCTCTCTGGTACCTCTTAAACTTGAACTGTCCAGAATCTGATCTTACTGCCAGAGTGGGTACCAGAAGCCAATATGGCACCTGCTGTACAGACAAAGACCCTCCTGAGATCTGTAAGAATAATTCACATGTCAGAACACAGAACACCTGAGAATTTTATTTATCTTGATGTGCAGGTGTCTTGTTGCATACACTCAGAATAATTTCAGCCCACTGTCCAGGGTGTGGTTTAATGCTGGCATCTAAGGCCTGAATAAAGTCTGTCTCAACTCTTGATGTCCTTTGTACACTACACTACCCACAAGAACTCTGTCTTCAGCTTCTTTGCCCTCTAATAATGAGTACCCACAGCCTCTCTCCCACTTTCCTGAGCATGGCTGAGGGCTAACATGCCAACATTGCTCTTTTGCAAAGATGCAAAAACTTTTATAGCCAGCTATGTTTTGCTATTTCTTCCTTACTACTCCCTACTCCCCTTTAACTCCCCCAGTAGGATTTTTCCAATACGTTTCTAGAAATATTGTCTACACTCTGACACAAAACAATATCTTCAGCAGTAATAATAAATTAGATGCAGTGGGAATTTAAGCTTGTTCTTTTATCCAAGGTGATATACTGGAAGTCATTCATAATGAAGGAAAAAGTAATTGTTATGCAGCATTTTTGTATTAAACATGCCTCCCCAAATTATCCAGTGTATAAAAGAGAATGTTTTTAGGGCTTTGTTATAACCATGGTTGAGCAAAATGCATGTGAATGTCCTCTTATTTGCATAACTGGGATTTCTTAAAATACAAACCATTTGTATTGTGTTAAGCTCCCTCAAGCCTTGCTGCTCACAAGAGGTATCATAGTTTTATCATTAATCAAAACAAAGCCAAAATCAATAAACATGCATAATCAGGAGTCTCTGATTCCACTATGCAAATACACTCCATATTGATGGAATGCTTCTGAATCTAAAATAGTTTTCCTCTTTTTTTTTTTTCCTCTCAGAACTCCCTGAGCCTTTTAGTTTTAATATTTTATGCATTGCAATGCAACCAGTGTAAGAATGAATTCATGTGTTGGAGATAACAAGTTAAAAGATAAATGCTGGATGGTTCCCCTAATAGTTTTTGTTCACTTTGTTGACTTTAAGGGCAGTTTATGCTTCTGAAAAGCTGGTAATTACTTGACCTTTAAAGGCTCAATCCTGCAAAAACCATGTCTCTGCCTTGCCCTTTCCTGCTGGTACCAGAGCATGGGCAGCTGGATCCCTGGGCCCTGTGCCAGGGCCGTTTGTTAATTAGTGAAAATCATTTGTTCCTTATGTGCAGGGTGATCGAAGTGTTGCATTACAGGGGGACAGAAATGACATCCAGTCAGGACAGGCTCCTGTCCTTGATCTGTGGCCAAGTGCAGTGATCAGTACCTGCAGCTCCCAGGAGCCAGGGCACAGTTCTGGAGGGACAGGAGCTCTGCTCCTAACACAGGTGGGAGCTCACCTCACACTCTAGCAAAAAATGCACATTATTGATCCACACTTAGTGCTGCCCTCTGTAGTTTTAAATTCCTTATGAAACATATGTACACTGTGATAAAAGGAATGTTACTGCCTGAAGATGCACCCCAAAAAACCCAACATTTCAGCAAGGGACTCAATAATTTCATAGGTTTCAGGGGTGTTGCACCTCTCCAATTAAGAAGCTCAGTGCTCAGATTAACTCTGTACATTCCTTTAAACTGAATCACAAACTTCTAACAAGTGATGAGGTAAATGTTAGCAGCAGCTACTGCTGACCTCCTTCTAAAGCTGTGCCCATCTTTAGCAAGTACACAGCACATCAACAACCAAAGAATTAAAATAAAACAAAATTCCATGAAAGCCAAAGTTAAAGAAGGATGAAAAAGATCAGTGGTAGGAAAACCAGGCTGCAATTAAATTGAAAAAGTTCCTTGTTTGCTAGTCAAATAGTAAGCTGTGTCAGAGCTGCAGAATTGCCTATTCTAGCATAATTGCATCTCTTGTGGATCTGTGGGACTCTGTGAACCACAGGCACAATCCTCTCATGAGAGTCATCCCCCCTGAGCTGATTTATTAGCAGTGTGAAAAGTTTAAAGGTGTGATGTTTATTTTATATCATAATAAAATAAATGTAGCAGCAATCACAGATTGGGAAGCAGAGTTTCAAACTGAGTTTTTTAGTCTTACTCCTTTGCTGTGGATGGGTTTCACAATAGTTAGGTCTGTGTGCCAAGTTGTAGAATCATAGAATCCTTTTGGTTGGAAAAGACCTTTAAGGGCATCAAGTCCAACCCAGCAGTGCCAAGGCCACCACTGCCCCATGGCCCTCAGCATCTCCACAGCTTTGAGATCCCTCCAGGGATGGGGACTCCACCACTGCCCTGGACAGCTTGGGCCTGACAACCTCTTTAGCAAAGAACTTTTTTGTATGATTATGTGCATTTGTTCAATGTTTTCACAATCATGGAGTGGTTGTGGCAGATCCTATGTATAGCTGCACTGCTTACATATGGAAGATGTACACAAGTTCTGCACTACATTTTTCTCCATGGTTCTTTTCATAAATGACAAAAAAATCTGTCAGCTGATCCAGGAGAAACCACCTACAGATCCTATCTGGTTTTGGCAAGGATGGTAGAGGAAAACACAATTGAGGCCATTTTCTTGCTGCTTGTGGGAGGAAATCAAATAGAGTAAGAGTAGTGATGCTAGTAATTGATATTTTTTAAGGCTCTTGGGTTTCTTTGGCTCACAAACTGTATGCAGCAGGGTGGAGTATTAACAGTAATAACAAGCAAAGACCTTCAGTCTTTTCAGGGCTGTCAGCCTGGCACCTCCTCTCATTAAAAAGGAGGGAATGAAAAGAATTATCTGATGATCTTGCAGGACCAACGCAGAGACTGATAAGCTGGGGGGTAAAGGGAAGTGGGATCTTATCTCAGTCTGAGAGCTGGAAGTTTTGCCATCAGTGTATACTGCAGCTGAAAGGAATGATGCTAATTGGGTTGATTAATCTCCAGCTCCATGGACTGCTGCTTAGATGGAAACTCATACACCGTTTTGTGTTGCAAAAGTATTTTTCACATGAGACTTCAGAGGTGCAGTGAAGAGAATAAATGGACCTCTCTCCACCCTGGAGAGATATAATTAACTACTTGGCAAAGATAGGACTGGAACCAAAGGAACACCCTCTCCTTTATCTCCTTACCCTGCTCTAAACAATTTCATGACCTTTTTTGGAAAAGTTTCTCAAAAGTAATGTCAAACCAAGGACTTTTTCCCCCATGTCTTCTCCTGTTCTGTTGCACGGTGAGGTCTGTTTTAAATAAGCTTTACAGTGCAGTCATTTAAGGAAATGAAGATATTTCATGGCATGCTTAGCATTTGCATTTGAATATAGGCCACCCTGCTGTTTGATTAAACTGGAGTTTAAGAAAACTGTAAGAATCGAGGTTTGTGTGCAGTGCAGTACTTCATACTGCAAAGGTTGTTGAAGGGAAAAAAAAAAAAAAGATAATATCCTTGGAAGTACATGACTAATGAGAATATATATAGCACTTCTGAGACAGCTCAAATATATAATTATTGTGAGGTTTTCACAGACACATAAATATAATGATCTTCAGCTAAGTAAATTGCTACCTACCAATGAAATAAATATGGTCCCTTCAGAATCTGAAATAATTCAGTGCTGTAGGTGGTGGGAAATGATTCACCTTAGCTGTTATCTCTGGAACAGTAATATAGAAATATATCTGCCAGTACTGTTACATTTACATTGTTCTTCATATCCTGTGGTGTTTGTCAGAAGATCTGTGGTCCCTGCCGATTTCCACCCCCTTATTTTGATAAGACTCTGCACAGCATGGCTCAACAATGGGCTGGAGCAACTAATATTGTTTACCACAGTAGGCATCTCAGGCATAATATTTTTCCAAGAAACACTGATGTGTTTAAAGGTCAGGTTGATACTGATTTGACTGCTAAACATGAATTCATTTTTCTAGGAGTAGACGGGTGTACATGCCTTGGTAGAAAGGTTAAACTGTTGTTTATGCACTCAATAGGTGGAAAACACAAGGCTTTAATATACAAATCATAATAGCCTATTCTGGTCAGTCAGGGAAATGGGATGCTTTACATTTAAATGGAAGATTTGAATCCACAGGCTTTTTTGGACTGTTTCTATAGAAGGAAACTCACTGAAAAGTGCAGTGCTTGCCTGGAAGATCTAGACTTCACAACCAGTTCACAACCAAGATTTTTCTAGGGAAAGCAGTCCAGGAGTCCCCCAGGTCTCTCAGCAGCACTTGTAAAATTTAATTTTGCTACCTGAGACTGACCCCTCCTGGTACAGTGAGGGGAGTGAAACGAAGGAGGGCAAGAGTTAGGAATAGCCCTACAATTTGGATTTGCTGCTCTTGCCATCTTCAATGGAGTGGGAGTGATGTGAGGGTGTCTTTTGCCAAAAAGCAGACCAAAAGTAAGAGTAAAAAATAAGGTCATCTCCCATTTTGTAGCTACCACCTCTCCTGTTCAGGTGCCTCTTTCCATAGCAATGCTATCATGCTTAATACCCTTTGCACTTCTGTGTCCTCTATGCCAGGTTAGTTGGCTCTCTACTTCCAGCACACCATTTCTGGTTTTGAATTTTCCTTGTACAAGCATCACTTTCTGCTTAATTATCTTAAAATTGTTTTCTAGATTTGTTTGTCATATTTTATTTCTACAGATTTTGTCTCTGCAAAGACTCCAGTCCTGGCAAGGCAGCTCAGGTCACTTCTTTGATCCAATTTTCAGTGGGATGTTCTGACACCTTGGCCATCTTGGCATTTGCTTTGAGAACAGATGGAGAAAACAGTCCATAATATGCCTGTTGGCCTAAAAGCAGAGACTCTAGTGGTGCCATCGTGGTTTGCTGGCTGACATCAATAGCACAGGATGCTTGTATTTGATTAGCTTTGCTTTCACAAGGCAGACCCACTGTATTGTTTTGAAGAATGTGTTCAGTTGTTTTAGCAAACTTAAAAATCCCCTGTGGCTACAGAAATAGAACATTGAAGTGAAATGACTGCCATGGCAGGGATAAAAAGCCTTGCAAAATATTCTGCCTACAGATCACACTCAGTCCCCAAGCTGCACCCGTTCAGAAAAACTTCTGGATTTCTTTTTTTTTTCCTTTCATCTTCTGAAGACAGATAAATCTAGAAACTCCTCAGGAGGATTTCTGGCTTAGCAAACAGAGCTCAACTGCATTTTGCTTTGGTATTTTAGCTCAGCATTACAAATAGTTGTGTCAAAGATCTTGGCTTGAATCCTGGAATTATTTCAGATGCGATGGTGTGATAATAAGAAAAAAATCCTCCCTAGGCTTTCATGCCTGCCTCTTGTTTCTGCCAGGTTGCCATTAGTCTGTTACTGAAGAGGAAAAGTTGAAAAGCTAACATTGTGTTCCTCAGGTTTCTTACGGGAAGATGATTTCCTTGGATGTTGTGGAAGGAAGCTTACTGTTTTTAAAAGGAAAACATGGCACAGAAAAAAAAAAAGAAAAAGGTCCTCTTGAGGAAAAACAGCACTGGACTGGAAATGAGAATTTTCATTTTTTTCTCTGCAGTATGTTTTTTTCACCAAGGAGTCCCATGCCCACTTCCCCATCCTTAGTATTAGTCTTTACCCTGCACTGGTATCTTCCAGTTCTTTCCTTGGAAAGCCATCTCTCTGACTTCCTTCTAAGTGGTGCCTCATTCCTTAAATGTTGAGCAGCAGTGGCAGCCACTTCTGAGATTAATTCTGGACATGTATTTTACAGGGTCAATCCATATTCCTTAAACATTTTAATAAGTATTTTAAAAATAGGTATGGTATTTAGTGTCCAATCTTATTGGTCTACTTTTAAGGAAATGGTGTTTACATTTGGTAAATATAATCTGATAGAATTGTCTAGAAATCAGAAAATAGAAAAATATGGAGTAAATATGCTTTGTTTTTACAAACAAGAAAGAAAAAAGCTTGATCTGTTGGAGAGATTCTAGGTCTCTTTTGCTTTGAAATAGTGACTGACACTCACCACAAACTGTTAGTTAAAAGCATTAATTGTACTAGATATAATTTGATTTTCTGTTTGTTGGTGAGTTTTATATCATCCTCATGAGCAGTGTCTGAGCACTCTGCCCTGAAGTGGCAGATCTGACACAGCTGCCATGTCTCCTCTTACAGAGATTTGTTTATGCACTTGATACTTTGGATTAGTATCTCAACTAGATAATTTTTTGCCTCTCCTGAGATGTACTGACCAGGCAAATAAACACTGTACCTTGTACTGAAAATGGACTGTGAAATGCATGATGAATTTTTGGATCCTGAATTGCTGATCAGGGTAGGTTGAATGATGCCTGAATTCTTAACACTTGCTAGTTGTGCATCCATTTCTCAGCAGAGCATTCATCATTGCAGATGAGGTCTCTTCTCTAATGGAGACAGAGCAAACATAATGGGTAAGGAGGACAGCAAAATCCAATGGAATGGCCTGTTGTGTAGGTTGAGACTGTGTATGGCACAGGCACACTGAAAATGCCTTGAAAGGAACAAAAAAAAAAAACCTGTTTTCTGAACACTAACTCAATACAAACCTTTAAGTGTGAGATGTTGCCTCAGCAAGTTTAAGGACTATTTAATAGGAAAAGGAAAGCACACATCCCAGATTAAAAAAAAAAAAAAGTGAAAAGAATACTGTGGTTCTTGTTAATAGATTAAGGCAAGGGTTGTAGACACCTTCAGATTAAAAAAGGCAATTAATATTTATTTCATATCAAAGTAGATTGCTAATTAGGGCTGTGCTCTTCCCATCCCCCAGGGAAATAATCAGATGAGTGAATCTCATCTGGAAAGTTCACATATGGCAATGAGAAGCTCATCATGAAGATAAAACCAGAAAAGAACCTGGGTGACCTGATGAGATGTTCAGGCTATCTCATAGACTTTCCTCTCTAATGGGGTTTGGAAGACCCAGTATTAGTGAATTTATTTTATTGGTTCTCTGGTGACACTTCCTAAAAGGCCGTGATTATATATAGCTCAGTCACATGTCAGTGTCCTTTCATTAACATGCTTAAAGAATCTTAATTGCTCAATCAGAGCAGCAGATTTTCCTCTACTGGTAAAGTTTAAGAGGTTATTAAAGCCAAACAGTGAAAATGGAAATCCTGCCCAAATGGATCCAGTAGAAAGAACAAACTATTAGAGGGAAAAAGTCCAACAAGACAAAGAAGGAAATTGAAGAGCAAATAACAGAAGGCAGAAAAATACACAAATTATTTCGAATATAACAAAAGCACAAGAGTGGCTGGGAGTGAGGGATAAAGGTGGTGCTGGATAAATCAAAAAATGACAGAGCTGGCATTGACCAAAGAATTGGAAAAACAAGTTATAAACTAGAAGGACTTGAACATTTAAATATTTGAGCTGTTAAGTGAACTGTGCAGGCTTTCCTACCCACTGGGTATGATGCCATAGTGTGGGCATGCAGTGAAAATTCTGTGCACCTTTAAGTAAACACTCAAGTGATTAAGTGACCCTATTTTTGGTGTAGGGATATCACTTGAAATGATGAGTGGGAATGTTGTAAAATTTCCTGTTAATGAAAACTTGCCTTCTCTTCTTTTTTTTGACACAATCTTGCCAGGATCTGTGCAGAAGCAGTTTGTTTTCTATCGAGGGTTTCAGCTCTTGTCAGGCTTCCCAATAGCACTATCAAAGTCCTCTTCATTGCAAATGAAGTGTTTGGACTTTGGATGAAAAGTTCATATTTCTGTCTTCAAAAAAATAAATTGGAGAACTTGGGGAAAATTCTTGTTTCCAACAAGATCTAATCATAACTGTGCTGTAGGACATTTGGGAGAAATATAACAGCTTTGAAAATCATGCCTTTTGGATTCAGTACAAATGTTTTGTTATGGTTAACTAGTTAAGATAATAAATTTGGACTTTCAAAAATTTATGATAAGCTGATAGAAGAAATATATTGTCAGGGAGAGAGCTATTTTTTTTTCTTCCAGTTTTGTGACTGCTTTTTAATCTGTAAGAAAAACCAGACCAACAAACTTCAAACATCAGAGTAACAGTCAGCTTCTACTGTGCCAAAAGAATTAGCAGAGATGTATCTCAGGGATTCATATCTCATTCAGCCTCTGAACACTCAGGATAGGGTGTGAACAAAAAGATGCTAAATTTCTACATGAAACAAGTTAGCTATTTACTACAAGTAAGTAGGTTACTTATGAGTTAGTTACTTACTGAAGACTAGAGAGGCTGATGAAACTTTGAACCAGAGTACTTTGGTGTTTGGACATCTTAAAAGGCATAAAATTAGGTGTTGAAGTTTCATTAAAGTATATTTAAAAGAATCTTCATCACTAACCACATAGCTGTACCACAGGTAGTTTGTAAATTCATTCCAGCCCCTCAGGAAAAAGATCCAGAAGTCCCTGTAAGAAGATGAGTGGGTAACCTTTCAGCTGTATAACTTTCAATAGTTAAATACAAGGCTGTGTTCAGAAATGCATAAAAATAAAAGTGAGCCATTATGATACCTTCTATTGATTCTGGGCACAGCACTGCCTGAATTGCTTTCCTTGATTCTCATTAATCCATGTGAGAAAAGATTTAGTGGAAACAGAAGAGCTAACATGTATTATAGCCAGGGGAAACAACTCCCCCAAAGAACTTGAATAATGACTAATAAACTCCAGTAAACAGAAGCCTTAAAAATAATTCAAATAAAAAGGGGTAAATTTAGTGCAAGAGCCATGCAATTTTCATTGTTTGCCAGTGTGTGTGTGTATATATATAATATATATATATATATGAACTTCCAATTGATTCTTTGATGTTTTGTAGGTTGCATTATGTGTCTTGAGATATTTGTGTGAGAATAGGTGAATGGCTGCAATTTTTTTTTCTTTAAATACCCTTGTTTGCTATTTCAGGTTTAACTGAAAGACAGAGGTTGTCTCCTAGAAGCTTAATGTTATTAAATGAGCAGCAAGAAGTCTGACATGGTTTGCTATTGTTCTTAAAATATAATTAGGGTGTGTAGTGGGGTCAACCCCAGTGGAATACAGGTATATCTGCTTTATAACCTTGGAGACTTGAGCCTTAATTACACCATGGCAGTAGTCACTTCAGCCCATTTTGCTGGATGTTGACATTACTAAATTATCTCATGTTCTAAATGCAAAGTAGCTAATTTTTTCCTAACTGCATTTCTTTGCCAACCGAAAGATAAATTGGTCTGGTTCCATTTTTAAGAAGGGCTTTGTCCTTTAATAGTCCTTAAATTAATCCTGATAATTCCACCTGAGAAAATGGCACTTCTAGAAGGTATAGAGCAAAATCATGTATTGTATTGCTTGCCTGCATTTACAAATATTCTGCAGTCTGCTCCTATTCACACAGCAAAGAAATTTCTCCAGTTATTTAAGAACCAAGATAAAAATAGATGGGTGTCCTTAAAAAGCAGCCTTCCTGCCTTTGGGTTTAATGGTACAGCTTTAGATGACGTGGAGAACAGTTTGTCCTAGAAGAATGAAAGTTCATTTTCAGGAGAATTAGGTCCCTTAAATTAGGTGATACATTTATACATGAAACATACATCATGAAAATTTTTTGATACATACTCACTATACATTCATTGGTTCATCTCAATGCTTAGACTGATGCTTTGGGACAAGAGCCTGTTACTAACCTGGTTTATCTAGTGAAATTGTAAGGATCAGTGCCTGGGCATCTCCATCTTCCTATTTTTGGTCTAGAATGGTAAATCTCAGAGCCAGACCTGCAGGGTCCTAATTCCAGGAGCTGGGCTGGCTGTTCCACCTCATCTGGGGAGCCACACTTACAGGTACCACCTCTTCCTCCCCACATCAGTTAAGCAAGGCTTGGCTCACACCCTGCATGCAGGGGAAGGAGACCACGGGGTCTGTCTCTTCCTTTCCACCAGCTTGTGGGACCAAGAGGGTGTGATGAGCAGCAGCCTAAGGAGAGAGCTCTTCATCCAGCACTGACCTCAGGAGGCCCCCTCTGGGCATCGCCAACAGCAGTGGGCAAGATCTGCCACTTGGAACCGCTGGCACAACTTTTTCTTTCTTGTTTTTTTCGGTCTGTGGAAGGAATACAGGGTTCAGGACGGAATAAAAGGCTTTTCCAGCAGATGGTGCTGCTGTCGATGCTGCGTAGCAGCACAGCTCAGCCCCCGGGAGGTTCCGAGAGGGCACTTGGTGCCTGTACAGGAGCTTTCAGGCCATGGATGTTTATCACAAATTTCCCAAGGAGACCTTTCGAGCTGAAAAGCCTCCAGAAAAAAATATTTGCTTTTACTTCACGTAGCTTAATGTGTTTTGAGCACCATAATTATAGCTACACATGGCAATTAATAAATGAAGCAATGCAAAAAGTTACTCAGCAATATACCAGCTCTGTTTAAGAACCAGAAAGACATCAGTTGTGGTGCCTTCAATGAAAGACTTCCTTTACAGGCCACAGAAAGGAACTAAGTCAATATAAACAAACTATTAATAAATCTGTAGCAGTGTGTCAGAAAAAAAGAAGGGACTCTGCGTGCTGCTTCCACTTAGTTTTGGCATCAGAAAATCTTTACAGTGTGATATACAAAAATAAAAAAAAAATAGGGTTTGAAGGGTATTTGTACTTAGAATCTTTTGCCTGATTTCTCTAAAGATAATTATTTACAATTCTGTGATTCCAGGCTAAGATAAATAAGTCATGTGAATACCAGTATTTTAAACTCTGTCCCCAAATGCTGCTTCTGTGAAAAATTTAATGATAAATTTCCATCTTGGCCACATAAGGAATGAGGAAGGAGGGGTTCTTAAGGGTTAAACTTTGGATGCAGTCTCTGAACCTTTCTCTCCAAATCCAGGCCAGCCAATGTTAACACTGTCCTTAAGCAGCAGGATCCTCTTCCTTTTGGAGGCCTCAGAGAATTTGGATTTGAAACAGGGAAGTATTTATCAGTCAGAAGATTAGTAGTAGATTAAAGTGCTGTCTGTGCTGGAGTTTCCCAGTCAGTGGAGATCAAGTCAGCATGGTGTGCAGCTTCTAAGTGACTGCAGCTAAGGTCCTGTCACACCTCCCTTGGAACAAACATCCTCTCAGAAACTGAGCTGGACTTTCACCTTCCTGCTGAAATGCCCATTGCAATTAAGTAAAAAGGAAAAGCTGCAATACTATTTGCACCTCCATCTTCCTGGTTTAAAATTCTGCATTCATTCCTTTGGAGTGGGAGAGTTTGTAGGGAATGGACCTGGGAACAAAGGTTTGCCCAATCTTGTCAGTCTCAACAGTGGCTTTTCTTAGAGACCCCATGTGCTCTGGAAGCATTGCTTGAGAGAGTGAGGTTAGGGGCTTGCTTGGGTTTATTTCTGTGGGGTGAAGGTAGGGGAGATTTTAGGAGGAATGGTAGTATGTGCATGGTGATGATGGGTTTGGTACAGACTGAACTCTGCATCTGGAAGATAACAAAAAATGAGATTCTTTACCCATACTTGTGGTTAAATAACTGCCCTGTGGCTGCATTTCTGGTATCAAAATTAACTAAAGATACTTTGCATTGCTTTTATTCCAACTGGCAAGTGAGCAAGGCACTAATAGTAACAGAGCTGTTGTGTAATCAAAGCTAATCCTTCCTCATGGTAAGAATCAGAGTCAAAAGCCTATAATCCTACTGTAGGCTACATTCCTCTGTAGGTTTCCTCTTAATATCACTTAGTTTTTGCTCCTTGTGAACTTTTTCTTTATTTTTAGATTATAGTCTTGACCTTAAATGTGTATTGTTATGTTCTTGTGGTGTGGGTTTTTTTTTTTATTTCCATGGGGAATGTGTTCTCTACATTTGTCTGAGTGCCCTCTTCATTGCCCAGCAGTCTGCTCCTATGTCTTATAGACAACCACAGCCTTGCTTCATTTACTGCATTGCTTGTATTCCAGATTTTTAGATTTCTGCTTTGTTTTTTTGTAGCTTTTATTATTTTTTTCTTCTCTGAGACCAGTGATCATCTTACAGCCTGGAGCATGAGGCTGAATACTTGTTTATTATCTTGATTTGAATGGACACAAGCCCTAGAAAAGGCAGAGGAGTCCCCTGCCCTCCCTTGCCTGTTTGCCTGACCTGGGGCAGGAGGCTCCTCTGCCTCTTGGGGTAATGAGATGCCAGGGAAGCATGGAGAGCAGCACACAGGGCAGCCCAAGCAGCTCTCATTTTGCTCTTTCCTGAGTGGATGACTCTTGCATCATGGGTGCTGGTGCTAAAAAGGACAATTAGCTAGAAAAAAATATTTCCAGAAAATTGTTTTGAGAAAATGTTTCCAGAAAGCTATTTCAAGGAATCCAGTCCTGAAGTGGCAGCACGTCAGGCAGCAGAAGGGTCCCACAGCAGCCAAGGCAGCAGGTTATTTCCTGCAGCCATTTATACAACAGGATTCAGGCATTAGATCCCTGCATCCCTGCCCCTGGAGGCAGCTCCCAGAGGTTACACTCTGAACCACTCCATGGAGCCTCTTTTCTGCCCTGCCCAGAGCTCCCTCAGGCTGGGGAGGTGATCCCTGGCCAGGGCCCTCCGGATGGGGTCACAGTTCAGGCCCTGCACTGCCTTTGCTGTTATTCTTTATATGTTTGGGCTTAGTGGAATTTTTTTCTGTGGAAGAAAGCAGATGGGCAGTGCAGCTCCATGCAGAGGGTGTCTGGCAGGGGCACTGGAAGTTCTCTGGTGAACTTTGAACATTTACAGATAAGACCACAGCTCTAGACAACACTTAAGCCCTCATCTGAAATCACTGCAATTCAGTTCTCCCTTTCTCCCTTCTCTGTTTTTCCCATAAAGTACTTACACTTGCTCATTTTCAGGTATTTTTCCTGTGTTTGGTATAGAAGGACACTAAAAGGAATCACAGGTTCCTGTCTGGCCAAAGAGTAGCCAGTGTGTGACACAAAGCAGAGTTAAAATCCTTTTTTCTGCCTAAAATAGAAATTGTTGAAGCTGTGGGGTGACTGCAGTGTAGCTCGATGAGGAAGGTGTAGATAGACAGGTATTGATGATTAACTTGCAAACAACATTTATGAGCAGTCTGCAGTGTACTCATACTGGTTGAGACTTAATTGAGGTGATTTAATTTTGTGTTAAAATTATGTCGTGGGTGGAACAGAGATGAGTATCTGTTTCAAGTCTTTTCTTCCAGTTGTTTTAGGGTGAAAAAGAAGAATAGAAAAAAATTGGTTATGAAGTTTTGAGCTTGTTATTGCCTCAGGTACCAAACTCACAGCTGAATAATAGTGTTATACTCATTCTTTCACCTGCAACAATCAGCACTTCATTATCATTTGCCTTATAATCTGGAAACTTAATTACTACCACTGAGCAACAATTTCCCACCACTTATCCTTCCCTAACACAATGCATGAGCTGAACTCCATGTTTAATGTAGGAATTCAGTACAAACTTTCCATGGAGTTTCTGACAGGTGATTTGGATTTGCCTGTTCATGAGAAGTATCCTGTAAGAATGAGCATTATGTGCTGCCTCTTCTGTTTCCAAATAAACTCTGGTAGTGAAGTGTGAAACCAAAAGCACTTGATAGACTGTGTCTTGAAGTCACAAGGAATTAAAATAAAGAGCTTTATTGTCCAAGAAAGAATGCTTATTGCTTGTCATCAGCAACAATAGGTTTTGTTGTTTTTTTTTTTTTTTCTTGTTGCTCTTAGAGTTTGAAAATGTCTGCCAGCAGACAAGCATGAATGGAGAGTTTTTACACAGACCACATTAATCATTTATTTTTAAAAAAATGAATAGTAGGAGATTTGTCTATTTTGGATTGCAGGACTTGATTTGAAGTTTTATTTAAAATAATCCCAAGTCTAGAGGAGCTCTACAGAATGAGAGGCATACATGGCATTGGAGTAGATCTTAGGAAGAGGTTGTGGTGTCTCCATCCGTGCAAGTCAGTTGGCCTCAGAAGTTAATTGGTATTGTGATCCTTTTTGAGGCTTGGGATGAACTAAATGTCCTTGAAAAATCCCTCAAAATTCTGTGATTAAGCAGTAACTCAATAAAATTAGCTGCCATATATATCTTCTGTAAAGCCAGGCTCATGCCACTGAAGTGAGATAAGGCTTTGTACCAGGATGTCTCATCACCTCAGGAGGCTCAGCAGCAATATTTAATAAGCACTGATTTTGTAGAAACACTGTTTTAGAGAAAAGAGAACTCCTGAAAGTGAAGGTTGTGTCTGTCAGACTGCTTCCTTGTGGGAAGGGAAGGTAACCCAGGTGAGGCAAGTACCAGGAACTGGTGGTTAAATTCTTGAAGATTCAAGCATGACATATAAAGTGGATTAAATTCTAGAACTATACCTATGAAGGTATGAGGAATTAACTAGGTGAGAAGTGAATGGGATCCCAAAGCAAATCAGGAAACCCTGCAAAAATCCATCAGCAATTCCCCCACATTTGGTTTTTGCCTCCAGTCTTAAGAGACAATAAAAAAAAAAAAATACAAGCTATGGAACTATAAATATGAAGACATCAGAGGAAAGACACGGTGCATAAATGTAATAATTGGCAAAAGATGATTCAGCAGGGAGGAAATGTCACATATATGACACATAGGAGACAAATAGCTTTTAAAATCAACAGTTTAATTTGCTGAAGTTCTCTGCAAACATGGGAGCTAAAGCATCAAACTTGGTTACAATGCATCTCTGGTAATCAAGACTGAGCTGGTGAACACTAGGGTGAGTCTACATCAGTTTAATTGATTGTCTCTTCTTTCACATAGATAAATTTCTAAATCCCACTTGTGATTCTGAATAACCCCCTTAATGTGAACAGATTTTATTTTATTTTTTTAAAGATTACACTGAGTTGCATATAATGCATCCCTTCTGCAAAGGGAGGTGCTGTGAGGAGTGATAAGATCCTCTCCTGGCTATCAAGAGCTTAGCCCTGTGATCTGCCTTCAGCTTTTAGCTGTCTTACTCCCCTGTAAGGAATTGGTATTTACTAACTGTGCAGACAAGGTGAAACACCCAGATCCAGCAGAAAATGACAAAAGCTTCACTGGAGGCTTTGCAGTATTTTGCACACATTTTATGGTGCAGAATGGTATTTTACTCTATTCCAGCTTTCAAGAACTGACTGAAGAGTAATTTTGTATTTGAACTAAGTAGGCATTTTAAACTGGCTAAACCACTTTATCTGTCAACATTTGTGCCTCCTGTCAAATGGCTAAACCTTGCCCTTCCATATATTTGCAATTTCCTTTTAACCATCATGAGTTTGCAGAAAGTGGATGGCCCATATGCTACTTCTGGAAAATCTGTTACTTTATTTTATCCAGAAAGGGTCATTAGATCTAGTTTAGTCTTGCATGTAAGATATACTCCAGGATTTCACCTGGCCATCTCTTGTTTATTTTTTTATATATTTAATTTCAATAATTTTTCATTGAAGAGGAAGAGTTTGAGTTCCATTTATTAAAATGGTCTTTGTTCTCACATGGGAGGAGAAAATAGACATAAAGATTATCTCCCAGTTACTTGATATTATACAAAAGCAGCTATCTTGAGAGCTGACTTTCAAGCAGGATGGAAAAATCAGGTTTTTTTTTTCCTGATGAAATTTTTAACTAATTGGAAAACATGAACAAAATATAATTGGAGATCAAATACTTGTGATCACTGCAAATAAACCTGAAATAAATTACAGATTTTTTTTTTATTAGCAAACTCTTCAAAATGCCTCAATTGACACATGTATTTAACTAGAGTATGGGAAAGTGATGAAGTCAGCAAAGCAAACCAAAAAAAATGAGATGATTCTCTCTGTAGAGGATGCATCTGAATTGGAAGTGTTGGTAGAGGGGCACAAGCAGGTTCATCTGCAAATCAGGAGGAAAAGTTTCAATAAGAACAATAGAAGCATTGTTGGGGGAAAATGCAGAAAGCCCATCTGCTGAAGATGTGACCGAGTCACACACAGAAATGCAGAGGAGAACTCTGCATCCCAGAGAGGAGTTTGGGACTGAGATCTGGGCTAGAGACAAGCTGGACCTGCCTTCTGAACACCTTTCTATCAGGGGAAAAAAACAAGGTGCTAACAAGAAATCTCAAATAAAATGTTCCACTTGTTCAGATGATGGAGTGACCTTTCCAGAAACTCCTATGAATTTCCAGCCTCTGAGTCTTAGAACTGAAATATGAATTTAAAAAGGGAGGGAGGTAGAAGGCGAGTGTGTCATTTCTTTTGGTATTTTGTTTCCAGCTCTATCCTTTGATCTCTGCAGCAGTGTAGTTCAGACAATCTGTAGAAATATTGCTAAATCAAGTTACTTTGTTATATTTTACTTCAGCCATTTGTCAGCATATGCCATAAAAATTTTAGTTTTCTCTCTTGATCTTTATCAGAGATTGCTGTTTCTCTTTGATGTCTCCCTCCTTATTTGACATTTGGGTCTGGTTTCCCATTTAATTATCTAACTCTCTATTGCTATTTTAGTTTAAAAGTTCACTGCAATATTTTACTCCCCTTGCTTCTCTGTCCATTCCTCTGTGCTCCAGCTGAGGCCCAAGAAAATGATGAGGGCAGTCACCATGTCAGGGAGTTTTATTCCTGACCCCTCCTGTGAGTAGAGAGGAGCACAGACCTGCTGGCCAGTTGGCTACAAATGGCAGCTCAAATACTGGGTCTCCTAAATCAAAATTTCCAGGGCCTCTTCTTTAATTAAATGGTAAACTTAGACCATTTCATGTAGGTTTGAAAATCTGAAATGCAAACAGCAATGCAATCAAAATAGCTGTAAAATGTCATTTAATACAGTCACAGTTCCTGCAGACTACCTAAGAAAAATACCATCCTCACTGGTTAGCTGTGTCAGAAGCAGAAGGAATTCCTCACATTTCTAGCCTAGCCCAGAAGGAGATTTGCCCTCAAAAGAGACAAGCTGAGGCAGGGCTGACATTTCACCTCTTCAAAATTCTGGGAGCAGACTGAACTGGTCAAATTTGGCAGCCAGACTAAAACAGGAGGGAAACACTAGAATACCAGGTTTGAGAAAACAATTCTCTTTTTTGTTTTTTTTTTTTTTTATTTATTTGTTTCCCCCCCTTTTCAAATTAAATTTTTGAAAGCAAAGAAGTTACTAGGGAAGAGATGGTCCCATCCTCCTTACATTGAGGAGTCAGAGTGCCCATCTACAGAGATTCAACCCCCTCTTTTCCCTGGGAAGATTGGAATTTGCGTGTCTCACCATCCAGGAAAGTGATCCAACTACTGAGTTACTTGGAGATGTATTCAGATATATGGAGATACTTTCATGTATTTGCTCTGCATCTTTTCTGTGAAGCCAAAAAGCCTACTTCTTTCTGGGAAGTACACAAATATTGATGGAGCAGAAGACAAAGACTGTGAGAGGGACTCCCTAGTATAACATTTCAAGCCAAGAAATATTTTCTGCTCTTTGCACTGCCATAGCTTATTTTTGTTTGCCAGATAAGGCACTTCCCATGAGATGATGCTTGGAAATACACTCCTTTGGAGACAGGCAGAAAATACCTTCTCACCTCTGGATCCCCTGGACATGTCTTGGGCTGGAAAACCCCAGGTACCACATCTGGACAGGGCTGTGAGTTGGTTTCCTGCCTGCCTGGAGAGGAGGCTCTGCATTTGTCTGCCTTGCCCCACGTCACCATCTCCCTACAGAAACCAGGATTTACCAGTGCAACAAAGAAAATGCTTGAAACTGAAGCTGGATGTTTGGTTACAAAAAGTAAGCAGAAATAAGTAGTAGCACAGTCCTGCTCTGTGACTGTGAGAGCTGTTCCCTATCTCCTCCCTCTTTGTCCTCTTGGTTGCTTTTTCAGGGCTATTTTGGATGAGTACCTTGGGTAATACAAGGGAATTGATCCCAAGCCTTTGGGTGTACAGTGTCCTCTTATCTTGCCATGAAGTTTTATTCTAACTGAAGTTATTTGAGATTTCTTGGGCAGTTTCTAATTTATTCAGCTCAGTTTTCAGGGGTTGGTGAACAAAGCTGACTGTGTTAATTAGGAAGAAGGAATGATTTTCTGAAGCATTTGTTTAAAGTACAGGGAGGAGTTTTCATCCTGGGAGAGATTTTCTAGCAGTTTTGGGTGATACACTGGAACAGCCTTCCAAGAGAAGAGAGGGAAGCTTTGCTGACATCAAGCCACTTAACATTAGACTTCTCTAGGCTGTGTAAAAATCCCCTTCAGCTTCAGGGATGTGTTTTTTCAGTAATATTTTATTTTTTCTTGGTGTAATTCACTTCAGTCAACTTTCAGCATGTATAAAACTCCTTTTTCCTAAGGGTCAGCCACAGTAATACACCAGTGGCAGGAAACTTAAGTCTCCAGGCTTCCCAAACTCCTGAGCTGTTTGTTTTCCTACCTGGGTTCAGATTTAATCTCCTCTCTCCCAGGACACCAGTAAGCCTTTTCCTTCTCTCCCTTTCACCTTCTCTCACAAACCTTTACGTGGGTTTTTCCATGAGGACCCACACTGGAGTGGGAGAAGGGCCTCGGGGTGGGTGGGTGGGTGGCCAGGGGTGGATTTTGGGGGCCCCACGGGTGGCCCCTGCAGTGCTGGTGGAGAAGTCCCTGCATTTTGGCAGATCTCTCAGCCTGCTCTACCAATGGGTTTTACATCCTAAGGATGGTTTAGCTTCAGGTGATTGCAGAGCTGTGCTTAAATCCCTGGCATCTTGTGTGTCCCCGTGGAGGAGGGAGTTTGTGTTTGGTTTGTAGCTGTGGATTGCTTTCAAAAGACCACTAATGTCTGGCTAAGTTTCCTTTCAAAGTCATCCTGGGGAAGAAGAAGAGAGAGAAGGCACTTTACATGCTCAGAAGGACAGTGGCAGAAAAAGAAAGAAACTTAATCTGGGATTCACAAAGAAGTGAGGGGGGGAGCTCGATGTTGTTCTAATGAGAAACGGGAAGACTGACGTGGAAAAGATGGGACAGGCAGCAGAGTATAAACAGGAGCTGCAGTTTATTTGTATCTTTCATTTTTAGGTGGAGATGATTGACAGGTGGATGGGCTGGATGAAGGTAACCTCCCTGATCTTTAACTTGCGGGTCACATGGAGAAAACTTTGAGAAAATACTCCAACATGTAGATGTCAAATTGAGTGACAGCAGCGTGTGAGGTGAATTGCATTGCCTGGCTTTTTTACATGCATCACTTCACAGAAATGATGGCTGCCATTTGAACAAAAAGACATCCTTCCCGACCCGGGTCAACAAACTGACAGTGCCCACCCATTAATAGAAAACACTGTCATTTAAAATAAAATGCTAGGGAGAAAACTTCAAAAATCTATTAGCCAGCACGGGGGATTGGATCAGTTTCTGGCCAGGAATTACTGTATAGCATTCCAGTGTTAATGTACAGCGCAGTGTGTGGTACAATTTTCATCTGTACCAATATATATAGAATGCCATATGGCTGACAGCATGTCCTACACATGTCAGGCTCTTCTGTTTTCTAGCTCTGTATGTCTTATTTGCTTCTGCCTAATTATCTTGTTCTGCTAAGGGGGGGGAGAAAAAGGAATGAGAGCCAATGAGAATTCCAAAATGGAGGGCAGCAAATAGTGCCAGTTTCTTCATTCCAGTGCTAAGATGTTTCTGCAATGTTTCTTAAAAGATGCAATTGGACATCCCTTGCTTGAGATGGAATGTGGTGCTGTAATGAAGGCTCTATCTGTGGCATTGCAAGGAAAAAAAAAAAAACCAAACCCACAAATGAGAAAGAACAGCTCTGCTTTATGTTGTCTGCTTATATTGTTTAATTCTAGGCATAATTTTTCCAGCTGCTGGAGTGTGCCCGTATTTTTTCCTTTTCTTGACTCTAAAAGCAGTATCTGGATTTTTTTCCCTAACAAACAAAACAGTGTGAAAAGGAATGCCATGATCATCAGTCCCAGGATCTAATGGGTCTAAGGAGCTTCTCAGAAGTTTAAGCCCTGAATTTAAGGGTGTTTTTTTTCAGAGGGATTTTATATTGTTTAAAGGTCAAAGCCACAAGATTTATCTTTAGAGATTTAGCCCTGGCTCATCTGTCAGTCATTCTGACCCATGGAAAGGCCAGGGGCAATTGCCAGCTCCCCCCCTTGCTCTCTGGTTGAGAAACTGCTCCACTGAGAAGAAATATCCAGTCCTAGACTGGAAGGGTGAAGCTCCCCTCTCTTCTGTTATGGAAACTGGAAAAGAAAAAGGATGGAACAGAGAATTTAAAAATGGGACTGCAACCTACTTGGGAAGATCCTGAGTGGGGCAGAACTTCTCTCTCCTCTCTGCTCCTCCTGCAGCATTGCAGTGGTAGAGTGGAGGGCTGCTAAGGAGACTGCAGAGCTGTTCAGTGGGAATGGGATATGTGGGTGCCTGGGATCCCCCTTGGGTTTTCATCTGTGCTTCAGGTGTGAGGGGTGCCAAGTTCTGAGGAGTTCTGGTTGTGCTACCCAGGCACTGGGGATGGAAGGGCCCAGAGAGGTCAGGCCATGCAGCTGCTGCAGCCTTCAGGATATGAAGCAAAGCCCTTAACTCCATGGTTAGAAATGATTGGTTGGTCCACTGTGAGCTGAAAGTAGTAAAAGTCTTGGGTCATTAACTTTTACTGGATGCTGATTTTGAAATGAAGCTCAATTCCATGCTGGAAGTCAATATGGTTAGAAATGAATGATAAAAATTGGTCAGGAAAAGCAAATGACACCAACAACTGCCTTGATGCACTGATTTTAGGCTGACAGATGCTAAATGGTACTAGTTAACATTAGTCTGCATATTTAATATATTCACAAGTTAAGGGCATAAAGTGAACTCTTTTTTGAAGCCATGGTCTTCCAAGAGGGAAAAAAAAGAATCCATGAATGTGGTGTTCAGAGCTGCCTTGATGTGGTACCTGTCGTAGAGTCTATAGGACTGGCAAGCTCCAAACCATGACATTCTTTTATTAGCAAGACAACTTTTCTATAATGTTTTCAGCAGCAAAATGGTTTTTATAGTAGAAATCTCATTGAAAATTCAGGAAGCAGCCAAAGTTAACAGCACTCTGCTCTGTGGTGTCAGGATTCCTTGCCATCTTTTCTCTTAAACTAATTAAACATGACTATCCATTAGGAAATAACCCCTAGTATCATTTTCCAAAAGTTTTCTTAATTCCATATATTCTCATTTTACACCATGACATTTTGCCTGGTGCAAGGGCCATTTCTTCTAAACTTACAGCATGATTGCAGCTGGAGTTTCCTGCTCCCAGAAATGTGAATTCTTCCTCTGGGTTGTCATTATCTATCTACTGATTCCAAGTACACAATATTTCATTAACACACATTTCTTCTTGCTCATATTTTTGTTGATTGTGTCAGATCCCTTCTGCATAAATTCCATGATAATTATAAGGAAGAAGCATGTTCCATGCTGCCTTTTTGGTGGGAAACCTGTTCCAGCAAACAGTGTATAATTCCTCTCTCCCAGCTGGAAAGTGGAGATCTGATTTTCCCAACAGAGGTGTCTGAAATTCCAAAATAGGAATAGTGCAGTGCAGCAAGGGAGAAATAGAAAAACTTTTACCATAGAAAATATAAATGCAATGAAAAAAAGAAAAAAAAAAAAGTTAAAAAATCACTCTGAAGAGTTCTTGAAGCTCTTGAGCTCTCTTCAAGCCTTGGAGACAGCAGCCCTTGGCTCAGTGACAGAGAGGCCACAGCAGAATTTCCTCTACAGAGCCTTCTCTCCCCTGCTGCCCATTTGCAGGTTACACACCTCTGCCTCTCCCTACACATCTCTACCACACTCAGCCCTCTCCACCCCAGTTAGATTCCTCCTGGTGCTTTATGCCTTGTTCTGCAACCTGCAGAAAACATTTAATGCATTTTATGTCTGAAAAATGAAATGTAGATATGCAGTTGTGAAAAATGCCCCATGTGGGATTTCCTGCAGCCCCCATAGCTGGACTCCTTCCCTGCTGCTGTTCTCTGCACGTGGTATGTGGAAATTTCACAAAGGATCTACACATTCAGAAGCTATAATTGGGGACTTTTAGCTCTTTGAATTACTTTATTATCATTCCTCTCGTTGTACCATATGCTAAATAATGCTGTTAAATTTGGCTTTCATTTTTATTGTTTTACAGCCTTGTAACATTCATAATCTTGGCTAGTCCTAAGAGTGTTTGTTTGGGAGCCTAATTCATTATTTAGGCCAAAATATTAAAAAATGTCTGTCACTTCTGGGGCCTGGCTTTTTTCTGTGCTTCATTTGGGCTTTCTGGACCTTTTTTTTTCAGCAGTGCAAAGCATCCCACTGCCACTGCTGAGTGCAGAGACATCAGAAGAGTATTTCTGGTTTGGAAAGTGGAGCCCTTTATGGTGCCTTGAGTGGGTCTGCACAGTGGGTCACTGCTGTAGGAGATGTCAAGTGACCTCTTGTAATTTCTAGACACTGGGTTGTACTTGAATGAAAAAAATCAAGCTAAAAAAAAACCTTAGTGAGGTTAGCCTGGTTGTACTCCTCCCTGCAAGACCACGAGTGCTTTTTCTCAACTCCTCAGCAATGTCTGTAGTACAAAGCATTCACCAGAACCTCCTACCTAAACTCTTGTGCTCCAGTTATGACCTCCTGAAAAATTACTGTTTTATCCCTGCAGTTACAGTATTGAGGAAACCCTCAAGTTTTGAAGCAAATAGATTTTTCCAGTGTTATTTTATTCCCCTTTCCTGATGGTGCCTAAGGGCTGACGGAGCAGCTCTGCCCTGCTGAGCTCACAGCCCAAGCAGACAAAATGGGGGGGGATTGGAGAGGAGGGGAGGACACAGAGACACAGCTGATGGCAGCAAAAGCATCCCTGCTCCTCAGCTGTGTGTGTGTGTGCTTTGGGAGTTAGTGGGGCTGAGCTGCTGAAGAATTAGGAAGAGAGAGCTGGGGAGAAACAGGAGTGAGCTGAGCCTGAGACTCAGGAGGAGGAGGTTGTAGTAGGAAAGGAGCAAGAGCCCCTTTCCCTTTACCAGTTTCCCAGAGAAGCTGTGGCTGCCCCATCCCTGGCAGTGTCTCAGCCCAGGTTGGATGGGGCTTGGAGCAACCTGGGCTGTGGGAGGTGTCCCTGCCCATGGCAGGGGATGGCACTGGATGAGCTTTAAGGTCCCTTCACCCCCACACCAGTCTGGGATTCTATGATCCCTGTCTCAGAGTGGAGTGCAGAGGATAAACCAGCGCTACTGGGGCTCCAGGACGTGTATCTGGAGGTGTGGTAGTGCTTAGGTGCTGAACATGCAGGCAGTGGTCTCACACCAGGCAGTGGTGCTGCCTGGTTCCTTCTGCCAACTCAAGTCTGCACCTTCAGCCCCTGGGCTTACTTTAAAGAGACTGCAATGTGCTCTTCTCCTCCTGTGAGTAGCTCCTGTGAGTAGCTCCTGTGAGTACCTCCTCCAGGCTATGTCATGAGTGAGGCCATGTATACCCCAAATAATCCATGAATATAGCAAAACACAGGTCTTCTCTAAAGAAGCCACTTGCCTAACCAAAGAGCCAGCTTTGTGGTTTCTGTACTTCCCATCAGAAGCTCCAAGTGTGGCAGTAACCCTGGCACTGCCTTTCAGACAGCCCAGGACAAGGACATCTACTACAGACCTTGCTGCACGTAGCCAAAGCCTTCCCTGCTGGTGAGGAATATTCATGCCATGGATGAGGAGTGGAAGGTGGCACCTTCCTTGGTGAGCTGGGGGCTGGGTGCTCTGACTACATGATTTAAGCTGCTTTTTTATAAGGGGTTACAATTTTCATTGCCCGTTGCAAAGCAGATAGCTACAGTAGATCTTCCCAAAGATCAAAGTGTGTCTCTAGGGCAGCCAGTAAATTAGTGGAGATTAGAAATGAGTGCATAGGCATTGATGTCTTGAGAGCTTGGCTCAAGAGATCAGAGAGTGTTCTTTCCCCCTTTTCTGTTCTTAAGTCTCTTTCTAGAATAGATTACTTTTTTTTTTTTTTTTACACTTAAAAGCAATATTCATGGACTTGATAAGAACAAGTGTTTCAGTAGGACATGCTCTGATCACATCACTCCCTGTTGTATTTGGTCTTATTGTGGACTGATGCTTCCCTGTGATACAGAGTCATGGAGGCTGATGCCAGGGATGTGTGTTTGGGGAATCATATTGCTTAACTAATTTCACCATATTTTATAGCAAGTAAAGCCTCTGTAGGAACTTCTTTGGCAGAATGGGAGCTCTTTGAAGCTCTGTTATGAGGTGCAACGAGTGTATGAAGCAAAATAAAGGCAAATTAGAGAACACTTCACTATCCTGAAAGAGGAGATTATAGCTGTGGTGGGGAAAAGTAAATATAAAGCAAATAACACTAGGCCAAAAATTGCAAATAAAAAACCCAAGAATAAACATCCATTTCATGAAGGGATTTGAAGTTAACTTTTAATATCCAAGCTGGGAGAGAAGTCAGAATTGTGTCTTTGTGTGGAAGATGGAACAGAGCTCTCATTTACTGTAACAAATCTGGAGTCTGTGTATTGTAAGAACAAGCTCAATCTAAGAGATTTTAAGAGATTAAAACTTTTTTAAAGTTTTTATATATTCCGTGAAATAGAAAGAAAGATTCCCAAGCCAGAGTTTTCTGGACCACTCAGCATTAGAGAAATGCTTTGTGTGGAAATTCCCACTGTGGAAATAACAAAGTAGGGTAATAGTATCAAGTTTTAGGAGCTATCTGGTGGTACCAGTGGAGATAACAGCTTTAGCTTTTCAGGGGTGGCTTCCATTCTTTCAGTGCCAAATACAGGAATTTCCTGCTGCCATCCCAGTGGATACTTTTGTCTGATTGGTCTGAGAAGTTTAACCCAGGTGAGAGGTTCCTAATGGAGGGGGATTCATAATGGAATGAAACAGGTTTTATTTTATTATTTATTTATTTTATTTCCAATTACAAGGTCAGCTCTGTTAGTTTTATTTCTTGTTCAAATGAGGACTGGCCATCCTGAAAATAGGTTGTGTTGTCTGATCTTCTACTCCAGACTTTGCCTGATGGGGCCAGTTCCTGTGCTTGGGTTGCAAACCTGTATTTCACCAGGGGCTGGTGCTTTGTTTGGAGAGGAGCATTTCCTGAGTGGCACTGAAGCCCAAGGAGCTGCAGGGCAAGGTGTCCCCAGCCCTCAGCACTCTTTCCAGGTGAATCATGGGTCCTTTTTTGTTAAGCCAATGCCTCAAAGGAAGCCAGGGGTGTAACAAAGATGCCATCAAGTCCAATTTGATTGACAGGTACTAGATGAAGCACCATGCCAGAAGCAGCTTCTTGCCAAGACCAGTTTTGCCAATGTGAGCTGGGTCACGGTGGCACAGTGCTGAAATCCTTCCCTCCTCACCACAGGGACTTGAGATGTGCCTTTGCCTTTTGTCTCCTCTTGCTGCAATGGTGGGACTAATCAGGACTGGCAGCTAGCACTGGCAGAGCAGTGGATTTTGTTCTGTGGACCAACACATTTTGAACTGGTTCCGAGTTCCCAATTCCTTTCACTGTAATAGTACTACAAGTTGTAGATGTCCTCTGGCCACCCTGCCTGCCCCAGGGAAACTGGAGGTGAAAGTTTGCAGAGCAATGTTCTGTTTTTGAAGATGTTAACGTTTTAATGAGGAAATCCAGGCTGGGAGAAATCCCTGCTGATCCCTGCCATGGCTGGAAGTTACACACAGTAAATAGCTGCTGTAAATCAAAGTGTGGAGCCTTGGTTTGCTGTGCTCCCACTGTTACCCAACCTGAGTGAGTGACATACCCCAAAGTGACATGTACCACACTCTCCAAGGTGCATCCCTTGTGCAATGTAGTTCCTAAGGGCTTAGCACTGAGAGCTTCATTTTGGGGAGCATCTTAAGCTGTAACATCTGCTCAGCACTGTAGCAAAACTGATGGTATTAGTTTTTACAGAAGGAAATTCCTGCTCCCCGTGTGAATTCCTTTGGAATTTGTTTTCCCTCTCTGCTTGCAGAGGATTTAATGAGTGACAAAACACCGTGTCAAGAACAGGTCTGATTACTGATGCTTTTTCACTTGGAGGGAGGGGGTTTATTCAGGGAATTTCTCTGCTTGAAATGTGGATCTTTTTTACTGAGGTGATTCCCAGAGGGATTACATTTTTGTCAGCATGGTGCTGTGCTTTTCCACCTACCCTTACAAAATATTGATACCATTTTCTGAGACTTCACATGCTACCTTCTTAAATGTCTGTTGCTATCAACTTTGATGGCATCTTATGCTGCTTTCTGTGCTACTTAAACTCTTTCATTTTCTCTGCATCTTTGTTCAGAGATCTTGATTACCCACTTGGGTTGGTACACAGTGTAACTGCTTCATTGTTAGGATCCAGCTGAGGACAAGCTGGGTTGAATGGCCAATGCAGTGTAAAATCTGGGGCTAATCCCTCTGATATGGTGCTGTTTGGTCTTCAATACTCTGGACTGAAAGTTAATGTCTGAAGGGGTAGGAAAGCAGCAAGAAACAGCTTCTTTTGAGTCTGAAAAATAATCTTGAAAGGCTATCAGGTGAGAAACTGAGATTTGAAGCAGTCATTAAAATATGTTTAATTGCTGGGGGTTTTTCTGGGGGGAAGTGGCTGAGTTAACCTTTCATTCAGGTTTGGGTGCTGTGGGTATAGTTAAATAGCTGGATTACCCCTTCTGTGTTTCTGCACAACTTCAACTTTTTAGCTTTTAAAATATAGAGGAAAAACCTGTCCCTGTCCCCTCTGCTGGAAATGTGTGGGATCCCACCTGAAGGATCTGGCATGACATGGTTGCTCCCTGGATTTCTGCTCTGGTTTCCAGTTCTTGCTGGGTGAGGAAACATCCCCAAGGAACACAGATTGCACGTGGGACAGCTGAGCTGACTCAGTGACAGCCCCAGAATTGTCCCTTCTCACTCTTCCTCCTCTGCTCCAGTCCCATGCTGGGATTCAGGGATGTTTGAGGCAACCAAGGAGCAATCCTTTCTCCTTTGGGGAACGTGGCCCTGACCAGGTTTCCCCTGGCACCTGAGGGAAGGAATTGGCTTGGGAGGGGGAATAAGAAACACGAGGGCTGCTGAGCACTGAGTGACCCAGAGCAAAACAGAGCAGAGTTTTGCTCTCTAGATAGATAGATGCTGTGTCCTGAGCTGCAGAGCCAGGCAGAAGCTGCTCATCCTCCTGGCGTGGCCAAAGGGCTGGGCTGGGGCTCTGACACATCCCCACGGCCAGGGCTGATTCCCAGTGATGGGAATGCTGCTGACACCCGCTCCAAGCTCCGCTCCCATCACCATGGCAACCAAGAGCCCGAGTACTTGTCCAGATACTTTAGGAACCTCATTAAATCAGGCAGCAGGACAGCAGCTGTGGTCTCAATGTGTTAGGCTGACAGCCGGGGCCTCATTTGATGATGCTCAGGTGATTTTTGGCCCTCTTTAGGCCAAACTGTTGAAAATGTGGGGAGAGGGGGACAGATGGCAGAATAAATAAATATTGCCAATATGTTTAATGTGCACACATCTTCTGAGAGGTGCAAAGCAACGGCGTGCAGCTTTAGCAACTCTGGGAATTTTAAACAAAGCATAAATAAAGGATAAGTGAGTACAACTGGGCTGAGGCTTTTTTTTTTTTTAAATCTAAGTAGCTAATCAAATAGATTGAACTCAACTTGTAGTAGATCCCTTAAAATGTTGCATAGGTATAAGAAATCAACGTTCTCTTATCTTGGCATATAACCAATACAGTTCAAAAAGGCAGAGTCGAGATAGGTAATTTTTACCACAGCTTTCCTACAGAATAATATCTGCTTTTATTTCTTAGGCAGAGGAGTTTCTCATGCACCATAGGAAATAACCAGTCCAGCCACCCTCCCAGCTTTGGCTTTTACCTTATTGTCTGCACTCCCCTGAGCTGGGGTTTGGTATTATTAGTGTAAATGTGACTTTATAGCATGGGCCTAAGCTAATGATAGATCTAGACCAAAACCACTCTAAAATCATGTGCAGGACATTTTATGTGATAATGACTGCAATTATTTCATGTTCTTCATTGGCTGCCTGTTTTGACTTGGGGTGTTGGAAAGCAGTGGATTCAGAATGTAATTAGACATTCTGTATGCTAGTGTTTTGCATAATTTTAAGTTGGTTTGGGCTTTTACATCATTGCCTAAATAAAGTGGAAAAATATTGCTGTAGAATTCTCATTTTCCTCTTTCATATGAATTAAATTGGTTGTCTGGCTGATGGGTGATTCCTCCCAGTGAAAGGTGGTGACCAGGAGCACAGTCATGGTTCTGGTCATTTCCAGAGGACCAAAGAAAGCAAGGGAAACACCAAACTATGTAGAATAAGTGTGTTGCAAACCTCCAGATCTCCAAACTGGTCTGGCTCAACAAGAGCTGAAAAATAGCAATTCTGTCATCCAGGTGCTTTAATTTTCCCTGAAAAGAAATGACAGATGCTTCAGACCCTAAATTATAATCTGTAGGTACTAAACAAAGAACCTCAATTAACCACTAGTAAAGCAATTATTAATATTGGCTGGAATCCATTCTGCCCAGGGTCTCAGACTGCCCTCCAGTCCAGTCTGCTGCCCAGGACTCTCTGACCTGGTAGGCACAGAATTCATTTGACAATTCTCTACATCATTTGAAATTGCTCAGGGCCCTCCTCCTTACAGCCACCACTGGGGTCTCTGGTTTGCATTTGGATTTTTTGGTAGCCATTGGCAGATGAAATGGGCACTTAGTGTAGGACATGTGGACCAAAATGCAAGGGTGTCCTCCTGCCCAGCTGGTGCAAGGGGTTTGGTCAGCATGAAAAATTTGTCTGAGCTCCTCTCCTGCTGCCTCATGAACTCTGTGCCCACCTGCAGTGTTGGGAAGACAGACAAGAGGCTTCTTAATCTGATTATCTCCTTAGAGAGAGCATCTTCTTGTGGGGCCCGTGCTGTTGCCCTCAGTTCCTAGAACATAGGGCCACCCTCTTTTCTCCCCTACATTTGTATGCAAAAGCTCAGCTGGTTGGTGAGCACACTCAGAGGTGTAAAGCCCTGGATCCATGGTGAGGGATGGCACCTGATTTTTCATATTGTTTTCCTCCAGCCTCAGTCCAAGAAGAGGCCCTCATCTTCTCATGGAAAGGAAACCCACCTGGGGGTTAGTAATTCTATAAAAAACACTTCTTGCTGAAAATTTTCTTCATTTGCAAATGGTGGATGGGAGTAGTGGTCTGGCCAGAGATGGACCTGGGGTCTTGTCCCAAGCATGACCATTCTTACTTTAAACTTCAGTGGGTTGGATTGCTCTCTAGACAGAGGCACTTCAGTGTTGCATATAACTGCTGGACAGAAGGAAGCACATCCATGGGACAGACTGGATTGCTCTCTGCCATTCCTCAGCTTTTCCATTGACTGCATTAAAGATAAAGCAGTTACAGGAGCTGAACCTGAGTGCCCCTGCTCACTGCCCCTCGGTGCAAGTACCTAAAATCTCAGGCAGACACCAAGTAAGATAGGTACATTAGAGAGACTTTCAGGCTATGCCCTTTAGAATAATGTTTCCAGGCTCTCCAGCTGTTTTAGGAATAGGATCTGTACTAGACATGGAAAATGCAACCCTTTCTTTTTTGGGGCAGGTTTATTTTCTCATCCACTGCTTTACTTCTTTTGTGTGCTTGGAGGTAAAAATAAATGCAGTGCTTTATATAGCTCCTGCTCGACAGCACTTGCTAGGCAGCTGATTTTATTTTATCCATTGAAAAAGAGAACTGCTACAAATACCTTTTTTTGACTGTGTGAATGAGTGAAAAGGATCTAAATTTAATGACCAAGTATGGATTGCCATTCTCCTGCAGTAAACTCAAGGAAATCTGCTTAAATAACTAACATGGAACAGAATCAGGCTTGGAATGTGGCTCTTGTACCAGAGAGAGCTGGAGTGGGGTGATGCCATTCCCTGTCAATCCTGCACAAGAGAGAGATAATGCTGCTGCATGCACAGAGAGGATGTGATCATAAACTGCAACTAACTATGGGATAAAAATGGCTTTTGGCTGCCAGCACAACCTGTAAGAGCTCAGGGAAAGCTACTGGAGCATTTCTGTAGCCAAAGTGCTGCATAGCACTGGTGATAAACAGGTTGTCTGGGGCCAGATTTGGCTTTTCCAAGTGGAGCACAAAATGTTTCTGACACGTGGTTCTCAGGTCTGCTCCCCTCCTCTTCAGGAACAGTTTGTAACTGTGAAGGTATTGACCATGGAAAAATACATTGGAGTCTTTGGAAGAGCAGAATTACCCCCTGGGTCACAGAGAAGTATTTTAATTGTTAGTCTGCACAACAAAGTTCCAAAATAACCTTATTTCTAATAGCAAATCATTAGTAACTGATATGATTACAGTAGTGTCAGAGGCTGCCTGTTCCACAGAGAACTTGTAGTGATGTTTAATAACTGATAATACTGTGACTCCTTTCCTAGATTCAATTTATGGATGCTTGCTTAACATATAAATATTTGCACTGTGTAATTAAAAGGAATTAATGGATTCCCAAAAAACAGGTATTAATTTAAAATGACTCTTAGTAAAACCAATTAAACAGCAAATAATTGTTTTACCTTGTATCAGTAGCTTTAAATTGGCTTTTTAAATTGAGAAGCAAAATATAAGCAGAGGGAATGCACCTGTGTTTCTAATTAAGCAGACCACATGGCAAAATGCAAACAAGAACCCTTTCAAATGTTAACAAGTCCAGTGCATCCTACACTGGAGTATTTGTTGTGCCCAAAGGTGGTGCCTGAATCTCATCAACTTCACTGAAACTTCAGCAAAGTTAGAACATTTTTCTGTGCACTTCAAGCCTTTGCTGAAGTGTTGACTTAAATCAAGGCCCATGAGAGGCAGCAGTCCCATGGGAGTGAGCAGAGTTACTTCAGCACAGGAGAAAATAAGCTGTTCTACTAAGCCTTAGTTCCTTTTCCCAAATCCTGCAACAAATTCCATCCATTCTGCACTGTTATGCAGTTATCCACATGGATGTGACTGATAGGTTTCAAGCTCTGTGAAGTCAGCTGGAGCCACGAGAGGGCCCACAGCTCATTCATTTGAGAAGAATGTTCTGAAATTTCTTGGTCCTGGGGTCTCAGAGAGGTCCAATTTGTAGAGGAAACTTGCCATCCATGGTAGGGTGCTCAAATTCTTCCTGAAGCCCATGAATTTGTGCATACTGAAGAAAGAAACCTCACTTGCTCTCAAGTAGAAGTGACCATTTTTGCAGTAACAAAATAATTCATGAAAAAAAAATTAAAAATGTGGTCTGTCCAATATTTTCTAGAAGGCCAACCCAAACTTTATGTACAGATGAGTTTTCATTCTCTGCAAACAGCAGTGGCCTTTTCTTCTCCTCCCATGCTGCCTCCATGATGATGGAATTAAGCCATACAAGAAGGGATGATCCTACCTGGCATGACCAATTCAAACATCCAGAATACCCCAACAACAACCTGGAAAATGTTTCAGTTCTGTTCAATATCTTCATTGATGATTTAGATGAGGGGATTGAGTCCATCATCAGCAAATTCGCAGATGACACTGAGCTGGGGGGAGTGTGGATCAGCTGGAAGGCAGGAGGGCTCTGCAGAGGGACCTGGACAGACTGGAGAGTTGGGATGATCCCAACGGGATGAGGTTCAACATTCCAAGTGCCGGGTCCTGCACTTTGGCCACAACAACCCCATGGGGAGCTCCAGGCTGGGCACAGAGTGGCAGAAAGGGACCTGGGAGTCTGGATTGACAGGAAGCTGAAGAGGAGCCAGCAGTGTGCCCAGGTGGCCAAGAAGGCCAATGGCATCCTGGGCTGGCTCAGGAACAGCGTGGCCAGCAGGTCCAGGGAAGGGATTCTGCCCCTGTGCTCAGCCCTGGGGAGGCCACAGCTTGAGTCCTGTGTCCAGTTCTGGGCCCCTCAGCTCAGGAAGGAGATTGAGGTGCTGGAGCAGGTCCAGAGAAGAGCAAGGAGGCTGGGAAGGGATCCAGCACAAGTCCTGTGAGGAAGGGCTGAGGGAGCTGGGGGTGTTGAGGCTGGAGAAGAGGAGGCTCAGGGGAGACCTCATCACTCTCTCCAACTCCCTGAAAGGAGGTTGGAGCCAGGGGGGGGTTGGGCTCTTTTCCCAGGCAACTCTCAGCAAGACAAGAGGGCACAAGAGGTCTCCAGTTGTGCCAGGGGAGGTTTAGGTTGGACATGAGAAAGAATTTCTTTCTGGAGAGGGTGCTCAGCCATTGGAATGGGCTGCCCAGGGAAGGGGTGGATCCTCCATCCCTGGAGATATTTCAAAAGAGCCTGGATGTGGCACTCAGTGCCATGGGCTGGGAACCACGGGGGGAGTGGATCAAGGGTTGGACTTGATGAGCTCTGAGGTCCCTTCCAACCCAGCCCATTCTAGGATTCTATGGTAAAATGGAACTCCATGAGTCCTTTGGATATAGCAGTGGGTAGGACCTGGGAAAGCAGTGAGCTGGGAAGAAGCTGGGGAACATCTTGGTTTGAGCTTCTGCTCCCCTGAGACCAGGATCCTGCTTCCAGGACTTTGTCCTGGAGATGCTGCTGGGAGGGATGTGTCCTCATCTGGAGAAAGGGATTAAAAGCAGCTTTAAGTTAAATTTATCCTTTCCAGAGCTTGTGTGAGCAGGAAGATGATGTAGGTTTGGCTCTCTCCTGGCCCAGGGATAGTTTGCACATCCTGTGGGCAAGGGCTGAGCCACTTGGCAAAGTCCCTTTGGGAGCCTGCAGCCTCTCAAACAGCCCCCAAACCTGGTGAGTGGCATCACTTGGATTTATCTGGGTATAAATTCTGGTGGATGAGGAGGTGAAGGGATTCTCCAGCAACCGGATAGTTTCACTGGTTCATTTTCAAGCACTAGCATACTTTAAAAATTAATCTCCTCTAAATGAAATGTTCATTTAAAAATGATGTTTAATGAGGGCTAATGCATCCTGAGATGCTGGCAGGAGAAGGTTTGTTCTGCAGCTGATCTTGACAAAGGAGGGTGGGGAGGTAATTAACAAAGACAATCCAACTTTCATTAGTATTAATAAAGCCTGCAAGTTAAAATGTTTTGATGCAAACAGCTGTTATTTATGCTTCAAATCACCATTCTCTTCTACCAGGACATCTTTTCAAAGTGCTTTATTGTCTGGGCTTCTACTTGACACCGTGTGTAACAGATTTCTTGGAAATAGAGTTTAACCATTGAACATGAGGATGTATGTCATTATTTTCTGCAGCTAAATGCCTGAAGGTGAAGCTGAGTGAATTTAATGCATTAAGAAAGGTAATTATCAGATCATCTTGATTGCCAAGACTCTTCCTGCTCCAACAAAAACTGATGGTGGCATAATCTGTGTACACGAGCATCTCATTTTTCCCTTTTGACTTTGATGGAGGTTTGACAGCATTATACAGCAATGTTTCTCTGTTATTTTTATACTTCTAACATTTCTTCTGCATTTCTCACTTGTTTCCTTGTTCATCCCCATAAATTACACTTCTTTTACCAAGTCTTTTTCTTTAAGTAGCAATTATGTGGTCAAATGAATTGCTGTGCATTGAGGGCTGGAGGGGAAAAATTGGCAAATTTTCCAGTAACAGATTTTTTTTTCTTCTTTTCTGAAAGCTGAGGTGTAAGTTTGTCACAGCTTTTGCAAATCTTCTTTCTCAGCAGTCATGCATCAAAGGCTTAGAACTGCAAATGAATTATTCTGATTACTGCTGCCCTGGGAAGATCTCCAGGGATGGGAGGTGGCAGGCTTAGCTACTGTCCATTCCTGCTGGACCAAATCCTGCTCCCAGGGAAGCAAGGCATAAGGAATTTTGCCACTTATTTCTGTGAGGCTAGGATTCAGCATCTAGAGCAGAGACCTTTTTCTTAAAAAAAACAACCAAAAAACAAACCAAAGTCCTGTGTGCTCATGGTGGTTGCCAGAAGACAAAATGAAGGACACTTGAGCAGATAACAAGAAAGAAAAGAAACAAGATATTTCCAGATGTATATGTACCATCACAGTCAGAAACTCCTTTTTTTTTTTTTTTCCTTAAGTTTTTGCTTCTATCTATCCTTATATGACAGACTCTGCCACCACACTATGGGAAAGCCTTAGAGATGATGATAAGGATGCAACTAATGAGGATCTAGAGAAAATAATAAAAATCCTCTACTTCCACCCCCTGCCATGGTCAGGGACACCTCCCACAGCCCAGGGTGCTCCAAGCCCCATCCAACCTGGGCTGAGACACTTCCAGGGATGGGGCAGCCACAGCTTCTCTGGGAAACCTGGCACAGGGGCTCAGCACCCTCACAGCAAACAATTTCATCCTAATTTCTGATCTAAATCTCCCCCATTTTAATTTCAAACTGTTCCTCCTCTTTCTATCCCTCCATGCCTTGTGAAAAGTCCCTCTCCAGCAGATGGAAGTTGACTTTTTTGAAAAAAGAAAATCAGGTCTTAGAAGAAAAGCTTGAGATTTCCTTCATCAAGTGCAGCAGAGTGGATCTCAGGATGGATGACTTCAGGCACTGGGCTGCTGGGGGGATGGACAATTTCTAGAGCAGAGCACTTGGCTTTCATTTTCTTCAGTCTTAGGTAGGTCTTGCCTCATCTTCTCTGATCTTTTGTTGGTGTTCCTGGTTGGAAATCCCTCTGCACACTTAGTGGTGGGGAGATGGACACTTCTCTTGTTATCCCTGAGTGCTTACACTTAGTATTGCAATTTCCCTGCAGACCAAGTACAGCAAACCTTCCCTTAGAGCCAGGGGGATTTCCTCAGCCATGCAGTTTCCCTCTGCCATCTCCAAACTTTTATTTGGAGGGATTTTCCCCTTCCTTTTTCCCTTTGGCCACTTCTGCAAGGAGCTGTGCTTGTCCCAGGCTCATCCCAGGTATGGTACTAATCCTTCCTTTCCATGTGACGTGAGGAGGCTCAGACAGAGTCCAGGAGCTGGGAAATCCCAAGGGGGATTATATCTTAAATCACAAAAAACCCATGCAAAGTATCAGATGACCAATAAGCATTGGGGTATTTATACAGCAGCAATAGTGGACTTGCCAGACAGCATGAAGGCAAAGTCCTTGCCAAGGAGGGCATATGAAATAGTCTCTTATTTTAATTAGAGTAATTATTCATGGTGCTCCAGATGTTTCTAAAAAGGAAAAAGAACAAAGCCCTCTGCCTGACAATGAATAGCAGCATAAGTCTGAGTTCTCTGTGTCAGAGAGGCAGAATGGATCCACTGATCAATAAATCTCTATAATTTTATAAAATAATGGTAATAGCTATTGCTGTCAATACTCCTCTGGAAAACAATTTAATGGAATATTATTGTCATTCTACGACTTTTTTATAAAAACCCATTCATTAGAATTAGATCCTTCTTCAAGCTGTCTGAAAAAAAAATGGCTCTGAAAAGGACTCCCTGCTGCAGTCAATTCTATAGATCTTAGAGGGAGTTCCATAGAGCTCTATTCCACTTCTGTAGATTTAATTCCTGGTGCTTTCTATAGGAGCTTTTTTCCGAGAGGGACACATGTGAGAGACCTAATGCTCTGCCTGGAGGTGCTTCAGGATTCAGTGAGTTTCATCTTTTCTTTTTTTTTTTTTTTCTTTTTTTTTCTTTTTCTTTTTTTCCTTTTTTTTTTTTTTTCTTGTGGGCTACTGAAAAATTTTGTAGTCAAACCTACAGGCTCTTGAATTTCAGCTCAGTGACTGCAGATTTCACTTCTCCAAGCTGGAATTTGAAGCTGTCAGACTCAATGGGTCTGTGGACAACACGCTGGGAACCACTGCTTCATTTCTTTCCTTGACCCTGGCCATGGAACAGAAAATAGAACCAACTCTCCATGTGTTTGTAAGCCACTGAAAATAGCTGCCTCCACCTTCAGACTCCTAACACATCACTGCAAGCACCACCACTGTCATTTATTAATTTACACAGATTCATCTCTGCTTTTCCAGAGGGAAGATTCCAGGCTGGAATGTTCCACTGGAGCAGGAAAACAGGAGCAGTTTTAAACCAAAAGTAATCTCACTCCTATGGAGTTAGTTCTCAGAGAAGCAGCATTAGGGGTGTGGGGGGGCTACTCAAGGAAGAAAATATCCTCAGGCTGCTGGGAAACTCCAAATACTGCAGAGTAGGCAACTAATTAATTAATTAATGTAATCACAGCACTGAACTGCAGCATCTGTGGTTGAATATGTGCTCAGTGCAGGGCTCTCAGAGGCACTCAGTAAAATATAAGGAGTGGACTTTATTCTTTGAGACACCAGCCTCTTGCCCCTGTTCTGGTGTTGAAAGGCAGGAGAAGAACCTGTATAATATTGCCCATAATTAGATTTTCTTGACTTTTAGGCAGTGAGTGGTGTTGTAACTCTGTGAGTGAGCTGGCCAAACTGTTGATGTAAGTGTTCTCCTTGGCTCTGAGGAATCAGAGAGATGAAGGAGCAGAGGTTTTAAATGATCCTGATGCAAAGCAATTCTTGGGGCAGGGCAGACTTTTTGTGAGTGTGTAGGAACTTTGCAAGTCCCCATGAATCAGTGCATTTGGAATCTTATGGAACAGGTTCAAAACTGTCAAAAAGGTCTATTCAATATTGAATATGCTTGAGCTGTGAATAGCAGAGAGGGAAATCCAGTGTCTGCCAAAAGAATTGATAAAACAAGCAGAAATCAGTTCTTTCAACTCCAAAAGGTTTTCTTTTTTTCTTTTCCTTCTTTTTTTCCTAAAGTAAAAGAAATAAACACAAAAGCTGCAGTTGACAGTGTCTCTTTGACAGCACTTTTGTAGCCATTTAAGCAAAACAATGCAAAGCAGCTTTCTGGAGGCCGCTGGCAGAACATACTGTAGCTTTCAAACTTTGCACAGACTGCTGAGAAATGAAATGTTTGACTGAGAAGCTGATGTGGGTTTGGCAACATTGCTTAATTGATAGTGTCTAAAGAAAGAGGATTCTGCTTCCACCATCTGCAACACTAACAGGAACCAGCTCTTTGTCTAATAGCATCTGTGGCCTTTCTTCCACCTCTGCCTCAGCAAACCAGATTAATTGCAAGGAAACAGTCCAGCCCATGGACCTGGAAGGATCAAAGAGGGTGAATTTCCTTTCAGGTTTAATTGCTAATATGAAACTTCTCTTTGGGCCTTCCTTATTCCTGGAGTAAGAAAGACTGAGTAGAAATTGAGTTAGAAGTTGGGGTATACCCCAGCTGAGAGGTATCAGGTGCTTTCCTGCCAGCCCTCCAGGGTTGCTTGTGCCTGGTGGTAATGTGATTGGGGTTGCCTGCTATTTGTAAAATAAAAATATTTTACAAGTCACCCTTAATTCTCATTAATTCACCCTTAATTCTCATGCCAGTCCTTGCTCCTCTTTGGCCCCAATGGCAGAGCTGCTGCAGAGGGCCATGGCTGAGCCCTGGCAGAGCATCTCCACACTCTGCAGAGTAATTATCCCATTGAATTTATGTGTGGTGTTTCCCTAGTTGCAGAGTAGAGCCTTTAGCACACCACACCAGCCAGAGGGGCAGGGTACACCCAAAGTCACACTCCTCCTCTTACCTGAAATCTACCTCCTTATGTTTGGGTCCTATTTTTTTTTTTTTTCAGATGAGTTTAATCCTTGAAATCATTTGCCTGTAGCTTTTGACAGCATGCCCTGCCCTCCCACTTTGAGTGAGAGGATTTTCTTGGCCTCAAGCAAACACAGGAGTTGCCTGGATGGACCAGAGCACAGCCTGTTTATTCCAGCATCCTATCTCCAGCAATGGCCAATGCAGGGGAAATGTCAAGAAATATCAGCACAACCAGTTAATGGATAAGCCAGACCAATTCAGAACCTTTTATCCCAGTACTCATAAATCAGGAGCTGAATTAAGCCCTATGACAGAACAGTTTAAATCTCTCAGAAAAACACCCAAACCCAACATTTATTTTCAGGTAACGAAAGAGTGATCTCTGGTGGACTTTTCTTACATCCCTTGGCTCCTTCCTTGTTTTCCTTTTTACCCTGGAAGAGGGCCAGTCTAGCCCTGATGTTACACAATTTAAGCAAAGAGCAAGTTTTCCAGTGAAATCACTTGAGCATCTGTGTGACCAGGTTTAGGAACACAGCACTTAGTTGTCAAAATTTGATATGAAAGGATCTGAAAAGGTTTTATCACACCAGCATAATGCTTAAAAGATAAACTGTGGGGTAGTTCCTACTTCTGTATAAATACCATCTGTGAAAATGATTCCATGTGAGGAGAGTTCTTGTGGCTATGAAGAAGTTACACCACAAATTGCCATTATCAGCTTAATCCTCCTCTGTGTCCATCCATCTGAATTCCATTCCCAGTCTGCCTTCAGGCATGTTACATACAATTAATAAATCATCCTTAACAGCTCCAGGTTTTTTTTTCCCTATATGTAATTTTGTCTGAATTATGTTCAAAAAGGGGGGCAGTACTATTGTACTAACTGGAGATATTTTTGTATTATGCTTGATGTCCAAAGCCTGCATTTCTAATCTCTCCTTTTTTTAGCAGCATAAATCATGCTGCTCAGACAAAGTTGTAATCCTAATAAATCTGTCCCCAGAAGCAGAGATGTCTTGGTCTAGGGAGCCAGTTTTGGGCCAAGTAAGGAATACACTTGAGGTGACAATTCCCGAGCCGGAGAAAATTAGGGAAATGTACTGAAAATTTGTTTTCATGAACTTTTCACCTGGCTTTCATTTGGACCCCTGACCACAAACTTGTCCTCCTTGATTTTGGGAGCATTTTCTTCCAGCAAAAATTTCCTGGCTATTTCCTACTGTTGCCCTTGCTTGTGCTGCAGTCCCACATCAGTGCTAAAATATCTGCTCCTTTTTAATTCCATTTTAGCAGAACTGCTCCAGGACCAACCTAAAAACTGGTGAGGTGCCTGTGCTCCAAATCCTTCATTAATCTGGGAATGTGGCTTCTCTTTGGGACCCTGGAGCTGGTGTGGAAGGGGTGGATCCCCCCAAGAGCTGTGGCAGAGCTGGGGTGGGGACAGCAGGGTGTGATGTGCACTTCTCCAGCACTGACAGACAGACAGAGAACCTTGGACATCTTTTTCAGGGGACCTTCTCCTGGGAGCTGGTGGGAGGGTTAGGTGGGAATGGTCACTTGGCAGCATGCAGCTCCCTCCCATTACAGCAGGGGTTTCACCTGGCCCAGCATTGAGTTCTCTGTGGAGAAGACAGGAGCCTGAGCTAGTGAACATACCCCAAAGTCATAGAATCATGGAATTGGCTGGGTTGGAAGGGACCTCAGAGCTCATCAAGTCCAACCCTTGATCCACTCCCCCCGTGGTTCCCAGCCCATGGCACTGAGTGCCACATCCAGGCTCTTTTGAAATATCTCCAGGGATGGAGAATCCACCCCTTCCCTGGGCAGCCCATTCCAGTGCTTGAAATCCATTTCCCTTCAGGAAAGCATTCCCATCAGAACAGAGTGAGGAAGTGACATCATTTTATGTGGAGCACATCCCAATTTAGTCCTTTGATGCTAATAAATATCCCTCAGTTTTTGCTCACACAAGCCAGGATTCAGACCTTTCCTGAAATGCCAGAGGTGCAATTACAACTTGCATAGTTTCTATACCTTAACAAATCTGGGGACCCTGCTTGTGACCCTGTTTGCTTACTCATTTATTTTTTTTTTAAAGCCCTAAATAAGCAAATACATTTTCTTGAAATGGTGTAACCCAGAGGGAGGCATTTAAATGCAGTGGCCTCAGAGGAGATGACCCCTCCACTTGTGACTCGTAATTAAGAGCCTCTTGTTGAAACTGCCAGGAGTGTCTGTTCATTCTGGCTGTCATTTGGTTTTCCTGCAGCTGGTTAACAAGAAAAAAAAAAGCAGTTTTCTCGCAGGTTTTTATCTGGAAAAATAATAGCAACTTGTTGCGACTGGTATGGATCTGTGAGAGAAATTATAGGAGTGTTTGGAAATGATGTAGGGTTAGTGGTAATACTTCTGTCATCAACATGCACTGCTGAAGGCAGTGATAACTTCACCAGGAGATGAATTAGATAAAGCAATCTGCAACAGATAAATTTGCTCTGGGTTGTAATCTCTTCAGCATTCTTTGCAGCATTTTATGTTCCTCATTGGCCTTCAGAGGTTTGGTGGCTCCCCTGGACCTCCCCAGGGTTTGTGTCTCTTCCCTCCTGAGAAATGTGAGTAGCAGGTGAAAGGGTTCTGAAGTCTGAGTTTAGATTTTTATAATTGAAGTTTAGGTCTTTATTTTTGCTTCCAAATATTTGCTGCCAAATATTTTGGGAGTTATTTGATGAACAATAATGCTGAAGAAAAAATTGCAGAGGAGGCACAGTAGGATTCAATTGAAAGCTTTCTGAAAAATGTAAATGTTGATTTCATTTTAATCAAACAAAGTTCAGAGTTTCGAGAAAATCCCACACAACACTACATTTTTCTTCTTGCTTTTAGCAGATTCAGTCTTACAAAAGTCTGCTACCATCACTATTTCTGTACATGTTAGTTCTTACTGCTTCTGCACAACAGTGAAACTGGGCACCACCTTCCCTCCCACTGCTTTTTCATAACAGAGACCCTTCCAATCCAGAGGAGAATAGTTCACCACTCTTTATATTGTCCCTTCTTTTTCTTGGAATGAAGAAATTGGGCTTGGGCAAGGGAGATATTTCTGAAGAAGAGGTTTGTCAGTTTGTGCTACCCAAGAGTTTCTGAGCCAGAGATAAACAACAAAGCCCAGGCAGAGGAGTCCAAGCCAAGCCCTGCTGGGCTGAGTGAAGCTGAGCTGCTCTGCCTGGGACCCAATGCTCTCTGCCTCCTCCTCTGATGAGCTGCAGGGGAGCAGGGGGACTGTCCCTGGGTCACCCCTTCTTGTGTGGTGTCAGCATTGTCAGGACCAGATGGTGGCTGAGCACCTTTCCTGGTCCAGTTCCTCTGTGCCCAGTGCTCTCCTACAGCCAGTGAGGACTTACAGTGCTGTGCCTTCCCTGCCCTTCCCTGCCCCTTCCTTCCCCTCCCCTGCCTGCTCCACCCTGCCCTTCTCATCTCTCCTGTCCTGCCTTGTCCTGCCCCACCTTCCCCTTCCTTCAAGTGCTTTCTCCACCCTGCCCCGCCCTTCTCATCTTTCCTCTTTTCCTCTTTTCCTCTTTTCCTCTTTTCCTCTTTTCCTCTTTTCCTCTTTTCCTCTTTTCCCCTTTTCCCCTTTTTTTCCCCTTTTCCCCTTTTCCCCTTTTTTTCCCCTTTTCCCCTTTTCCCCTTTTCCCCTTTTCCCCTTTTCCTCCCTTCCCTGCCCCGCCCTGCCTTCCCCTCCCTGCCCTTCCCTTCTCTGCTCTGCCCTGCCCTTTTCTGCCCTGCCCTTCTCATCTTTCCTTTTCCTTTTCCCTTTCCCTTTCCTCTCCTCTCCTCTCCTCTCCTCTCCTCTCCTCTCCTCTCCTCTCCTCTCCTCTCCTCTCCTCTCCTCTCCTCTCCTCTCCTCTCCTCTCCTCTCCTCTCCTCTCCTCTCCTCTCCTCCTCTGCCCTGCCCCACCTTCCCCTCCCCTGCCTGCTCTGCCCCACCCTGCCCTTCCCCGCCCTTCTCATCTTTCCCTTTTCCCTTTTCCCTTTTCCCTTTTCCCTTTTCCCTTTCCCTTTTCCTTTTCCTCTCTTCCCTGCCATGCCCTGCCTTCCCCTTCCCCTTCCTCTTCCCCTTCCCCTCAGATCAGATCAGGTTATTACTTCCCACTTGGCTAAGCCTCCCCTGGACACAAGGAGGTCTCTGTACATTTCCAGCTCCTCCTGTGCCGTGCCTTGCAGTCAGCTCATTCATTCAGCTGGGTAGAACCTCAATACATTAAAAAAAGGATTAGTATGTGCAAGCACAAAAAAAAAATCAGAATACTGTAGAGCACTTAATTGGCCAACTGCCGTCAACCATTTCAGCACTTGCATCTTCCTAGCTACTTGTAGTGTATTGTTAGAGGAGAATAAATCATTTGACACAACTAGGTTTTAGAAAAATATGTGAAAACCATTCAGGCAAAAAATCAGCTGAAATGTATGAAATTTTCCATCTGAGTGCTCTCTGCTAAGGGAAAATATTTCAGTGAGGTGCGATATTTAATCTTGTTTTAAAATAAATAGTTTACTATATAAAATCACTCAGAGGGTGACTTTTAAAATGGACTGTAATGTTATTTTTCTTTTAAGGGTTGTGCTGAGAAATTCTGGAATGTGACAAATAAGTTCTCAGGAGATGTGTGCATCAGAAATAATCCTGCTGCTCTTGGGTTGGGGAAGGCACACGTGTGGGCTTCAGTCTGGGACACTTCAACCCTTAGAAAGCTGCAGAGGTGGCTGAGACAGAGCAGAGCTTTCCACAAAGCTTTCCCACCTCTACCATACCTGACCCAAGCTGGGAAAGATGTTTGTTTTTTCCTCATGTAAGCTGCTAGAAATGGTGGGTTTGGGAGGAACAAAGAAATGATGGAGGCCTGGCTCAGGAACAGCGTGGCCAGCAGGTCCAGGGAAGGGATTCTGCCCCTGTGCTCAGCCCTGGTGAGGCCACAGCTTGAGTCCTGTGTCCAGTTCTGGGCCCCTCAGCTCAGGAAGGAGATTGAGGTGCTGGAGCAGGTCCAAAGGAGGCAACTGGGCTGGGGAAGGGACTGGAGCACAGATCCTATGAGGAGAGGCTGAGGGAGCTGGGGGTGTTGAGGCTGGAGAAGAGGAGGCTCAGGGGAGACCTCATCACTCTCTCCAACTCCCTGAAAGGAGGTTGGAGCCAGGGGGGGGTTGGGCTCTTTTCCCAGGCAACTCTCAGCAAGACAAGAGGGCACAAGAGGTCTCAAGTTGTGCCAGGGGAGGTTTAGGTTGGACATGAGAAAGAATTTCTTTCTGGAGAGGGTGCTCAGCCATTGGAATGGGCTGCCCAGGGAAGGGGTGGATTCTCCATCCCTGGAGATATTTCCAAAGAGCCTGGATGTGGCACTCAGTGCCATGGGCTGGGAACCACAGGGGGAGTGGATCAAGGGTTGGACTTGATGAGCTCTGAGGTCCCTTCCAACCCATCCCATTCTAGGATTCTATGATCTGAATCCTGTTCCCATCCTCTGCCAAGGCATTGTATGTGTCTTAAAATGCAGAGTTTGGGGAAGATCAGTGTGTACAAAGGTTTTATTACAGGCTCTGCTTTTTGGGCAGAGGTGTAAATATAGGAAAGGACACGTCAAACCTGAAGCAATGCATTAAAATGGCCATTGTAGAGCATTTTGCTAATTAAGTTGCTAAAACAATAGGGTTTTATAGGTACCTCATCACAGCTCATTCAGTTCCTAATCCTGAAAGCTGCTGAGAACAGTGGATGTTTCTCTGAACTGGGCAGTCCTGTGCTTTGACATTTTATGATCTAGAGGAAAACAGTGCTGTATCTGGTGTCAAGAGAGAACCAATACAATCAAAGAGGAAGTGGCTCCACATGCATCCCCTTAATTGTTAGCTGTCGTATTGAGATGAAATTGGGCATTAAATTTAAGTTAAGAGAGATTAAATTGTGACCTGAGGTGTGGTAAAGTCATATAAGCACCTAAATATGGAACCTGTTGTTTATTGGGAATGAAAAGGAGAGCTCACATTGCTGTGTTTGTAGAATTCAGTTTATTCTTCTTAATACAGATGCAAAAAACCTGAAAATAGCTTCTTACTGTGTGGTGTCTGTGTTTAGTCTCACAAAGGCAGAGCTAAAGGAAGAGCTTTAGGGTCCAGAAAGCTTCCTGGGGAAGCTGTCCCTGGGTAGTGATCAGGAACCTCCTTGGAGAATCCTCTGCTGGGCATCTTGGGGTTTGAGGAGCTTGGAAACTGAGTTTGACTCCTCCTTTCTGAATGCATAGGGACATCTTTATTTTCTTTGGCTTCAGAGTTGATGTTGATTTTGTAGTTTTGCCTTTCCCATTGCTTTGCTGCCATCAAATATGCTCTTTGGTCCCCTGGCAGCATCTGGGGGGAGGTTTAGGGGGTGCTGCAGATCCCAGCCCCCATTTCCCACCCAACTGGAGCCTGGTTCAGGACTGGCAGCCCTTCTCTTCCCCAGCAGCAAGACATTGCCAAGCAGCTAATTGGCAGCATCTTGTTCCTTTGAGAGGCCCCCCCATCTTCTGGCTTCCACCAGACCCCTGCCAGTGCACCAAACCTCTCAGTGAAAGAGGAGAGATGCAGGCTGGCCTGCTAGAAGCTTGCTGATCTTTGCATTAATGACTGAAGCTTTGGCTTTATTTTCTTCCTGCTCATGCTGCCATGTTTTCAGCTCTGCTTTCTGGGTTCCTCCTCTCTGTTCTCTGTTACTTCTCCCAGGTTCTTCGTTCCTGTCCTGCTGAGGTGTCCAGTGGTGACTGGGAATTCAGCAATGTGCACTCATTCAGAGCACTCAGGATTTTTGGAGAACCCTGGCTGTAGATAACTGCCCCTGTATCTGAGTACAGAATATGGAGCTGGCACACTTGAGCTGTAAGCCCAGGACCCCATTGCCCTGCAGGGACCTCAGCTGTAGCTCTTCTGGCTTGGGTTTCCTTGCTGAATGTACAAACAGGATGGGCCCAGGAGCAAGAGGAATGAGCATCCTGCCTGAATGTTGGCCCCAAAGATCCAGCCCACTGTATTTTCTGTTCTTTGAGGCTGCAAATAGTGCTGATGGGAAGTGTGGCATAAAGTTAAAAGGATCAAAACACAGAGTGGATTTTGATCTGTTAAGTAATGTCAGGGAGAGACCTGGACAACCTTGGGTGAGTTTGATAGCTTGCTCGAGACAACAGGCTGAGGCAGTGTCTGGTCTGGAATAGATTTTGAAGGTTTCTGGCTCCCTGTCCAGTGCTCAGCTCATTAGACCATGCTTCACAACTTCAAATAAGCAGTTCTACAGTTCCTTTTGTTCCCATTGCTCCATTTCTTATTTATAAGACTGTTAAATTTAGCGTTTGCCTTAAATTAAATCATCTGAGTCTGTGATATACTTTGCACTTCAGCAAATACTAAGAAATAATCCTTGTCATGTAAACAATGAAAACACAGAGCAAATTCAGGCATATTTTAGACATTGAGCCATTAACCTTTGCAACCAAATGCAACTGTATTCATTGAAAAATAAGTGATGACATTAGAACACCCAAACCCATGCCCAGACAGGGCCATCCCACAGGAGCTGATATGTGAGGTCTCCACCAGATGAGTTCTCACACTGCAGACCTGCACAGAAGGTGGTACCATGCCTGGCACAACAAAAACCTCCCACGAGTGGGCAGGAGCTGTAGGCAGGAATTGCTGGGATTACATTTCACTTAGGAAAATGAGGCTGCATGTTTCTCATCGATTGGGAAGTTGTGTGGACATCTGAAGACTGAAGAATCCCCCTTCTCAGGTGGGAGGGGGCTCTGAGTCAAGTGCTCCTGGTTGCCAGAGCCTTACAGAGGGCTCCAACACGAGCACCTGGCTTTAGCTTCCATGAGATTATTGAAGATTTTGATAATTTATGTCAGCTTCTGAGCCAGATTTTGGGCTAATCTGTACTTTGTGCAAATCCACAAGCTTGCTGTGTTGGAAATTAGAGCAAAATTGGATCAACATATCCAGAATTAGCATGGTAGTGGGTGACCCCTACTCGTTCACTTCTGCTGATCATGTTTTCACTGGCTCTAAATCTGCATGTTCCATCCACCACTTCATTCCAGTTGTACACTATGTGTATTATCTTGCTCCCAGTTGGCTTCTATAGGCTTTGCTAAATATATTTTTTTGTATTTCCATCTGAAGACTGCATTGCATGCTGTTATCATCCAGGTTTGGAGGTTAAATGCTCCAATATTTCTGTTGCTATTTCTGGGCTTCGAGCAAAGTTTTTCTCTGCTGTTTCCTCACTGACCTTTTTAAAAATTGAAATGACTTTGGGCTCCCTGTTATGTTTGCAAAAGGCTTCTTCATTTCTCCCCACTGTAGTGGCATATTATAAATATTTCCTTTGATGTGTGTTTTTCCTCCATTCCCTCCCACCCTCTCCTTTTCCAGAATGCCATACTGTTCCCTTTCTTTTTCTTCCACACCATGGCTTCTTATCAGCAGCCCAAAGCTAGGAGGTGGTTCCCTTTAGCATGTAAATAAAGCAACACTTTTTCCAGTAAGTAGCTCGGGCTGGCATTCTGTGCCAGAAACTCTCATCTACACAATGATGGGTTCAAGTTCTGCATTGTGTGAAGGGTTTTTTCTTTCCCAGGAGGAAAGGTGATCAGTCTGCAATCAGCCCTCTCCTTCCCCAGTCTTTTGTAACCCTGTCTTTGCTAGTTTCTCATCTCCCAGAACCAAACCCAAAGGTAACTTTTTTTGAATCCATTTATTGTGGCTGTTCTCCCATTATTCAGCTCTGCATAAAATTAGCCTGTCCTCCAGCTGACAGTAAATGATGTGGCATTAGAGCAATATTTGGAAAGATGTGCCTAGAGTTCACTATTCTGGTCAGATGAGCAGGGAACATGCTTTTGCATTTTAATTTGAAATTCAGTGAATATTTTGAATGCCACAGCATGTCTATAACATTATTTAAAAGATCCTGTGCGCTCAGGCATGTAATGATTGACATTGGCTGTAACTTGATGCAATGTTGCACTGTTTTAATTCTTTTTGGGGCAGTGTTATCTTTGATCACTTGGTATTCACTGAAAAAATCCCACAATTGCAATCCCACATTCTGTTTCAGTGAGGATGCCAAGCTCTCTATGGTACGTAGCTATTCAAGGCACTTAGTCCACCCTCAGGCAGCTCATTAAAGTGATGGCAGTTTCCATTTTAATGAATAAGGTAGAGTGCAAATTCCCAACTTCATTCATAGACCTTGAATGGTAAAAAGGAGTGGGTTCTTTTTTGAGTTCCCAACCCCTTTGTTTTCTTGGAAATTGTGTAAATGTGTTCATAACCATGGCCACAACTACGCACGCATGCAAAAAACATCCAGGTTTCCAATTTAGGACTTGTGTCCAGACTTTGTGCCATTAAACCTTCATCCTGTGACCAACATCCCCCCTCCTGGATTTCGAGGTGAAGGAAGGTGAGAACAGGAAGATGCTGGACAAGAAACCTTTAGTTCCCTCTTTCAGTTCTCTGTTATTCCCTCACTAATCGTCGGCACTGTGCCAGAAAACCTTTCCACACAAAATACCATTCCTTGCTTGCAGTGACTGCCATTTCAAAGACTGCACTTGCCCACAGTTACCCAGCAGGAGCAGGAAAACTGCTGCACAGTTTAAATCCAGCACTTGAAGGTAAAGCATGAACCAAGTGCAGGGCTGAAGTGCTGCAGAACCAGTCGGTGTCAGGGGAAGGGGCTGAGCTCCTCCTTCCTGCTCCTGCCATTCTCCTGCTGCCATTCAGCCCTGACAGCCTGGCTGCTTTCTTTTTGACCATTCTTACTCCTCAGTTTGCTGTGAAAAACTCCTTTTTTCCTGCCCAATACCCAAAGTTTGGGAATAGCTGCCAAGTGGAGGCTTTTGAAAGCGATGCTGAGTTGCTCCTCAGAACTGGGTTGAGGAGCACGTGGATTTTGGGTTGAATTCTGTGCCCCTGCAAGCCAGGGGCAGATCCATGCTGGGGTACCCATAGCTGCCCCAGCTGATACCAGCAGCTTGCTGGGGGATGCACCAGTGCAGAGATCTGCAGCACCCACAAGCACCAGGCTCACCCTTTGGGTAGGAGTTGGGCAGTGGGAAGTTTTGCTTTGGGCTGCTAAGCAGCAAGAGGAGCTGAAAGCCCTTTCCAGCTGCCCTTTGCCCTTTCCCAAGTTCAGGCAATCCCTGCATGTCCCTTTGCCACAGGGCCAAGCCGTGGGCCAGCTGGAGGCACACCAAGAGGACTCTGTCTCCATCTTTCTCTGTCCCCATCTTTTCTTTAGCTGGGAGGCACAAGTTTCTTTGCTTAATGCACACTGATTTTTCCCCAGGGGCATAAATCAAGTGCAGGCATCTTTTTTTTTTTTTTCCTGGAGAAAAAGTGAAGATAAGTACTGAAATTAAAAAAGGGTTTGCATTTAATAGTATTAAATAAGTACACATGGTTGCAGGAGACTAAGGAATGATTTTAATATTTGCATATATCCCTTCAAAATCCTCTTGCTGAAACACACAGTTGCAGAGGGGAAGCTGAAACATTTAATCACTTAATAAAAGCAGCTCTTGCCATGTATTTGTTATCCTCATGGATTTTCCACACCAGAGGATCTTTGTGCTACACAAAATACATGATCCAGAAGGGAAAAGTTCTCTTTCCATCTGCACTAAACCACCTTTGATCCTTACAAGTTTTCACCGTCTTTATCCAGGAGGCTTGGGGTTCTCCAGACGAGGAGCTGGGTGATTCCCACCCCATCATTGTGTTTTGATAGTTTTTGACTGGAAAATGTAATTTACAGTAGAAACTAGAAGTAGGGCCACACACACCTGAATCAGAAATGTTAAATAACCACCAAAAATTGTGCAGGTTTTTTTCTGGAAGCATCTTCACTCAGTAACTATCTTTGTGCATATATTTCTGTTTCCACTGATGATTTTCACCAGTTGACAGGTTACTTGACCATATGAAATGGTCTTTTCTTCAGGCATAGCTTTGGCAATCTGTTTTATACTTTAATTTGGGCTGATTAGTGGTTGCTATGAACTCGGATTTGCAATACCCTGACAGTGTTATTTGTGCAGTTCCTTCTTCTCCTGCAGTCAGAAAGTGCCAGTTCCTATTACTCTTTACACTCCATTAGTAGCATTTATTACACTTGGGCCACACCAAAGTGTCACCCCTGGAGAGTTTGGTCTGTCAGGCAAGTCAAGCCCAAGAGGAAGGGTGAAAGAAAGGAGATCCTTCCCTCTCTCCATCTGCAGGGGTTGGGGTTGCTCCCCAAGGCTTCCAATCACCTAGAAAAGAGTTTTTTCCTAAAACTTGTGGGTTTGGTGAGCTTGGTGGCTGTTCCCAGGGAGGGAGCACTCTCACCATTGAGTGGTTGGTTCCTGGCTGGCAGGAGATGTGTCCCCAGTGAGCCAGGCTCACTGCAGAGCCTCCATGGAAAGTTTTGGCTCTTCTTGGAGAGGTTCTCTGGGATGAATCATTAAAACAGGCTCAGCTTCAAATCTGCTAGAATTAAAAATTAAATAAAAGCTTGCTGGTGTTTTGTTTTATTTTCCCCTGCACTGGTAGCTCTGTGAATTCAACAGAGAGAACCACGGGGTGGTCTTTTTGCCTTGAGCACCCTCAGCACAAAGATTTAGTGTTTGGAGTTTTAAGTTAAGATTTGATGATTTTTCCATGTGCCAAAAAAGATACCGTTCACTCCTTTAGGGCTGCATGAGCTGCAAGAAAGAAAAAAAAAAAAGCAACAGAGAAAAAGCAGGAGGGTTAAACAAACAAGCAACACCTCATCTTACAGCACCTGAGCTTCTTGAGGGGTGAGCATATCATGGCAAGGACTGTGGTCCAGCAGTGCATGGTCCCTAACACTCCAAAGGAATAAATCACTGAATTAAAACCCAGCAATTTTCCAGAATGGAATTGCCCCTTAAGGGCAAATAAATACCTTCTTGCTGCTTAGGTTGGTAGCATTCCTTTCCATAACTGAAGCATCAGGAATAATTATGCTAAAAGACACTTAGGCTAGGAGAGAAAACACATCTTGTGCTTTATGATGCTCTTGCTGAGCTTCTTCTGTAGCAGGAGGGGGATGAGAGTGAGCGTGGTGCTACGGGGATGTGGAATTACACCCCCGTCTTGGGCTGCACTGCATTGTGCAGCTTTCCTCACTTTTTTTATAGCTCTATTAATGCTTTTCAAAAAAATTGCGGGCTCACAGAGTATTAAAGTGTCTTGGCAACGTCCTGTTGCTCAATCTTTTTCCTGTGGGATTACACATACCTTGTTTCTATTTGATTTTGATTGCTTGCTTGGCCTAGATTCCCCGCAAGCATTTGGTACGACTGAATAATTTTTAGTTGTACTTCCTTGCCATGCTTTATGCTAATCTGCTGATGTTTTGCAGCTCCAGCCTTGCCAGTCCCTGCTGCAGCCTGCAGTCTTTCTCCTTTACTGGATTTTGAAGAGGGTATTTTATTGCCTGTCATTACCATTCAGTGGGGCTTTATGGACTCTGCTCGCGCTCTCCCGCTGCCGCTCGCTGCCTTTGTTCTGCTGCGGGGACCGAGCCCTCCAGCACAACTTTCATCCCATCCCTTCTGCCTCCCCAGGCCCTGGGGTAGCCCTTTTACAGGGGCTGCTGCAGCTCACAGATGGGGCAGGGTTGTTCCAGCTCCTGAATGTCTTCGTGATTTAAACTCGCTGGGTTTTTTTGTTTTTTTTTCCTAAATATCGCCGTCTGTCTCCCGGGGTGAGCAGGAAATGCAAAGTTCCAGGCAGTGCCTCATGCTGCTGGAGTTTTGATGCCTTTCAAATCTTTTTTTCTTATTATACCGATGCATATCTGAAGGAAATAGCAATGTTTCATTCAGATGACATAATTTAATTAAGAATTATTTATTAAATACATACTCGATTTCTCATCTCCTGCTTCTGAGTATTGCTGAGTTGTCAGGAGTAGCCCAGGGGTGTGGGTGTCAAAACCTTTGTCTGTATTTCCTCAAAACTTTGGGGGCATGAGTAAAGCAGAACTTCAGTCTAAATAAGACTACTGTGACTTTGAGGAGTGTTCACTTCTTCCATCTTTTTTAATAGCTATACAACTTTGGATATTTCCTTTAGTTAGATACTTTCCTTTACTTAAATGCTTTCCTTTGGTCATTAGAAAAATCTTTAAGCTGTCTCAAAATAGGAGTTTTTTAGTTTACTTTGCTAAAAAGCAAATGTAACTAAAGAATTCTCCTTTTTTAATGTGGATAGGACCCATTACCATGTTCCTAGTCCATAGATCCATCAGCCCACAGACAAGGGTTGGTTGCCCCTAAGCCCATCAGTGTTGCCTCTGGTCACAGGAAACAGGGAAGGGAAGGGAAGGGAAGGGAAGGGAAGGGAAGGGAAGGGAAGGGAAGGGAAGGGAAGGGAAGGGAAGGGAAGGGAAGGGAAGGGAAGGGAAGGGAAGGGAAGGGAAGGGAAGGGAAGGGAAGGGAAGGGAAGGGAAGGGAAGGGAAGGGAAGGGAGAGTCTGAAGCCCCTACAGTGCATCCCTCCTTCAGGGCTGTTGTCCTTCTGCCTGTGAGGGTCTGAGATCATGGAAGAGAGGGAGGGCTGGAGATTTACTGGGTTGGAGTGAGGTCTGAGCAGAGGTGTTTCTGTAGGAATTAAAGTATGCATAAATCTTTGCCTGACTACTCAGCAAAAGGAAAATGGATAGTTTCCTGTTGCAACACTTAAATGTTTTTATTGCCGTTTTTAAAGTAAATAAATAATTTCTTTGTGCTTTTTCTTGAGGTGATTTATATCTTTAAAATGCAGTGTTCTTTTCTAGCAAGCAAACATGTTAGACTGGGTGAGCAGGGGCTGTGCTGTGAAAACCTTGCTTCTCAGGCTTGATTATCTGCAGAGGCTGTTAACCAACAAGTTCTCTCCCCTGTGCTGCAGAGACATCCATTTTAAAACCTGTCTTCAGTGGGAGCTGACTGCTCAACACCTCCCAGGATTGGCCCTCCAATACTTATCTGTGTCAGCTTTCCATTATTCAGTCTACAAATGAAACTGGTTGTAATGTAAATTATAGAGTGAATCTTTCTGTGGCTTAAGATCCTGTAACTTAAACCTTCCTAGGCTGCTTATCTGCCTTCTGCCACCTACCTACAGTTTATCCAGTGCACTTGGCATTCTTGATTGTTCCTTGCATATAAATTTCAATCATACCCACAGGGTACCTCTGGTCCATAATAGCTCACATTGTGAGCAATTTAGCAGGAGAACCCTTCTGCCCAAACACTGAGTGAGACATTTGCTACTGGGGAAAGCAAAACCCTTGGGAAGTACCATGCATATTCCTCACATGAGGCTGTAATAAGGCAATTGTATTGAAATTAAAATAGAGATTGAGAGATTTATCTCCCCTTTCAGTCACAGGGTATCACAGAGCTCTCCTGGAGCTCCTGAGCAAAGCAATCCCATGGATATGCAAAGTGAGCAGTCTTGGAAAGTCAGGCTGATTGGCTAACAATGGCTTGATACCTTCTACAAATTCATTAAATTTTTTCCTTATCTCAACAGAATAACTTTGCACAGTAATAATCTTATTATACCCCAGTTGTTCTCCTCCTCTGCCAGCCAGGTTGAGCACAACTCCTGCCTCTGATTCTCTGCCTGCCTTTCATCCCATGCACAGCCCCAGCCCTTTGCACGAGTTTCTTGGGAACATCACAGACAGTGCTGCAGAAACTCCTCTGCAACCCCAAGAACCAAAAAATGGGGACTGGCTCTGCAAGCACCTGCACCAGGGGCTTCAGGAAAACCTTCCAGGGAGAGCCTAAAGGAAGCTGTCTGAGAGGAGTCACAGCAAACTCTGTCCTTCACCTGCACTGACAATTTCTGTCCTTGGCCTGAATGGGTAAGAGGGAACGTGGAGTGAAGCTCCATGTGGTAGGGAAATGAGCTCTGTGTAAGTAGGGATGAAAGTGGAATGAGTCTTGAAAGCCTGGTAGTCAGGGTGAAAGTGTAAGGAGGTGGAAAAAATGCCATTTGTCCAACATCAGCCAGGTCTGTGCTTTGAAGCAGCCTTTAAAGTACCTCAGACAGATGTGGTCTATTTTTAGTGAATCCTGAGAGGCTTTGACATTTTTAATTTCATTTAAATCTCTGTAGGTTTTAAGTTAAAGAAACCCACTTGTACATAACAACAATTGTTCACCTGCTTTACCATCTTGTTGGACTCAGAAATGGAGAGACCACAGAGGGGACCCCCAGCAGAACTGTTTCAGAACATTGTAGGTGAAGAAAGTCTCACTCAAGTATTTTCAGGAACCTAAAAAAATGTATTCCATGGTTTCTACCACTATTAGAAAACAGCAAGAAGGATTAGGCTTAAAATCTCTTGCAAGTGATTTTCTGTAATCAAGTTAAGGGGATTTCTCTCTTTAATTCTCATCATGTTCCTCCTGAAGTTCAGTCTGTTATCATCCTCATTAGTATTTTCATGGAGTCTTCCTAATATTTACAGGATAGTGAGATTTGGCCTCAGATATACAGGAGAGTGTTTTAAAGAGGAAAGGCTGTCCAGGGAGGCAATCACAGGGCATGGCAGAGTCCTGGTGTGTGAGGAGAGTGTAAAAAAAAAAGTATTTTCCAGTTCAGCAAATGAACAAAAACGTGGTTAACATCTTTGAACAGTCCTTTCCAGTAGAGACTGAAAATATTTTATCACCAATTTGAAAAACGTTACAAAATCAGAAATATTTTTTTGGTCAAAACTGGAAGTAGTTCATTATTAAATAAAATACCTGAATTTGATGTGGAGCAGCTGCCAAAAGCCAAGAAAGGAGATTTCAAGGACCAGTGGTACTGCTTGCCTTTGTATTTGTTATGCTTAATATTCCACATATTTGCACATGGGAATTCAGATCCACGTTGAGTGGCTGAGCCTGGGGGGCTCCAAGAGTCTCTGGTGATCTCAATAACCAAAGTCATTACTTTGAGCCCCAGTTCACCTGTAAGTGCTCCACACTTTCTTTCTCTAAGGAGCAGAATAATCAATATTTCTCCAACCCCACCTTTAGCCAGCTCTAACCTCCTCCTGTGGAATTCACTGGCAAATTCCCATGGAGCAGCAGCCCAGCCACCATGCATTCTAAACACAAGGTGGTAGCAATTACATCTATTTGTTTGCTGTACAATGTCTGCATAGAACCTCCCTCTGTCTTTGTCCCAGGAGCTACAATATGTCTTAAAATCAATACAATCGATACCTTTAAAAAAGATTTGTTGATGTTTGGACTACACATAAAATTAAATCCTCTGATTAACACTGCAACAATGTGACAGCATCATTACATTACAGGCCGTGGAGCCCTTTCTCACTCACCCACTTACAAATAACTGGATCTTGTAATAATAAAGACTAAAAATTACAGCTAAAAGAATAGTTATTGACTTCCAGGAATAAACTGCAAGCAACTTCCATTGGGATCCCCTTCCAGATCGTGCTCCCTCTCCATATGCATTGTGTTGTCATTTATTCATCTCCCTCCTCATGCTGGATGTCAGAGCACTTAACAAAGCAACAAAGAATGCAGTCCCACCACGGGGTTGGTCCAGGACAGCCCATCAGAACCAGCCCCTTGGCTCAGCAGCTCTGCTGAACAGTGCTGGAGGCACTTTGGGGTGAGCAGCCATCTCCTCTGGTGCTGGTAGCCATGGGACTTCTCTCTCCAAGCTCAAAAAATTTCAACTCTCTGCCTATAAATGTTGAACTCAATGATTTGGTTGTCTTCCACAAGATTAATCTAAGCAATGGGTATTCTTTCCAAATGTTTGCCAGTTTCAGCTTATTTCCCAAACTCCCCTAAGCTGTCTTCTCAGCTGTCTGCTTTTCAGTCCCTGGTTCAGCAAGAGCTTGTCTGCAATATAAATTTTGCAGGTGTAAGGGGAATATGAGGTCACCTTTACTGATAAACTGAGGTCCTAGTGAAAAGGAACATGAGTGTGGGTTAGGAACACAGTTCAGATGGCTGCCTGGCTGCACTGTGTCCTCTGAACAGAGCCTGGAGGTGCTGAATAATTCTGGAAAATAAATGTATGGGAAGTTCTGAGCCTGCACACAGCTCAAAAGAACAGTGCCCAAACTCTCTGCCCACTGATAATCATTTGACACCCTGGGGCCTTCAGAGAAGTTCTCCCTTTGCTGCCCCATCAGAAATGGCTTCGAGTTCTCCAGCAATTCCCTTCCCACTTCTGTAGAGGTTCCAAAAGACCCAAGGAGTTTCTTCTCTGACATTCCTGAGAGTGGTTCTGGGCCTGAGGAACCAGCAAACAGGAACACTTTGCATTCAGACTGCTCAGGTTAGTTAGATTTATGCCCCATCTTCCAAACTTTTGTAGCCCCTTGGTGCACTTCCATAGCTCGACCTCCCAGCAGGCTGCTTTTGATTGCAGCTCAGTATCTCTGAGTTTATTTCTCTTCAAATGTTCTTCTCTGTATTTTAATTTAAGTTACAAACACGCAGCTCCTATGAACTCCAGCTCAATTATATTTTCTTTCTGGAGTAGCTTTTGTTTCTCTTGTGTCTGTGTAGTTACAGACTTCACTCTCTTCCTTTGGAAAACAATTATTTCCCTCCCTTGACTTTCCAATCTTAAATAACCATGTCAAGCTATATTATTTTTTTAAAGCCTTGATAAGAAGCTATTTTATTACTCTTCAGATGAGTAATCAAAGTCAGCTGAGACTGCTGGGTGAAACAGAATGAAATAACATGCTGATATGAAGCCTTTGCCTTTTTGGAGAGAACAAAGCAGCTGGCAATGGGTTGTGTTACCTGACCCCACCTGGAGCTGCCAGGCACAGGGATGCTGGATTTGGTACCCAGAGATGGTGGTGATGTAACCCAGAGCAGGGACAGTCTGCTTCAGGGTGTGTTTGGTGGGGAACCAGGAAAAGGAAGGAAGGAGAAGATGGTTGGAAAGGGTTTGGAAATTCTGGAGATGAGGAAGAGAGCTGCAGCTCAGGGATGTGCTGCAAAGGCTTTCTGGAGAGCAGCAGAAGCAGCTCTCTGGGCTTCTGTCCAGAAGACAAGGGGGAGCAACGGATGTGGCTGTGACATCTGGGGGGTGGCACATGTCTGGTGGCCTGGTCAGGTGTCAGTGGTGAGGAGAGCAAAGGTAGAACCCTGGAATGTTCTTGAGAGGAAAGTTCTCCTAAGGATGCAACAGAAAATGGGCTGCAGGTGGGTGCTGGTTGGTGAGGCTGGTGAATGGCTCTGTCTTCAGAAAAGAGATGGTCTCATTTCTCCTCTCTGCTCCTGGCCACAATCTTCATGCTGATCTGGTCCTGCTTCTGCCACTTGTGGGCTCTCATCTTGAGATGCTAGATTATGGAAAAAGGGGGAACAGGACCAAGATGTCCCCCATGGGGCAGTGGTGGGACGGGCTGCTGGGTCAGCTCAGCTGCCTTGGGCACCACCACTTTGTACCTTGCCTGATCATAGAGTCATAGAATCACAGAACTGGCTGGGTTGGAAGGGACCTCAGAGCTCATCAAGTCCAACCCTTGCTCCACTCCCCCCGTGGTTCCCAGCCCATGGCACTGAGTGCCACATCCAGGCTCTTTTGAAATATCTCCAGGGATGGAGAATCCACCCCTTCCCTGGGCAGCCCATTCCAATGCCTGATCACCCTCTCCAGAAAGAAATTCTTTCTCATGTCCAACCTAAACCTCCCCTGGCACAACTTGAGACCTCTTGTGCCCTCTTGTCTTGCTGAGAGTTGCCTGGGAAAAGAGACCAACCCCCCCCCTGGCTCCAACCTCCTTTCAGGGAGTTGGAGAGAATGATGAGGTCTCCCCTGAGCCTCCTCTTCTCCAGCCTCAACACCCCCAGCTCCCTCAGCCTCTCCTCATAGGATCTGTGCTCCAGTCCCTTCCCCAGCCCAGTTGCCTCCTTTGGACCTGCTCCAGCACCTCAATCTCCTTCCTGAGCTGAGGGGCCCAGAACTGGACACAGGACTCAAGCTGTGGCCTCACCATCTCAGCTGGGAGGAAGGGGCAGGAGGAACCAGAGGCTAACAGGTTACCCACTAACTCTGACACTACCATGCTTTGGGGAGAGAAACCTGCCTGTTGCAATAAATTGGAAGAAAAGAGGACAGAAAACCTAAAATCTGGAGAGGTCTGGGAGCTGTCACACTGATGGGCAGGGGGGTCCAGCAGCATGGAAGGGAACAGCTCTGGGGGGCTCCAGAAGTGGTTTGTGTTTCAGTGATTTGCTTTGAAGCAAGAGATCCAGCTTTTTTTTTTCTTCTTCTTTTTTTTTTTCTTTTTTTCTTTTTTTTTTTTCCCCCTTTCTCTTTTTGTAAATTAAAATGGAAGATTCTTATCACAACTTTATAGCTTGAATTACAGGCCAGTGTAGCCATGTGAAACACTTGATAAGGTGCCTTTGAGCAGATTCACACAATTAAAACACTGACCTGGAGCAGTCCTTTTGTTTTGAAGAAACTGCTTCTCAGAATTATTCATATTTCATTTCATTTCATCACAGCAACACCCTGTTGAGTGTAAAAAAAAAAAAAAAAAAAAAAAGAAAGAAAACAAAAAAGAAAAGAAAAAATGCAATTTCATTTGCTTCTGCTCTGTGTGAAAATGAATTGAAGGTATGAAAATTGAGTTTTTATAATTAAGTTCTAGAACATCAGGAGAAACAAACACATCTGTGTGATGTGTGCTGATGAGTGGAAAAAATCTGTTCAGTTGGATAATGCATGCACACAAATATCCATGGGAGGGAATCTTTAGGTCCAGTCAGTCCTGCTCCCTCGTGTGTGTTCTCTCTGCATCCTGGAGGTGACATTTGCATGGAGAGGTCACTCAGGTGGCTCCTCTCTGTGTTGTCACCAGGAGCTACAAGTTGCTGGTTGGTCAGGTGGAGCCTGGTGAGGGTCACCTGCAGGAATTTAGGCTTCTGGAAGGAGAAAAGGATAAATTCTGGGATAAATTCTGCTCTCAGCCATACAGAGCTGGATGGGGTTGTGCTGCTGCAAGGGACAGCCCAGGGCTGGGGGCTCCTCCTGCTGCTCTGAGGGGTCCTACTGAGAGGTCTGGGCAGAACAATTCAGCTCAAACCAAGACCCAACTCCAAGCTTTTCCAGCACAGTCTGTTGTCCTTGATTTTGCACCTTCCTGAAGATGAGCAGACTCAGGAAGATTATAGAGAAAAGCAGAAAATCTGAGAAAATCCCCTCTGGATGGGGATGGCCCTGGTCTTGAGCCAGCTGCTCCTCACCTGCTGAACAGGTACAGAGCAAGCAAAGTTGGTGCTGTTGCTCAGGACATGGGAGGTGTTAGGGGACTGTTCACTCATTTCATTTTGCTACATGTGAGTCTGAGAGCATTTAACAAAACTCAGGGACACTCAGGAGGGTGTTTTTGTCTTGTTAAACATTTCTTCCCTCCTTCTTCCCTGGAAGCAGCACAGGAGGACTCAGGGAATTCAATATTCTTATGGTTCATATGACAGTGGAATCCCTCCTCTTGTTCCATCCAGGCTTAATTAGCATTTTTCTGTGCATTTCCTTGGTCTTGCTGAAAAGCCTGAGATGAGAGTGAAGTTGTTCAGGTAATTAAGTTAATTATTGAATACTCACTTCTTTCTTTGCCTGCCCCTGGGAAATTTTCCAACTCACTAACCTGTACTGCCACTGCCTGCATTGTCACCAGTGTTGTCACCAGTGTTGTCACCTGCTCATGGGCTGTGGTCAGGCTGGTGCTGCACGGGGTTGCTTTGATAGTTACCCCCACCACCCCCATTACTGAACAGCTCTGGGGGGTGCATGGACCCTCTGTTTCTGTACATGCAAGGACTCAACCCAAAATTAAAGCCCTAACAAATCATCCTTTGTGCTGCAGCACGACCATCCCTGGGGAGAATCTCTTGGTGATTCCATAGAGGGTGGAGAGAAGGTGTGTGCTTACCCCAGGCAGGAGTGGGAAGCAGCAAGGACTCCAGAAGATGTCCTTGAGCTCTTCCTGAGCACCATGTCTGTGTGAAATCCCAGCTGAAGCTGAGCTGGGAAGCCCAGGCTGGTTCTCAGGGAGGGAAAACTAGGTTTTTTCAGGAGAAGAGGTGTGAGAGTGTTGCCTGCCCAGCTTGGTGTGCAGCTACAGCCATCAGGGGGGTTGTAGCCACATCTAACAGGAGGAGATGATGGGGTGCTCAGCAGGGACAATTCCCACTGAGGGACAATTCCCACCATTTGGAGATGGTGTTGCCCACACCACTGGTCCTTGTGGGACCAGAGAACCTGGATTTTCCTGTCCCTGCCCTGGGGTTGACACACTGCCTGCATTTGTGACACTTCTCCTACCTCAGTACCAACACCAGACTTCTGGAGCCGAGCTGACAGCCACCAGCAAGGCTCCCTGAGACCCAACTCAATACAAATTGAGGTGAATGGTTCTTGAAAAGCAATTGTATATTAAAGTCCAGTAAATAGAGGTGCTGTTCAGGCCCACACATGAACTCCAGCACTTTGCTAAAAGCAGAATGAAAGGTTGTGGGTTTGTTAGTGTCAGTGACCTTGCGTGGCTGCTGGAGGACTGTTCAATCTCCTGCTCAGGATGTATAAAATTAATATACCTAAGGGGGAGGATGTTATTAGGAGGTAGCTTGGAAATGCTACAGGAAATGCTGCAGATAGATGGCTGAAATTACCCTGTAGACATTGTTCAAACAGATCTGTGTTTAAAATTAAACTTACAAGAAAATCCTTTCACCAGTTAGTCACCGACTGAATAAGTATCTATTGATTGCATCTCCATTTGTTACATCTTAATAAAAGAAAGAGTTTTAAAACTACATAAAAGAACAAGGGGGGGAAAAGAGTGTTAGAAGTGTTATTAACATATTAAAAGATAACCACAATGGATATAATAAAATGCATTATTCACGAGGCATGATAGCAAAACTCAGTGAGAGTGTCTTTGCCCCTGCAAGTTCTTAACATCACTGAAAAAGAATTATCTCTCTTCATCTATTTTCTGCTGCATGGCTTTACCTCAAAAGCCATACATTATTCCCCCAATCTATTTCATTGAGCAAGATAATTATCTATGCACGGATGCTTTAGCATGAAAGACAGCTCCCAGCAAGTACAACTTTCCTATTTTTTTTATTTTTATTTTTTAACAAAAGGGCCAAAAAGAAAGGTGTGTGGGAGAGGGAAACAAGGATCAGTGTTTAAAACATAGCTAATGAGATGCTAATGTGCACAAATGAATATTGAAAGAACTCAAACATTGCTTTGAAATTAATTACACCACTCCCTTTGTCCTGTAGAAATGGGAGATTAAAACCTGTACTGTACATGTTTACTATGTTTAATTTTCAATTGTTTCTTTGATGTAACAGATAGAAAGGTTTGCACCTGCAAAGTAAAAAGGCTGTGAACAGATTGCAAACATTCTGCAAACACTTCATCAGGAATTTGAGTTGTCAGCCTCCCCGAGCACAAGGGAGCCTTGATGATATCTTTGTGTGCCTTTGACTCCTTTTGATTAATAAATGCAAACAAATTTCCCTCAGTAACCTCTGGTTGCAATCTCTGCATGACAATTAGGGACAACCTCTGGTGAAGGGATGCACTGGAGTCTGTTCCCCCTTCCTCTCCCACACAATAAATAGTTGATGCTTAATGCTTTTTGACAATTAGAGAATGAAATCTTTTGTAGCTGTGCAGTCCTGGCTGCTCTTCAGGCTTCTGTTAGCAGAGAAAGATCAGGGTTTGTTAGAGGATTGCAGTGGTTTGGGTGGGTGAGCTCATTTTTTGGTCTCTTTTGCTTTTCCTCATGCTACTTCATCCCCTTATTGAAATTTGGGGCTCAAATGCTGCTTTTTTACTGAACCTCAGTGGGAGTCTCATTGGTATGGTGAATTTCTGCAAGAAGTGTTGGGAACTCACATAAAACCCAAGTGTTGCTTGAGACTTGTGGGTCCACCTCAAAAAAAAGGTGCTAAAACTGTCTTTGTTGGGCAAGCAGCAGAACCTGTTTGTGTTTCCACCTGTGTTGGGGCTGCAGTCCTATTTCTGCCCCCCTTCATAGGATCATAGAATGGGCTGGGTTGGAAGGGACCTCAGAGCTCCTCAAGTCCAACCCTTGATCCACTCCCCCCGTGGTTCCCAGCCCATGGCACTGAGTGCCACATCCAGGCTCTTTTGAAATATCTCCAGGGATGGAGAATCCACCCCTTCCCTGGGCAGCCCATTCCAATGCCTGATCACCCTCTCCAGAAAGAAATTCTTTCTCATGTCCAACCTAAACCTCCCCTGGCACAACTTGAGACCTCTTGTGCCCTCTTGTCTTGCTGAGAGTTGCCTGGGAAAAGAGCCCAACCCCCCCCTGGCTCCAACCTCCTTTCAGGGAGTTGGAGAGAGTGATGAGGTCTCCCCTGAGCCTCCTCTTCTCCAGCCTCAACACCCCCAGCTCCCTCAGCCCTTCCTCACAGGACTTGTGCTGGATCCCTTCCCAGCCTCCTTGCTCTTCTCTGGACCTGCCCCAGCACCTCAATCTCCTTCCTGAGCTGAGGGGCCCAGAACTGGACACAGGACTCAAGCTGTGGCCTCCCCAGGGCTGAGCACAGGGGCAGAATCCCTTCCCTGGACCTGCTGGCCACGCTGTTCCTGAGCCAGCCCAGGATGCCATTGGCCTTCTTGGCCACCTGGGCACACTGCTGGCTCCTCTTCAGCTTCCTGGCAATCCAGACTCCCAGCTCCCTTTCTGCCACTCTGTGCCCAGCCTGGAGCTCCCCATGGGGTTGTTGTGGCCAAAGGGCAGGACCTGGCACTTGGAATGTTGAACCTCACATCTCAATTGGATCAGCCCAATTTCTTATTCCTGTTTCATGAGGAAAGTGGCCACCTCAGCTCTCCCCATGGCAGAGGCTACCAAATGAGGCAGATGGCTTCAGAAAGGAGTCAGCTGAGCTGCTCCAGCAATGGCACCAGATGCACAGGCAGAGGATGCAGGACTTATTCTTCTAAGCCCTTAAGTCCAAAAGATGCAGTTAGGTGCTTGAAGGAAATGTGAGGGTAAAATAGGCTGAGAGAACCTCAGACAAAATAGGTTTTAAAATGAAAAACAAAGGAGATCCCATAGCTTTTTAGGGGTGAAGAGACAGAAGAAGAAGTGAAGGCTATGCAGAGTTAGGAATAATCAAAGTATGACCCCAAAAACCAGTGTTTGTGTCTTGGTTTTCAAGAAGGGTGATAATATGGGACAGGAGCACAGAGGCTGAATAGCTACAGCAATCAAGCTGTAAAAATGTTCCTGGTGTGCAGCTGAAGCAATATTCATCCCCTTCTGCATCCAGAGCATTCCCAGAACATTCCCAGGGCTGCTTTGCTGGAGGTGCAGCTGCTTCTGCAGCATCTCAAGGCAGGGCAGGTCCTGGGGTCCCACACAGACACAGTGAGCAGGATGCTCTCAGAACCTCAGCATTTGACTTTTTCTTCCCTTCCTTTTCTTTTTTTTCCCCTTTTTTTCTTTTTTTTCTTTTCTGTTTAGTTTTGTTTTGTTTTGCTTAATTTTTGCTATTTTTTAAAATTTTGTTTGGTTTTTGTTTCTTGTTTTGTTTTAATGAAAGCATCAATTAGGAAGAGTGGTGCCTGGGACATTTACCAGATGTCACATAGAAGCAGTAACACATGCTGAGAGTCCTCAATATCTCACAGATGTTTAAAATAATTCTACCTCCAACAACTCAAAATGCTTCCCTACCTTTCAGGTGAAAATAGCTCTGCTCCCTAGATCTCAGTATGGATTAGGGGTTTAAATGAGATTAACATTTTACATCAAGTAAATTCTAATTTACAAATGGGCCCTCAAAAAAGCAGAATAATTTTCCAAAGGTGAAGCATCATCAAGTTTCCCAAGTTCCACAAAACTCTAGAGGTGAGCCACTGGGAATTCAAGAATACTGAAGCAGTTGTGTGCTAGGCAGAACTGAAAACTGAGCTGGGAAAGGTTTTCTGGAGCATTAAAGGGGATAAGGAAGAAGGGACTGGTCATCCACTGGGACCAGTTTGTCAGCATCAGTCTCACAGGGACAGATCCTGAGTCCTTCTGAAGTCACTGGTTCTGTGACAACACCACCAGCATCTCAGTATCCTTCCTCCTGGTTTTTTTTTCCTGGCAGACCATGGGGTGACAAATCAGAACACCTCTAACAGGTATGACCTGGTGCTATAGTAGTGAAAAAGTAGTGAAAAAGGTTTATAAATAATGAAATATTTCCTTCACAGTTGCTTAGTTGCCCCTAGAACTGTTATTAATGTCCCCAGTCCCCATCTGTAGCCCCTGTCATGTTACAGACTGTCCCCCAGGGCCCTGGTTGCCAACAGCCCTTGCAGGAAGATGCTGTGGGAAGAGCTCCTGCTCTGCCTGTTCCAGGATCTATGGAGAAGGGACCTGGAGGGGCTGCCCAGGAACATTCCTGGGAGCTGTGTGCTCAGGCTGGGGTTTCTTTCCATGCAGTTCACGTGTACAATCCTTTGCATCCAATGCTTAATAATGCCCAGCTTAGCAGTGGTGGGGCAGATATATTTATTCTCTGTATTATTTAATACCCAGGTAAATACTGCTGGGGCATTTAATGAGATCTGTAAAAAAAGAAGTCCACTGTGAGCCACACATTCTCATGTACCTCTGGCTTTATTTCAGGCACTTAATGGACTCCAGCCTGTGCTCTGGTAGTTAAAAAAATCTTCTGTTACTATCACTCCAGCATTTTTACTGCTTTTTTTATTTGCTCAATCATTTCACAGTCCAGTTGTTTGGTTTTGGTCAGGTGGGCTATAAAATATTCCTATAACAAGTTCAGCCTCTACATCTCTGGCCTCCATCTCTGATGACTTTGCACCGTTCCTACTTTCTCCCAAATCACTGCTTTCCAGAACTAACAAATCTCCTTTGTAGACAAACACACATCCCAAATACAGCAGCTCCCAAACAGAAGCAGTGTTTTATATGCCTGGTTATTCTATCCCCATTGGAAAGATTTAATTAAAAATTATCTGATTTTGAATAAATGAAAACTCGCAGTGACCAATTGACCCTCCTACCTTACAGGTGCTTTGGGGCTGCCTTCAGGGCTGGTTTGCCACAATCAAACATCTGGCTTTTGGGGGGTTTTGGTGGAGGGTTTTTTTTTTAGTTTGCCTTATGATTTGTCCAAGGAAGAGCAGGAAAAGCCTGGCTGAAGCCTCATGAATGGTCTGTTTGGCCAAACCAAGCCCCTGTGCCATAACTGCCAGGCTCAGTCCACACCAAGGGACCCTCAGTGTGGGCATGGAAAGGGCTGTGTGGTTTCCTCCCCCAGCTGCAAAAAAAGGGGAAAAGGGGATGGAATGAGATTTCCCCCTCTCATAGCTCTCTGTCAGTCCCTGCCTGCTCTGGCAGGAAGGCAGCCCTGCTCTCCATGGCTGCTGGAGAATGTGAATCCACATGGAACATCCTTGGGGGAAGTGGGATCAATTCTGTGATTGTGTGAAGGGTGCCTGGAGGTGCTGCCCAAGCTCCCAGGAGGAGTGGGGAGCCCCAGCTCACTCTGCAGGAACCCAGGACCCTGCCTGCCCTGCCACGGGGAGATGAGCTGTTGTCTGAGTGTGTTCAGGAGCCTCTGGGCACTCCTCAGGGACATCACATCCACTTCCAGGTCCCCAAAGCTCCCTCTGCACCTGCCAGAATGACATCTATGTCCAGGCCACAGCTAAGGGCTCCTGTGCCCAGGCCAACCCCAGTGGTCATGGGTCAGCCCAAGGCTGCTGAGCTCAGTATCTGATTCAGGCACTTTGTGGAAGTCCTTGTGTGCTCTGAGCCTTTTCATGGGCACAGAATCCCAAACATTCACAGAGGAAATAAGAAACTTGGGATTTAATGACCTGCATGTTAGGGATTTGTGGTGCAGTGGTGACTCTGGGTTGCTCTTCTGAAGCCTGTGGTGGGAAGGAGAAGGTTCAGGATCCACAGAGGCTGATGTGCAGCTCCTGTCCTGGGCCCCCATCTGGATGCTCACAAGTAGGAAGATTTCTGCATCTTTCTTAAACACGTGGTAGTTCTGCTCTTGGTGAAGAGGGCCCGTGGAGAGATTTCATCCATAAACCCTTAGAAGTTTTAACTTAGGGAAGTTTCTTTACTCTGTGGCTTGCATTCCAGTAGTCACAGATTCCTCTGAGCCAGATCCCCCCTTGCCAGCCTGCTGAGTGCAGCTCTGGTTGGGTTGGATCAGTGACTTACTTGGTGTTGGAACTCCATGGAGTGGTTACAACACTGTGGGGTTTACCCTGGGATCTCCCTCTGCCTGACTCACCTGGCTGCCTCCCATGAGCTCCTGCCCTGCCTGTCCTACCACTCAAAATCACTTTCTAGCCCTTTCCCACAGGTTAACATCATCTCCAGTGATGCATTTTGTCTCTCTCCAGAAAGTAATACCTATAGAAGTCAGCACTTCAGTGATTTACATAATTAAAATATGATGGATAAGTCATTACAATTCACTTGCACTGCTACACGTGCTCACAAGTACACAACTTGTCTCCAACTCTGCCTGCCCCATCATCCCAAGATGACCTTGTTTTATTACTTAAGCTTTTCCTCTGTATCAGAAAATTATGAATAGCAGAACAAACTGAAGAGTGGAATTAAAAGCAAGAGTGCCTGGTATATTTTTCTGCTTGTGTTTACTTTGTCACTTCAAAATGACAGCCTTGAAATTCCTGCATGATCTTCAGCGTGTTCTAAAAATGACAGCTACTATAATTCAAATTTACTGCTGTATTTTTTTTTTTTAAACTAGTAATGAAGTTGTAAATGCAGCATTTCTTTCATTACCTATTCATTAAAGATATGACATGAAAACAGAGTTACCATGGAAATGGCTCTGTGAATTCTGAGTACATAATAAGAATTTCATTGTTTACACTACAGCACAGATAACTGATGGGTGTTGTTGTTGCTGGTAAAGTCTTATTTAGCCTCAGGAATGCTTGTAAGGGGAAAAAGGTTATGCAATTGGTCTTCTGCTAAGTGCCTGTACACAAGCAGAGCTCTGCAAAATCATCAGTGCAAGAGTTTCCTGATGGAAAAGACTGAAGATGGCTTTGAGCTTGAAACCTGTGAGCATCGTTTGGAGTTGAATATTTAAATATTCCAAGTAGAGGTAGCCTCGTTGGTGTGGTACTAATAGTCTCATCACAGAGCTGATGCACATGCATCTCATATAAATAAATTAGCATACAGAAAACTTGGTGGTTTTTTTTTTTTTTTTTTTTTTTTTTTTCCTGTGCTGAAACTGAAAACAGTCGGGTTTAGTAGCAGGGAAGCATCTGATTTAATAAACAACTGTGTCAACAGCTTTGCAAAAAAGTAAAGGTGTAACAGGGACTGCACCTTTGGGTTTGCTCTGCAGCTGGGAGAAGGATTTGGGTTTCTATGTAAAGGGACCAGAAATATTCTGAAAAACCCAGCAGCCCCAGTGACCCTTTGCCACCCCACCTCAGAGCCGTGCTCAGCAGCCCTTCCTGGAGTAAAAAGGTTTTCATCCAATTCTGAACAGCTCTGCAAAGCCCACGGAAAAGTCTCAGGCCCTGCTAGGAATAAACAAGTCAGGATTTTTTGTCATTTGTGCCACAAACCCTGACTGCCTGTTTCTCATTTGCAAACCAGTTCGTTCGGGGGAATGAGCCATAAAGAGAAGCATTACAGATTCTGTGTTATAAAGCAGAGTGGTAATGATACCTCCTTTCTGCCTTAAATAATCATTTGACTGCTCTTAGTTTTAACTGATAAATCTCCCCAAAGATGAGGGATCTGCCTGTGACCAGGCATGTCCCAAGTCCTTTGATGTCCATGGCAAGGATCTTGGTGGTAATAAAGGTGCAGAACTGGGGTGTTGGATTTACACATCAGCTGTTACCCTCCTGTTCCAGAGTCCTTTGCAGCAGGCAGCACAAATCACTCCTAATTGGAGCTGATTGGTAAAGCAACATCAGTGATGTCCCTGAAACAGCCCACATGTCCCCCTGGGTCCTTTGTGAGAGAACCTCTTCCTCCTAAACCTTCTGCTTGGTGAGATGATGGGACTGACCCAGGTCATGCATGGCACTGCCAGGTACAAGCCTAGAAACCAGGACTTCCCATTCCCAGCTCTGTGCTGACTCTCCTTTGAGTAGAATTTGGTAAGTTTGGGGAAAAAATGAGACCTGGCAGCTGTCAGACATACTGCTTAAACCAATAAGACTGCAAAGGCCATCAGATGGGTCACCTACATGCAAGGAGCAGACAGAAGTTTCTCCCAGGAGCTTGCCTGGCAGAGTGCAGTGATAGCCATATTAAATCTCTCTTTATGAATAATTTGATACTTCCAGTGTTCTGAGGGACAGCCACAGACTGCAGTTATTGCACAGGATGAATAATAATTGTGTAAGGAAGGATTGGGGTATTATTCCTCAACATTTCTGAAGCTACTTCAGAGAGACTCAGGCAGTGGGATGCTACTGCCACACATTCACCACTAACTTTTGGTTTGCCTTGGAGGTTGTGTTTCACTGCCTTGAGTGAGAAAAGAGAGTTAAAATAGGAGTTTCTCCCCTGCTCCTAGAAAAAATTATCTTCTGCCTTCAGCTATTAGAAGGGATGCTGCTGTCCACACACTTCTGCTGATGGGTAATTAATGTTTTGCTACAAAAAAAAGAAGGGTTAGAAGGAAAAATTGCTTTTTTGGAACTTAAGTGTTTTGTGTTCCAGTTTGGTTTGGTTTTTTTTTACTATTTTTTTTTATTATTATTTTTTATTATTATTTATTTTTATTATTTATTATTATTTTTATTATTTATTTTTATTATTATTTTTGGTGGTGTATTTTGAAGTTTATCTTGTTGAGTGTTGGAGTGCTCCAAGCTATAGCCAGGAAAAAAGAACCAAGCATGTTTCATATCACTCTTATCAACCTTGTACTGACCTCCTAGCTCCCTGCTAGGGTGAGAGGGAACAACCTCAAGCTGCACCAGGGGGGGTTGGTTTGGATATTAGGAAATTAGGAAAAATGCCTTCTCTGGAAGGGTTTTCAGGCCTGGCCCAGGGCAGTGGTGGAGTCCCCATCCCTGGAGGGGTTTAAAAGCCTTGGAGATGATGTGCTGAGGGACATGGGGTGGGTGTGACAGTGCCAGGTTTATGGTTGGTCTGGGTGATCTTAAAGCTCTTTTCCAAGCAAAATGATTCTCTGGTTCTCTAGTGTACAATTCCTGCATGTGTTTGGCTCCCACCTTGGGACCCTGTGCTCAGCCCTGGGGAGGCCACAGCTTGAGTCCTGTGTCCAGTTCTGGGCCCCTCAGCTCAGGAAGGAGATTGAGGTGCTGGAGCAGGTCCAGAGAAGAGCAAGGAGGCTGGGAAGGGATCCAGCACAAGTCCTGTGAGGAAGGGCTGAGGGAGCTGGGGGTGTTGAGGCTGGAGAAGAGGAGGCTCAGGGGAGACCTCATCACTCTCTCCAACTCCCTGAAAGGAGGTTGGAGCCAGGGGGGGGTTGGGCTCTTTTCCCAGGCAACTCTCAGCAAGACAAGAGGGCACAAGAGGTCTCAAGTTGTGCCAGGGGAGGTTTAGGTTGGACATGAGAAAGAATTTCTTTCTGGAGAGGGTGCTCAGCCATTGGAATGGGCTGCCCAGGGAAGGGGTGGATTCTCCATCCCTGGAGATATTTCCAAAGAGCCTGGATGTGGCACTCAGTGCCATGGGCTGGGAACCACGGGGGGAGTGGATCAAGGGTTGGACTTGATGAGCTCTGAGGTCCCTTCCAACCCAGCCCATTCTAGGATTCTATGACCCACTCTGGCTCTGGGTCAGCAGCAGCTGAGGGGTGCCCAGCAGCCCCTGCTATGAGAAGGAGAAGAGTTTTCACATCTTGCTGTTGCTTCCAAAGGAAATGTAACTGAGATTGCTGGAGCTGCTCAGATGAATGATCTTGATAGCATTTTAACTTTGCAGAGCATCTGCAGCATATGTGAGCCCACCAGTGTTTTGTTGGTTGAGTCAGTGCTGTGCCAGAGCAGAGCAAAAGCATTTCAATCCTATTTGCTGGTGGAAGCAGGAGGCAATGTTTTGCTTTTGATAGAATTTCATCAGACTCAAAGAGGAAAGTGAAATGGAAAAGGAAAGCTATTTGAATAATCAGTGTCCTGACAACAATATCAGGGACTCACCCAGGAGGTTACATTTTGGACTGAGGTGGTTTGTCTGAATCTGGTTTGGTTTAAAATTTAATTTTTTTTTCTTTTGCGGTGTTGTCAATTATTTTTACTGGTTTTATATGCAGGCTCCAATTTTTCTCATTACATAGAAGAGCACAAAGACAGAAATGTTCTTCAGCTGCCTGCTCAATGGACAGATACTCCCTGAAACAAAGAGCAGAGCAGCTGTGTCATGCTCTGAAGAGTTTACCTGGCTCCTTGCATGGAGTTCTCCTCTGTGTGGGACTGCAGGGAGAGAACAAGGAGGAATTTCAGCCCTCCTTAAAAAACCTCCTGGAGGGTTTTCAGTTCCTGTCCCATTGCTGAATCATAGAATCATAGAATTGGCTGGGTTGGAAGGGACCTCAGAGCTCATCAAGTCCAACCCTTGATCCACTCCCCCCGTGGTTCCCAGCCCATGGCACTGAGTGCCACATCCAGGCTCTTTTGAAATATCTCCAGGGATGGAGAATCCACCCCTTCCCTGGGCAGCCCATTCCAATGTCTGATCACCCTCTCCAGAAAGAAATTCTTTCTCATGTCCAACCTAAACCTCCCCTGGCACAACTTGAGACCTCTTGTGCCCTCTTGTCTTGCTGAGAGTTGCCTGGGAAAAGAGGTGAGGAGGCATTTTAGCTCCTTCCAACATCAGCTCAGTCCACACTCAGCTTTTGCAGTGTCTCTGGGGCCTCCCCATGTTCCTCCTCATGTAAAAATCCTCACTGTACAGATGAGACTGAGGGCATATATTATTACCAGAGGTATTTCACATTTTACTCAATTTCACAGTTTTGGTTCTCTGAGCTTATTTTCTACACAGCGGGGGCAATTTGCACATAATCTCTGCTGCTGGACTGTGAACATTTATGCTACATGAAGTTAAGCAGCTGGTACAAAGCCCTCAGAAACAGAGTTTTATAAAAGAAGTGCTGACACACTTTTAATTGGTGTGCTGGCTGCCATGGGAGCTCTGGGTCGTAAGCCTGGGCACTCAGTGTATCTTGTTTTGCAGCTTGCAATGGCCAAGCCATAGGGCATGACTGGCCTTGATTTTAATGCAAATTATATCTTATTTCCAGCTGTTGAATTCCAGGTACTGGGAGCCTTTGCTTGCTCTTAAAACTGTTATTAGTAAATGGGAGAAATTGATTAGCTGAAGAGCAGGCAGAGCCTTGCAGGCAGGGATAAACACAATTGTTTGCTATCAGGGTGGTTTGTTTTTTTAAAAACATTTATTAAAACTGTGAGAAACCATGCTGGTTAAAGTGGAGTTTGGAGTTTTCTGAGTGCTCGATGTCTCTTTCAGAAGAATTAATTGTAATAACAGAGTAACTCAGCTGACTCTATTTGTGTAAAGCAACAGACTCTGGAGATCCTGGAGGGATAAGGAAACAAATGTCCAGTGTCCAGATAGAAATAAAAGTATTGATCAGATGAATATTGCAGCCTAAAGACTCCGTGTGATTAGGGTGTAATGAAATCTGGGTGTTTGGGCTTCAGAGCTGTAGCACTGCTGCTCATCACCTGAACACTGAATTATTCAGAGATCACATCCTTGGTAATACTCAGATGTTTTAGGAGATGCCATCAGCCTCCTTGCTCCATTCTTTTCTCCCATCCAAATGTTCTTTTTTGTCTCTAAATATTCTGTAGATGCTGAAATAAAGCCTTTCCCTCCTGCTCTTGCTTTTTGACAGAAGCTGAGGTTGTGGTTCATCGCTACAGTAAATCTGGCACTCAGGCTCTTGCTAGTGGATCCAAAATGCCACAGGCAAGTGATGCAAAGTGCTGATTCAATCCAAACTGACTCCCATAGTTCAAATTTATTTGAAAAATTTTTGATAGATGGTAGCATAAGGTTTTCTGCTGAATCGGGCGTTATCTGCCTCCTGCTGCTGCACTCGGGTTGGCACCAACCCAGCAGGAACTGCAGCTCATCTGCCTTGGCTCCTCCAGCAGAAACACAGCCCTGTGCCCACTCCTCTCTCAGCTCAGCCCTGCTCCCAGCAGCAGAACCTCCTCCTGCAATCAAACCTCTCCTGTCACAGGGAAAAGGGGGGGTGGAGGTATTTCAGGTGTCACATCCAGTGCCAGAGGAGCCTTGTCCCTGGAGCAGCCCCCCGAGGGGTGAGTGGTGTCAGTGGGCTGTGGGTTTTGCTGTTCAGGTGATCAGCCCTCCTCACTGACCACACTTTCCTTTGGCTTTTCCATGCTCTGCAGTTGACCCCTCAGTGGATTTGCTGCTTCTCAGTAGCCAGGGTCAGCAGCAGAGCTTCAGTCTGGAGCTGCTGCCTCCAGAGGGTGATGTGAAGGTCTCTCCTCCATAGCAGTCAGGGCTCCTTGGCCGTGCTGCAGTGATGTTCCTGGCCCTGCATAGCATTTCCAAGCTCCATGGTGGCTCAGGTGATGCTCTCACATTTGCTGGTGGCTTGGAGCAGAGTGCCCTTCCCCATTATTCCCAGCAGCACCACCTCTGTTGATTTCTCTCCCTCCCCCATAGTCATGAAGTTGGGTTTATATGTGGCTCTACCCATAGGTGATCCCAATTTTATGCTTTGGACATAGATGAAAGAGCACTGGAAAGTTTCAGAGGGTTGCACATGATGCCTTCCTACCCTCCCAGGCTTGCTTTATTAGCACAAGTGTCCTTCACTGCTGTTTCCCTTGAAATCAATCTCTCCAGCACTAATTGCTGTGTCAGATTCCCTCTGTAGGCAAGCTGGCTGAACACTTTTATCATACTGCCCACAGGCAAAATGGTCCCACAAAGAGCCCTCTAAGACTGAGCTCAAGGTCACAGGTCCCAATAGCTTCCTTAGGATGGCTGCACACAAATCCACTTTTAACCTGATCTGGCTGTGGGATTAAAACCCACTCAGCTTTAGCCCTGGTGAAAAGGGTTGTCCAGAACAGACCATCCCTTCTGAAGGACTGATCTCCAGGTTTCTCTGGAGCTTCCCTACACAGGGCAGGTTCTGGCATCAGAGGAACTTCTGAAGCCAGGCACCCATCTCAGCCTGCTGAGAAACCCCAATCTTCAGTGCTCATCTGGGGATATCCCCCTATTGCAACTCTTCCCCCTCTGCCACTCCTGTAATTTGGTGTGATTTCTTTCTTTGTCTTAGCTGCCTTTGTTCAGCCCCACTTGTGGTTATCTCTCAGCACACATAACAACAGGTTGTCAATCTGCTTTATCACACATCTTTGTTATTACTTTGGGTTTTGTGTTAACTGTCAGATAAAGGAAAATAACTAACACTCCTCTCTGGAGGCCTTAAAGATATTATTATTGTTTTATTATACATACAGCATCTTCTTCTTGTCTTTTAGGGTCATTTGAAGATACACAGCACTTCACCTTTATGTTCTGCACATTACATGCTTTTGTGTGTGACCTTTCCATGGCAATAAAGAGAGAGGTTTCAAGAACACCTCCACTCCTGCTGAACACTGTTCACCTTGAGCCACGTCCTTCTCATTTATGACATGATAATTTTCACAGCAACCACTTTTCACACAATGTAATGCAAATGACTGTGGAACTGCACCATCCCTGTCCCACTGGCACAAAGTGAAGGAGTTGTTACAGTGGAAAGGCTGCAGGAAGAAGGTGTGAGGTAGAGACAATAGAAAAGGAGTGGGGCTGCCAGGTTTTGGGAGGTGAGAAGTGTTGTTTGTAAGGTAAGAGAAAGACAGATGGCAACGTGGAAAACAAACAGTGAGCAGAGCCTTGGAACATTGGATTTTTCTGGTTTGGTGGCCAAGGTACAGGAAACACTGTATTAGTTTAAGTAATTACCAAATAATTTAATATTAGGTTGTTTTTTGTTTGTTTGTTTTCAAAATGAGGACAAACAGAAACAAATAGTTCAGACTAACTGAATGGTTTGGTCAAGATATGGGGAAGAGGTTATAAATTTTCCAAATTTAACACAAAGGCAGTCTTGAGTCCCTTTCCACTGTGCCAGATTTGGGGCCATTCTCTTAGGCTTTGTTTTCTGTAAAAGAAAATATGAACTCATTGAAGCCAGGCAGGTGGATTTAAATATTGAGTGTACAGTGCAGACTTATATGGCAGCCAAGATTTCCTTCCAGGCAGGAATAGGAGAGGAATCTATTTTAGGATTGCTACCACGGGTACTTAGAGAGGCAAAAGACTCCTATTACCTTCCATTACCTTTTGATCTGACTCTTGAAGAATTGCTACAGGTTATTCCTACCCCTGGTGAGAAATCTCACAGAGAAAACATCAGAGCTCCAGGTCCTGAAGCAAACCACGTCAGACAGGAGTCCCACATGTAACCCATCTGTTAAAGCCTCAGTGGGAGAGTGTGGAGCAGGAGACAGGTAGTGTCAGACCTGCATGCCTGAGAGTCCCTCTGTGCATGTGCAATACCAACTTTGCTTTTCTTAACATGCCCATGTACTATTTTCTCCAAAGAACTCAACCCAGCACACAGAGTTAATTGCAAGGGCAAATTCCATCTTGGTTTTCATCCAGCTGGTGACTTTCCTGCCTTTTTTTTTTTTTTTTTTTTTTTTCATCCACCATCCAGACTTGTTCCCTAAATATAGAAATAATCACTTACAGTAGGTGGTAGCAGTACCTGAGTGCTTTGGGTGCACCCAGGAACTCATCTGTACACCTCCACACTGGGGTGGGGGAGGTCAGACTTTGACCCTCTGACATGTCACCCTCCCCAGTCTTAGGAAGGAGGATGACTTCTTACACCTGGTTGCAGTTTGGAAGAAAACTTCAGAATTTTCCCCAAGCAAAGCACCAGCACCTTGTCTGTGTCTTTCTGGAGCTCTAAAATCACTCTTGGTGTCCTTCCACTCCTGGGGGCTGTGCCCTTAGGACAAGGTGTGAGTTCACTTGTTGCAAAGGATCATGAAGAAGAGCAAAAAAGCTGTTTGGATTTGTGTTACAGGGCAGGTGAAGAGCCACTGAGTGCAGGCATTTCCCACGGACTTTACAGTTAGTGTAAAGCCAGATTATTTCCTTCTGTTATCTGTTTTATATATTAAGCAAAGAGACTTCCCAGGGTACCCTGTAATTTTGCTTTTTAAATTACAAATTTACTCTTTTAAAACCACAGACTTTTTCAAATGGCAATGCTTGAAAGATGCAGCTTTTCACATTTCCTCTGCATTAGAAGAAACTAATTGCCATATTTTTTATAACCCAGTAAAACACCCTTAATATTTCTTCTTGAGCTGCTTTAATTGGGAATTGCCTGGAGACCCTGATCTTTCTCCATCAAAGACAGAGAGAACCTCTGCTGTTCCTTAGCTCAGGTACCTCAATAAAGTACCTGGAGTCTGTAGTGCCCAGGCTGAGGATGGCTCAGAGGAACAGCCAAGTGCCTTTTCCCAGGAAAACAGGTTCCTGAATGTCTGGCCTCTAAGCATCTCCACAGACACCCTTGTTCTGTGGCCTTTGCAAGTGTGGCACCTCAGGTTGGTGTAAAACCAGGGAGGGCTGAGTTTACTGAGAAGATGGTGAATTTTCTGTGCAGTCAGAGGATACACACTGAGCAGCTGGGTGTGGTAACTTACTCACCTGATGTAACCTGTGCTGGGTGTGCTGGAGCCCTTGTGGTCTGAAGTAATGAGACAGATGATAAAGACAGATATCTGCTTCCTCAGCTCCAAGGCCTCCTGGAAGAGGTGTGTATTCCTGAGCTCTCTTTTCACAGCAGAGCCAATGTTTTATCACTGCTCTCCAGGTCTCAGATCCACCTGACTGTGTTTGCCCTGGGTGTAGCTGTCACCCTTTTATTTCTGAATCACTTCTCAGATGCATTTTGGGGGGAGAAATCCATTCCCAAGGAGTCTGAGGATCCTTTTATGTCTGCTGGATTTGGATGTTAACATACAGATTGGTCAGAAGACACAAAAAGACTTCTCCAGGAGGACAGAGACACCCAAATGCCTCATCCCCATCCTTTCCCCAAAGCACAGGGGTTCAAGGTTGTCTTAAATTCCCTCCTTCACTCTGCACAGGCAACACCCTTCACAGACTGAAAGGGAGAGAGATCCAACCTGGTATATTTAGAAACAGTTTATCTTGCTGAAATTCATGGTTACAATGCATGGCCTTCCATGATTTATTTAGTAGTGTTTTGTGTTCCCTTTTTTCAACTCAACCCTCTTGCTCTGCAGCACAAAGGAAGAGCCAAACTGGCTACTTAACTGACTGATACATCACTTGGGGTGTTTCCTTCTAAAAACCAGGGTGGGTATTTTTTTTTTTTTTTCCCAAATTATTTACACTTCAAAGTGAAAAAATAGCAACATTACTGTAGCATAAGATTAAATTTCCCCAGGTTAAGGGGCTCAGTGTCAGGAGTGAATAATTACAAGGGGGTTGCCACTGGAGAGACCATAAAGGCACATTCCTTTCACAATATATTCTTCTCCATGAATATATTAAAATCTTTTTTCACAGCATAAAAAGAACGGAAATAGCCTTTTGTTTTCCTCTTTTCATAGCAAATGTTCCTGTCATTTGCAGCACAATGAACTCCTTGAATCTGTACCAGTCAGTTTTTATCTTTCCTTCAAGACCCAGAGGCCACTGGAAAAATCTTTCACATGGCTGAACTTTGCTGAATATATTTAACCAGTAAATTATTTGTCTTCTGAACTAGAACCAATAGTCATTTATGTTCTAAAACCAGTTTGTTTTACTTACTCTGTGAGTTAGGTCTGCAATAGTAGCAAAGCCAAAAGACATTTAATTAAGTTGTATTTGCTTTTTCATGATCTTTTAGCTTTAGATTGTAAATCACGAATCAATGAGTACTTAATTTCCTCGTAGAGCATTAAAAGTAATTGCTTCATAAATTCGTTTTAGTAATCCAAATATTTGCACAGAGTGCAGCACAAAGAAGTTGTTTCACTGATGAGATTTCATGATGTTTCATTCTCACTTCCATTTCCCCTGTTGAGAAGAAAATTGAGGTTGGGTCATTTGGGGTCCAGTGCTTCGTGGCACATACAGAAGGCTCCGAGTACTCGTGGTGCTATTGCTATTGAATAGTGATGTCATGCAGGATTTTTGGTCACTGGTTTCCTTGGCACTTCAATTACAATGAACTTGTGTTGAAATTCCAGTTTGGCAAACAGAATCTTGTGGGCATATCCATGATCCTGTGCAGGGCCATCAAAGAACCTTTATCTCCAGATATTTCTGCTTTCTTTCCAAAATGCAACCCCAGCTGGGGGGACATCCCTAGATCCTTCTTCATTAGATGCTGTATTCTCAGACTTGAGTTTCCATTTAGCAACATGGAGCAGAGAACTTCTCCCTGCATCACTCCCCATGGCAATGTGTAAAAAGAGCCAGCTCTTGGAGAGGCTTTTGGAGAGGCTCCCAAACACGGTTACACAGAGCACACGTGACACACACATGTATCAGCACATGTATGATTCTGATGATTGGTTATCAGGCATTACTGGTTTTCCAAGTGAAGTATTATTTTACTGAGTTGTGGACAGTCTGCTGAAAATCCTGGTCGTTCAAAAAAACCAAAATATCACCGTGGTGCAATGGTCCAAACCATATGGAGCTCCACGGGAGCACTTTTCCAATGAAAGGCTTCATTTGAATTGGAAAGCTTCTCCTGAATTGGTTTCTGATGGAAAGAAGAGGAAAAAATTGCCAGCAGCTGCTGTACAGAAAAGGGTCAGCTGTTCCAAGTGCCTAAAACTCACCACTGATGCTTAGTGCTACATCCTGAACACCTCCCAGATGGGTTTCAGTGGCCTTTGCTTTGCTTCTTAACCACAAAGGTGGAAGAAAGTGAACTGCTGCTGTGCAGAACCAGGCTGGGATAGGATGGTGAAAAGCACCTGAACTCCAGGAGCAAAGAGGAGGCACAAGAGGAGGGAGGGCATCCCAAAAATCAGCTGTGGAGCAGCACCTGAGGTCTGGCTGGTAGGATCCAAACCCCACGTTCTACCTGGGGCTGATGCAACATTTCCTTTAGACCTCGTGCACCCCCAGGCTCTGGTTAAATGGGGTATTTCCTACACAGGGAGTTGTCTCTTGCTGGGCTTCCAAGAGTTCCTTGTGCAGCCACGAGTCAGGAAAAATCTCCAGGGGAGACTTTACTGGGAAAAGTAAAGGGGATGGGAGGAGGAAGTAAAGGAGAAGCTGCTGTGGCCATGAATTCCCTTGTGTCTGCAAAAGGCTTTGAGAAGGGAGTGGTTTATTTCTTTAATGGAGATGTGGGTGGCAGGAAGGGTTCAGAAAAAGAGGCCTGGGGTTAGAAACAACTGTTATATTGGAAGGAGATCTCCACTGGAGTGCAATGGAATAATCAAGATTTATTTATAAAATACTGCTACTAAATAAACATTACAGAAACTTTGGAATATCAAGCTTATTTATAGCTTTAGGCGTGAAAACCCACATTAGTATGTTGAATTATATGAGTTCACTGCTGCCTGCTAGCTGACAGCATGTCAAATTATTTGCAAATATTTTCTGGAACAGTAACCTTGAAGGGTGCCAGCACCATTCAGTGTAACCTCATCAGGAGACAGGAACCAAGTGCTGAGCTGAGGGCTGAGGATTCTGAGTTTTTAGCAGCAAAGTGACCTCTGACTCCCTGCCTAAACCCCGAGTTCACGTGGTACCTCCCTCAGCAGAGAAAGATGCTTTTTTGTGGCTGACATTTGTGCTGATTCTGTGCAGGGGTTTTGGAAGATGGTGTGAGTGATGTCTAGATGAGCAAGTGCTCTGGGCAGGAATTGGAGAGTACATTAGTCACATTTAAGTGGGTTTATCTCCTCCAGCCTGCAATCCTGAGCTTCTGCAAAAATTATGTAATCATTTTAACAAAAGTGTTCTGTAATTGACATGAAAAAGGCAAAGTAAAATAAAAATGAATTTCTCTGTAAGCAGGAAGGTTCATTCATTTTAACTGCAATCTGCAAGAGGGAAAAGGGAAAAAAAAAAACCAACCCAAATGCAGGCTTTTTATGGAAATTGTGGCCTCGTTGAAATTATAAGCTTTCTGCTATTTAAATGAATAATGTTCCCTAACACAGACTATTTTCTCATTTAGAAGTCTGTTGGGGTATAATTTCATCCTCTTGCTGTCTGCTGTGTTTTAACTTACAGCAGCCTGACTAAATATTGCATTTTCTATTCATCAAAAACCGTCGGCACAGTTTGTGCCACAGCCACGTGTTGCTGAGGTAGAAGGCTCTGACTTTGGGGCTGTCCCCCTGCCCACGGAGGGACAGAAGCCCAGGTCACACGTGGAGCAGGTGGCACTCACAGCTCAGCAGATTTAGTGCCCTGGGGATGGCAACCACGCTCAGGTGGGTGCAGAGCCAGCAGGAGGGCAACAAAACCCAAATCATTGCACATCACCTCTGGGCAGGATGCAGGGGCAGCAGGGTATGTGACAGAGTGAGTGTCCTCAGGAAAGGATCTTCATCAAGGACTTGGATGAGGGTATAGAATGTCCCCTCAGCAAGTTTGCTGATGACACTAAGCTGGGAGGAGTGGCTGACACACCAGAAGGCTGTGCTGCCATTCAGAGAGACTTAGACAGGCTGGAGAGTTGGGCAGGGAGAAACATGATGAAATTCAACAAGGGGAAGTGTAGAGTTTTGCATTTGGGGAAGAACAACACGATGTCCCAGTACAGGTTGGGGGCTGAGCTGCTGGAGAGCAGTGGAGGTGAAAGAGACCTGGGGGTCCTGGTAGACAAGAAGATGCCCATGAGCCAGCAATGTGCCCTTGTGGCCAAGAAGGCCAATGGCATCCTGGGGTGCATTAGAAAGGGTGTGGTTAGTAGGTCAAGAGAGGTTCTCCTCCCCCTCTGTTCTGCATTGGTGAGGCCACACCTGGAGTATTGTGTCCAGTTCTGGGCCCCTCAGTTCAAGAAGGACAGGGAAGTGCTTGAAAGAGTCCAGTGCAGAGCTACTGAGATGATTAAGGGAGTGGAACATCTCCCTTATGAGGAAAGGCTGAGGGAGCTGGGGCTCTTTAGTTTGGAGAAAAGGAGACTGAGGGGTGACCTCATCAATGTTTTCAAATATGTAAGGGGTGAGTGTCAGGGAGATGGAGTTAGGCTTTTCTCAGTGGTGACCAGTGATAGGACAAGGGGTAATGGGTGTAAATTGGAGCATAGGAGGTTCAAGTTGAACATCAGAAAAAATTTTTTTACTGTAAGGGTGACGGAGCCCTGGAACAGGCTGCCCAGGGGGGTTGTGGAGTCTCCTTCACTGGAGACATTCAAAACCCACCTGGACACGTTCCTAGGGGATGTACTCTAGGGGGCCCTGCTCTGGCAGGGGGGGTTGGACTAGATGATCTTTCCAGGTCCCTTCCAACCCCTAGGATTCTAGGATTCTATGATTCTATGAAAGGGACAGAGGGGACAAGCAGGACAGTGACTGTCACCAACCCCCCGAGGGCAGAAGAGCTGATCTGAGCGGGCGTGGCGTTGGCACCCCCAAGGTGATGGGAGCTCCCTCGGGTGCAAAGTGCTGCTTCAAACCAGCAAACTCACTCCAGTGTGGGCAACCAAATGCCTTCTATCCAAAAAACAGGGATCTGCACATCCCACGTGCTCCAGAACCTGAATCACAGCTTCCAAACCTGGGCTAAAAATACTGAGATGAGGGGAAATACATGAGCTCCTTCGCCTTCTGGTTTTTGAGCCATGGAGTATGCACCTGGGTGACATCCTCATGTTTTTATCCACAGCTGGGATGAGCAGGCACTTTATCATTGTTGCTAAAACAAATGCTGAGGTTCTCAGCTACTGGCTTGGCTGGGATTTGGGGCTTTTAAAGAGGAGGCTCATGATAAAATAAAGAGAGCAAGCAACTCACAGTGTAAATTACCTTCCGTCTTTTGAGGGCATCTTTGTTAAGCAGAAGGACACAGCAGTGAAGAGTATTTAATGACCAAAAAAAAAAAAAATCAACACCATCTTGCCTCAAAGATGCAGTTAACCTTGACAAATAAATAGGAATCCTTTAAGCAGCAATAAAAGTTCTCACCTATTTTATGTCTGTCCGTCTGTCATTTGGATGCTGGTGCTGGTACGTGCTGAAAATGCTTCCAGGGGTGATGCCAAGAGGTTTATAAAGTTTTACATGCTGAAATCTTGTCCCTCATTGGGGAACATCCTCTATGGATGTCTAACCCCAGTATAATAATGCTGAACTCCTTGTCCCACCCAGAGATGCACCAGAGGAGAGCAAGCAAGGACCACCTGCACTTAAGTTAGAGGTTAGATTATGGTCTCACCATCCTTCCTGGCCCATGCTGATTCAGCACCTGCTGTTGAAAAAACCATTAAATGTGGGACAGGTATTTTGGGGCCATCATGAAGGCAACCTTCAAGCCCAAAAGTTGCTCTAAATTGAATATGCATTGTGAATTTGTTACATTTTCCTTTTAGTCTTGTGTTATTTATCCAGAGAAAGACCTTACCAGCTCTTGTCTCGTCACCAGCTCAGGTTCCCTCACTCTGGCTTCTGCAGGGGGATCTCTGTGTGTGGAATGGACATAGTGGGTGTTTCACATTGTTAGTTTAGTTTTTGTCTAATTATTTACATTTTAGCTTTACACAGCAGTCCTGATGCCTCCCTGGCCTCAGGTCCATCTAGCAAATGCTCTTTCTGTGGGTGATCATCCACTGGGGAGCTCCTGGGATGTGGTGAGAGGTGGGGAAGAGCTTGCTTTTGAGCAGCTGCAACACGTTGCTTAATGGTATTTATTTAGTTTCAGCTTGAAATCTTATTCTTCTCTTGCTTGTTGCCATTACTCCCAGCAGTTTGTTTCACCTCTTCCTGTTGCTAACATGAAATTTGAATAAAGCCTCTTCAGGAGCAGCCCAAGTATGTGATAAATAGCAGCTGTGGGAGGCCACAGCCAAGTCCTTTCAATTCTTGCCTTTCTATTATCTACTGTGTCCAGTTCTGGGCCCCTCAGCTCAGGAAGGAGATTGAGGTGCTGGAGCAGGTCCAAAGGAGGCAACTGGGCTGGGGAAGGGACTGGAGCACAGATCCTATGAGGAAGGGCTGAAGGAGCTGGGGGTGTTGAGGCTGGAGAAGAGGAGGCTCAGGGGAGACCTCATCACTCTCTCCAACTCCCTGAAAGGAGGTTGGAGCCAGGGGGGGTTGGGCTCTTTTCCCAGGCAACTCTCAGCAAGACAAGAGGGCACAAGAGGTCTCAAGTTGTGCCAGGGGAGGTTTAGGTTGGACATTAGAAAGAATTTCTTTCTGGAGAGGGTGCTCAGCCATTGGAATGGGCTGCCCAGGGAAGGGGTGGATTCTCCATCCCTGGAGATATTTCCAAAGAGCCTGGATGTGGCACTCAGTGCCATGGGCTGGGAACCACGGGGGGAGTGGATCAAGGGTTGGACTTGAGGAGCTCTGAGGTCCCTTCCAACCCAGCCCATTCTATGATTCTATTGTTTGTACTTAAGGAGACAGTTTGGGCTTCCTGGGCCAAATTCATCCTATTGAAATGAACTTCCCTCAGAGACACGCTTGGCTCTGTTGCTTCAAAAAAACCCCAAACAGATAATCCCAAACAGCAGGATAATTTTATGACCACTAATTACATTTGTTGCTATGCAAGCTCAGCTAATGATAAGAGTAATCGTGTCTCATGCTTCAGGGCATACGCTCATCACCTGTGGACATCAGGAAGGGATTTTTCTCCCCATGTACAGAATTGTTCAATTAACTTGATAGATTGTGCTGGGGTTGGTTGCTTGCTGTTTCCTTCCTCTGCAGCATCCTTTATTAGCTGCAGCCAGGTATACCAGATTAGATTAACCCACAGTCTGATCCAATAGGAGGGTTCCTAAATCCCCATCCTGGAAAGCAAAAATCATCCGAAGAAAAAGAATTTATCATTTGGTGCAATTTGGAAGCAATCTGCTTTTTGAAATGGCTGAATATCCCACCTGGAGCCAAAGTTGAGCTTTGAGCTGCTCCATCACACCAAATCGGTACCAGGGGGTCTGGGTTTGGGTCAATTTGGAACATTGCTCTTCTCTTTTGAGTCTGTGAGGAGCACCTGCATTTCAGCACCACTGGGTCCTACAGATTATGTCACCTTGCATTAGAGATGCCAGCATCAGCCAGAAAAGCAATTGAAAGGCATTGGAAATCTGCCTCGCTGCCCACATCCATGGAATAAGCTCCCTGATAATCCTAATAGAAAAGATCAAATTTGCCAAGAAAACAGGAGAGATTGTTTGTATTTTGCATCATTCTCCTCAACTATCTTTCTGCTCCTCACAGGGCTCAATCAGCAGCAAATGAACCTCAGCTTCTCTCTGCACAGCATTGTCTTCCAGTACTTGTGTTGGGACTGGGATTTATCTGTTACTGGCTTCATCCTTCCCTTGTGTTTGGTCCCCATTCCCTTTTTCTCACTAGCACTTGCTTTAGTTTTTATCTCCAGTGAAGCAGCTCTGCCATCTCATTACCAGATTGGGCTCTACCTGTAGCCAAATGAAATGTAATCTCCCATCCACCTGCCTGCAAGGTGGAAATTCCATGTCTTAAACACATCAACATTTGGCTTTGCTCATTTCTGGACAAAATCAGAAAACTTACAGCTTTATTTTGGAGGGGAAAAACAAAAATGGTTTGGATTTGTCAAAAACTATTGAGCCTTTTTTTTTTTTTTTTTTTTTTTTTTTTTTTTTTTTTTTTAAATGTTAATAAACCAACCAAATGGAAGCTGCTTCACAGCAGAACAGTAGCTGCTCTGCATTAATTCCACTGGCCTGGGGGAGGGAAAATCTTGACAGCATCATGTTCAGAGACAACTTCTGATGGCAGGTGAGAAGATGAACACCTCAAAGCTCAGAGCAGATGTGTCCTTTGCTATTGCAGGGGTCTGCTGTGCAAAAACCTCCCCGGGCTGAGAGGCTGGGAGGAGCAGGGCAGCAAACCAATCCCTTGGGAACAGTCCCCTTAGAATCCTAGAATGGGCTGGGTTGGAAGGGACCTCAGAGCTCATCAAGTCCAACCCTTGATCCACTCCCCCCGTGGTTCCCAGCCCATGGCACTGAGTGCCACATCCAGGCTCTTTTGAAATATCTCCAGGGATGGAGAATCCACCCCTTCCCTGGGCAGCCCATTCCAATGCCTGATCACCCTCTCCAGAAAGAAATTCTTTCTCATGTCCAACCTAAACCTCCCCTGGCACAACTTGAGACCTCTTGTGCCCTCTTGTCTTGCTGAGAGTTGCCTGGGAAAAGAGCCCAACCCCCCCCTGGCTCCAACCTCCTTTCAGGGAGTTGGAGAGAGTGATGAGGTCTCCCCTGAGCCTCCTCTTCTCCAGCCTCAACACCCCCAGCTCCCTCAGCCTCTCCTCATAGGATCTGTGCTCCAGTCCCTTCCCCAGCCCAGTTGCCTCCTTTGGACCTGCTCCAGCACCTCAATCTCCTTCCTGAGCTGAGGGGCCCAGAACTGGACACAGGACTCAAGCTGTGGCCTCCCCAGAGCTGAGCAGAGGGGCAGAATCCCTTCCCTGGACCTGCTGGCCACCAGGGTGGATCCTGAGCTACAGCTCTTCCTAACACCTGCACACACCTGTAGTATTGGTCATAAAATTATGCAGGCCTTTAAACCAGCTTCAGGAATTTAATTCTCTGGACTTGTACAATAGAAAGGAGGTGGGAGAAGCTGTCCCAGGCTCTGTCCCAAGCTGTCCATCCCTCCCCCAGGAGTCAGCCCTGCAGATCCCCATCTCCCAGGCTCCTGAGCTCTTGTGGTGCTCAGCATCCCTGGGATTTGAACCCCCATCACCTGGCTAAGCCCTCCTGATTCGTGTGGAGAAGAAAGGGATGTCATAATCCCATGGCACAGGGCAGTGTAAGCAGTGACAGCTGATTTTCCTTGCAGGCTGTGCTGCTCAAACACCTTTCTGTCAGCATTCCACTGGGTCAGTTCCAGGCAAACTGGGTTCCTTGCTGCCCAATCTGGCGTGCTGGCAGTGTGGGAATGCAACCAGCCAGTCCTTTGTGTTCACCTGCAGCTTTATTCCCTTCATCAATAATTGCTAAAAAGGCAAGTGAAATTTTTTCATACCTTGTTCCTGGAATTATACCACAGCAGTGCTTTTGTTTGATCAAAATCACTAAAATGTTTTCTGGAACTTGGAACAGCATAAAAATTACAGTTTGGAAAAATGACACATGTGCCTTATCCAGACTTGAGGAATTCCAAAGGCTCAGGCTCCCCATGTTTCTTGCAAGTGGTCTGGAAATGGTCCTATCTGGATTCCTGTCTGGAATGTGGAAACCTATCCTGATTCCATCAAAAGCAAAGACAAATTGTCAGTGCACTGGGGACAGACCAGTGCAATGCAAAATTCTCCTTAGCTGAGAATTCCAGATCCAAACCCTTGCACAAAGACAAGAGACCATTCCAAGGCATTAACAAGACCAACCTTGGACCTACCAGTTTTATCCCTGTGTCTTTAGAACCCCAGGATCATAAGTACTGCTGTTCCCAGTGGCTTTGTCATGGGAAGAGGCCACCAGTTCCCTTTGTCATGGGAAGAGGCACCTGGAACAAAAATCTGCTGAAGCTGAGAGTGGTTGGTAGTGATGGGGAGTGCACAGCTCTTTGCAAGTTGGCTCCAAGGGATAAATTGCCTCTTTCTTTGGGTTTTTCTCCAGGTTCAAAAGTGTGGGAGCTCACCACAGTTCCCTTTGTCTTTTTTCCAAGAATTCAGATCCAAAAGTATGTAGCCCAGTTCTAACTTTTGAGAGAGCACTGTAAGTAGAGTGAGGAGTTAGTGGCAGTGCACAGAGAAATGATCAGGAGCACAATAGGGAAAAAAAAGGAAATATGGAGCTGAAAGAGAGGTGACCCAAAAGAAAATTGTTATCTCTGCAACAAGAGACAAGAAATCAGAAAGAACTCCAAGGAACTGGAAATTCACATGGTCAGAATAACAGGAGAAGTCAACAGGACAATTTAAGGAATATTTCAGAGGGATGGATGGAAAACTAAGAGCAAGACAGTTCATGGGCTTTGGCTTCATGGGCAAAGGGAAATTATGGATATAGGATGAGAAAAAGGAAAATAAAGGAACCCAATGTGAGAGACAAAGTACAGAAAGAGCAGTAGAGTCAGGAAAAGGCTACACTGAAGTTACAACTCTGTGAAGAGAATTATAGTAAAGCTCTGGCACAGAAAGTGTTGATTTTATTGTACTTGGTGACCAAGAACAAAGACAGAAAGAAAGATAAAACTGAAAGGAAACCTGTCCAGCTCATCAGGTTTCCTTCTCAGACATCCAGAAGCCAGCAATAAATACCATAGGACCGGTTCTTAGGTGTGGGAAGTGCCAGTGCCCAGCCTGGGACATGGCCACAGAGGCTGAGGTGCTAAATGGCAGTGGTTGGGTGCTGGGTTTCCTGCACACCCCCCCCCATCTCTTACATTCTGCTGTTTAATGTTCACAAACCATTAGATATATGTATATTTATGGTTTGATAATCAGCTGTCATTAACAGATGAGTAAACAACATAATGCTCATATTTAGGAGGAATATGCAAACTAAAGAGAAACTGCCAACTCCCAAGAACATTTATTTTCTCTACACTTAATGGGGAGAAAGGAGGAGGGAATACCCTGTGTGTAAATGATGGGATATTGGCAATGCCTTCCCTGCTCTACAACTGGAATTATCTCATCTCCCTGCCTGGGACTGTAGGCATGCACCCCCTGTAGTCTCATCCCTGGGAGTTAAGAATACACCCATCACTCTACAGTCAACCAAAATTAAATAATTTTTACTTTTTTTTACTTTTTTTTTTGTTTCTGTTTGGACTCAGAAGAGCAGAGAAATCATGATCTTTTCAGCTGCTGTGGTGCCTTCTGCCCTACTCCCTTCTTGACTGCATTTCAAACTCCAAGATAGGGTGGAGACTTCTCCCTCTGGCAAATGCCTTTTTAAATAGAGTTGCTTGACTCAGATGGGGTTTTTATGTAGTTCTGCAGACCTCCTCTATTTTCTTGTAGTTTTGTTGCTATCCATCCAGTATGAGCAGAGAAGACCAAGAAAACACCTTCTTGTCCCCTCCACAAATGTTCTCAGGTGAACATGGCAATGTGGTTGCCACTCCCTGGTAGTGACTTTAACAAGCCCTGACAGGGCTCTGCATCCAGAGACCTTTCATCCTTTATAAAAGGTTTCATTGTGCTACTTTTATGGATGAGGGAAACTGAGGCAAGGAGCAGGATTGGCTTTACCTAGGGATGAAGCAAAAAAAAGCACAGAGAATTATAAGGCAAGGTCAGGTCTGGAAGGAATGGATGTGCAGTGAGGAGAAGACACTTCACTAGGCATGGCTGAGAGAGATGAAAGGAATAAAAAGGCATCCAGCTAGGGCTGGGACTGGGAATGGGCTCCATCCTCCTGCCTGTCATTTTTGTCATTGCCCAGGTAGCCAAGAAGGCCAATGGCATCCTGGGCTGGCTCAGGAACAGCGTGGCCAGCAGGTCCAGGGAAGGGATTCTGCCCCTGTGCTCAGCCCTGGGGAGGCCACAGCTTGAGTCCTGTGTCCAGTTCTGGGCCCCTCAGCTCAGGAAGGAGATTGAGGTGCTGGAGCAGGTCCAAAGGAGGCAACTGGGCTGGGGAAGGGACTGGAGCACAGATCCTATGAGGAGAGGCTGAGGGAGCTGGGGGTGTTGAGGCTGGAGAAGAGGAGGCTCAGGGGAGACCTCATCACTCTCTCCAACTCCCTGAAAGGAGGTTGGAGCCAGGGGGGGGTTGGGCTCTTTTCCCAGGCAACTCTCAGCAAGACAAGAGGGCACAAGAGGTCTCAAGTTGTGCCAGGGGAGGTTTAGGTTGGACATTAGAAAGAATTTCTTTCTGGAGAGGGTGCTCAGCCATTGGAATGGGCTGCCCAGGGAAGGGGTGGATTCTCCATCCCTGGAGATATTTCCAAAGAGCCTGGATGTGGCACTCAGTGCCATGGGCTGGGAACCACGGGGGGAGTGGATCAAGGGTTGGACTTGATGAGCTCTGAGGTCCCTTCCAACCCAGCCCATTCTATGATTCTATGATTCTATGATTCTATGATTCTATGATTCTCCTCTCTCCTACCAGCCAGGCCACCTGCTTTCCAAATGGTCCAGAGATAACACACATGGACATGTGACAAAGAGCAGATTAACATTAACAGTAGTTTCCTGGACACTTGAACCAACTTTCCCCTCAGCTGCTGCTTCTTCTCCTGCCTTATAAACTGAGAACGTTTTGCAGCCCATTCTGTAGCAGAGAAGAGATGCTGCAGAGCTGCAGCAATCTGCCAGCTTGTCACTTTGTCACTGCAGCCTTTTCAGCAGGGGATAGCAGAGCCTCTCCAGCTGCTAAGGATCAGTCCCTTCAGCAGAACCCAATTCACTAATCTGGTGCTTCCTCCTGCCCATAGCCAGGCTTATTCAGGAGGATTATCTTCTTGTCCAGGGGTAATTTTCTCAAATAAATGGGTCAAAGCCTGTGCTGGCTCCCCTCCTGCAGCCCTGCTGAGTTCAGAGGCTTTGCTCAGAGCCCAGCCTGGCTCCTCATTTCCATCTAGATCCTTGGGCCGTGGCTGAATAACAAGAAGTGGCAGGTGAAGCCAAAGGTTTTGGCTTTGTTTTTTGTAAAGAAGAGATGAGTGCAGCAGAACAACATATGGTACACTGCTTGGCTAAAAATGATTTAGTGGGAAACCAGAGCTTCATTTTTTTGTCTCTCTGCAGCCGCATACACTAATGTAGTGGTGTAACTATTAATCTAATCAACTGCTAATATTTATTGTTAATTGAACCATTTAATCTAACAGTGGATTAGGGGAAGGCAAATGTAGGATTTAATGACTCTGCTGATTGGTATAAATTTTCAAAGTAAGCACAGGCTGTGTAATATAAATTGTGTTCCTGCTGCTGATAAATAGCTTGGAACTGGAAGACATTGGGCTCAAGCAAAGCTTGCACTGCCTAAAAAGAGGTATTTTTTTGTTGTTGTTTTAGTGAATACTCTAGGACCTAAGTCCAGAAGATAAGGTCACTGTTTATCACCAGTGGTTTATTGCACTAATAGCAAAGAAAGTGATTATTAATAATGTCTGCTTAACATTAGAGGTCATCGTCCAGCTGAAACAGCCCCTGGGATGGATGGTGTAGTGCCACTGGGAGAAACTGAAGTGTAGTATAACAAACCTTAATTCTCTTGCACTTGCACCCAAACCCTCTATTTTGTCTGCACATCCATCTGTGCCAGGGCTATCTCTGGCCCACCCACTGCTCCAAGCAGCTCCCAATTCCTCATCTTCTAAAACGGGAAGCAAGCACGCGCCCACCTCTTCGGGTAGAAAATATCTGCTTAGTGCTAAATCCTCTTTCCCAGACACTGAGGCATGGGACTTGAGGAATATTTCAGTTTGAACTGGAGAGATGCTGTAGCTTGGTTACCTTTCAAACCTCTGTAGTCAGAAGCAATGCCTGGATCCTGCAGGGAAATTAATGGGAAAGCCCAAACTTCCTAAGGGGACCTATCTTGCTCCAAGCTCTTGGAGGACCTGAGCTCTTAGACTTTATCATTGTGACATTCTGGGCTTTAGACAAGCTATTTTTAGGGGTTTCTTTAAAATTTGATCAGTTATAATTTTCCCTTTATGGTTATAATTTTCCCTTTTGTAGGAGCTCTGGAGCTACTACAATAATTCTTGGAAACATGGCAGCATCCTTTCCAAGTGGGGGGGTATGAAAAATACTCCTCATTAAAAATATTCTTTCAAACATCTGCAGATTAATTTTTGGATATTTTTTTCTTTAATACAGAGGACATATGGTGATGTTATGTGGCTCACAGGCATTTGATCTTGCATGAGTTATTGCAACAGTTCCAGATTTTGTGCTGAGAAAATGCTGATGCCACCTTCCAGGTCTGATGAAAATCAAGGGCAAGTTGTTATTTTTGGCTATCTTACCTTAGCCCTCCGTTGCCAAAAGTCTCCTGGCCTCCAGGAAAGAAGCTGATTTACACCATGGCTCCCTCTGAACAGTTTTCTTTTTCCTTCTCTTCATGCTGGTTGGTATTTTACAGGTGTTTTCTTGCCCCTGGTGCTCATTTAGGTTGCCAGCTTTGGTCAGCTTTTGGTTATTTTCCTGCCCAGCAACAGGATGGGGCTGTAAAAATTTACTTGCTTGTTTACATCCACTCAGCAATTTTTAAGAAGAAAAGTAGGGGAAACCATAAGCAAAGCATCAGAGGTTGCTTTTCACAGTTATGTGTAAAAGTAATTCTTAAACAATATTTTTATTCCACTTTTAATGAGAGACCAGAAATACCACTGCAGGATTTTTAAGGCCCATAAGGTGTTAGTACTCTTGTTATCTCTGATGTTCATGGTCTCTTGCACAACCATTTATGCTGGGCATTATTTTTGACAATGCAGTATGGCAAATGCCTGGACTGGGATTCCTTGAAATGAATAAAAGATTTATAGTGGAAATTCTACAAGTAATATCCTCTTATAATACATTTTTGTGCTAACTGCAAGTGACAAGTGATTGCTCAAACTTCTTCCTGCAGCTACCAGGTATTCCTCTTTAATCCTATATTAGTTCTACAGAAAAAAAGTATGAAATACAAGGAGAGCTGTCTTTTCATTTATTTTATCTTGCCTCTATAGGAATATATTCCTGGTAAATTCAATATACTTTGTCCAAAATGTAAATGGGATGTTCAATATATTTTTAACTCAAGCACTGTTTAAACATTAAAATCCTCTTTTGCAAATGCCATTGTGATAGAAGTTCAAGACTTTGCAGGGACTTAATAACTTGCTGAGAGGAAAAGGGCCCACTTGAGCAGCTGAGGCTTGGGTTTAAAGGTTTCTCCTCCTTGCTCTGCTACAGGACCAGGGCTAAGCTGCCAGTTTCTGGGGGCCTCTTTTCCCAGAGCTGGGTGCAAGGGATGCTCTGCGGTCTGTGTGGCAGGGAAACTGAGGGAATCAGTCAAAAAGACAAAGTATGGCTGGGAGAACTGCAGTGGGCATTGATGGAAATCACAGAAACCTGTTGTAAAAGAATTTTTGGTTTGCAATGTGGTAATGTTTTGAGGTCTTGAAGGTTGAGCTTGAGAGCTTTGGTGTGTGTTGGTTCTGCTGTGGTTTAGTGAAGCTACAAGGCACCATTTAGGCTGTGAATTAAAAAAATCTTTAAATAGAAGAGGAAAACCACAATGAAGTTTGGGACTCGTGGCATGGCAGCGTGTCCCTGCAGGTTGGGATATGTTTGTGTTTGAGGTGCAAACCAGAAAGGGTTGTTGTCCCCAAACACTGCAGCCCCACTGCCCCAGGTACCAAAGTGCAATGAGTCCCATGGAGTAGAGGTCACTACCAAACATTTCCAAGGACTGTAGAAGAACCCTCTCAGGTGTCAGTCACTATCCAAACCCAACTTCTATCCCAAGTCCAAAAACAGTTTTGCCAGTTTCTCCTGAAGGTTGACCACGCATCCCATCCTTTTTTCCACTCCAATCTCAACCCAGTATGCTATCTTTGTTACACCTTTTCAGAACTTGTACAGCAGTTTATTTATGGAAAGAAACTGAGAGGAACAGAGAAATGGGCTCGGGTGCTTTGGGAGTAAAAATAAACTGGAGGAGGATTTGGGGAAAAGATGTGACATGGCTGAAGGTGATGTAGTTGGTCCCCCAGGGAGCAGAGAGCAGCAGCTGGGTAATACCTGGCTCCAAGCTCTGTCAGCCTCAGCTCTGGGCTAGAACAACCCTTTCCAATCCAATATCCAGGCAACGTTCAGGTTCTTTGCTGAGATTGCCAGCAATGCCCATTTGGGTCCCAGTGATGTCTCTGTGCATGGCTGCTGACCAAAAGTGGCTTTGGTAACACCTGCTGTGTCTGTCAGCTTTTATTGCTACCAGATGTAATTGGATTGAAGTGGTGACACAGGACTAGGAGACAATCTGCCTCTCCAAACGTCATCTTCTGGACACAAGAAAAACTTCTGAACCTTGCTCCATCCTTTGTTTTGCTTTTGGATTTCTCACTCTGATTTATTCCCACCCGTGTCTGTTCTGCAGAGCAGGACAGCTCAGCTCTCTGTTTCCTTCTATTTCCTCTCTTTTACATTTTCCTTGTCATGCTTGGACCACGAATTTTCTTCAAGCAAAATTCTTTTGAGAGCTTTTCCTTGCTAGCCTGAGTCTTGCAGCAGTGCCTTGTGGTCTGGTTCCTTACAACTCAAAGCTGGGCTCATTGGTTGTACAAATTTATTGGTTTGTAGCCAAAATCAATCTGTGCATATGTTTAGCTTGCTGTGACACAGCTCCTGGGGTTTTTTTTAAGCTGCAGTTTCTCTGACAACTTGGCTCAGTGTCCTCTGGATAATATCAATTTGCTGTAGGTAAAGCTTTCCTACTGAGTGGCAAATGCTTCCAACCCACCAGAGTCAGGCCTGAGCCTGCTCACCGTGGGGAACTCTGTATCTTTAGCACACTCCTACTCTCAGTTCTCTTCTCAGAGCCCAGGCTGCAGTTCCAACACAGAAAGAGTGGCCCAGATTTCTCAGTCCCCACATTGTTTCCACCCTCTCCTTCCCATCTTGCAAGTTTTGCCTTTGTGGAAGACAAAAAAGAGGAGGTGAAGCAAAGGGTGAGTGAGGTTCACCTTGCTCCTCAAGGAGGCTGCAGAAGAGCAGTTTTGCTGTAGCAGTAAATACCACTGTGTTCTCCTTTCATCCCTTTTACAGCTCTGCAGGGCTCTCACTTTGCAGGTTGGGAAAACCTTCACCTTGGCTTGGGTGCCTGCACCCAGAGGCTGCAGAGAGGCCACGGAGCCATCTCCACGGGCAGTAGCTGAGAGATAATTTTGTAGGTGTTGGGTAAGCTCTGTCTTGGCTTCTCAGAGCCACTCACCTGGGTGTCAGACAGGTGATTCTGAAGATGTCACAGTGACCCCGTGGTGAATATTTCTCTATTTGTTGGTTTCAGACAGAGGCTGAAAGTGCTGCTGGAAAGACACTTTAGCCAAAGATTGTTTAGGTCAATTGTTCCTTCTGGTATTAAAGATATGAATCATCTTGGCATCAAGGTGTGACCTTTCCTCTGCACACTATTATGTCACCAAAAAGAAGGCAGAAATGGAAATAGGAAGATGATTGCAGTACATTTCTCACCACTGATATAATGTCTTGTGCTCACTAGGAGTATTGTACTCATAAACCTCATCTTCCTTGGCACAGATCCACACTAAACTTTGGTTTTGCTCACAAAATCCTTCACTTTTTTTTTTCTTCTTTTCTTCTTTTTTTTTTTTTTTTTTTTTTTTTTCTCCCCAGCACAGCTTTCTCAGCATCATAAACCACCTGCTGGACAGAGTTCTCTGAAGTGCCAGTGCAGAGATTTCCATCCAAACCCAGTGCAGACAGTCCATAAAGCTGCACTCCTGCTGTGCCAAGTCCCCACAGGAATGATCTTTCCAAACAGCATGTTTTGATGTTGCTTGTCCAGAGGCAGTAGTGAATCAAAACATCTGAAAAACCCAAGGCATAGGTAACAGTGAAGGAATAAATATCTGCTCTTGATCTGTATCTGCTTTGGAAACAGTTACATTTGCAGAGCAGGAGCTCAGTGCTGATTATTTACTACAACTCAAATCTCTCACTTAAAAAAAATAATAATATATATATATACATATATATATATATATTTTCCCCTACAATAAAAACTCTTGAAATGAAATTTGACACATTGGAGTCTGAAGTAAACTCCGTTTCAAATAAAATTGTATTTTTTGAAAAATAAACATCAAAAAGATGGGGGCAAATTGCAGGGAGATGATGAGAGGATTAAGCTGTTTCCTGTGTCAGGAGCTCTTCTCCAGGATGATGTGGTTGTTCACCATAAAACAGGGCTCCTGGAGGATGCTTTTCCCTCTCTAACCTGCCAACTGGAGCCATGTTAAAAAAAAAAATACTGCTCCTAGGAGCTTTTTCACCTGCTATTTCAGCTTCTTTTTTTATTTCCTTGAGTCCAGGTGGAGCCTGCTCCCCTGGGCTCCATCCCAGGGACACCCTGTGGGGCTTTGGGTGCTCATCCAGCTTTCAGGAGAGGGAAAGGTGCTTCAGCTGCCTCTGCAGTAGCACTTTGCTCAACATGAAGGGCAAAGAAAAAAGGAAGGGAGGGTCGTGGGGCTTGAGAAAGGGGTGCACAGTGCTCTGCATTTGGGGATCAGCACCTTCAGCCCTGCTGCTTGAGGGAAGAAGGAGATGGCTCTGTCCTCTTCCTCTTGTGCTGCTCCCCCAGCACCCTTCCTGCCCACCTGGTGGATTATTTGAGGCCAGGTTGGATGGGTCTTAGAGCATCCTGGCACTCGGAGGTGTCCCTGCTTACAGGAGGAGGTTGGAACTGGGTGATCTTTAAGGTGCTCTTCCAACCCACACCAGTTTCTGATTTTGTGATTATCAGGACTGAGCGTGGTGTAAAAACCTTCTCTGTCTTGCAAACTATTTCTCCCTTTAATCCAGAAGATTTTACATCACTCCAGGTGACAGTCCATCAAACCAGAGGTGCTGGCAGGTGGTTTGATTTCAAAAGGAACTAAAGAACAAAATAGTTTTCTATGCTTTTCTAGAACTAGGAACAGAGAAAATATCCAGCTTTGTAAACAGAAATTCATAGAATCATAGAATCATAGAATCATAGAATCCTAGGGGTTGGAAGGGACCTGGAAAGATCATCTAGTCCAACCCCCCCTGCCAGAGCAGGGCCCCCTAGAGTACATCCCCTAGGAACGTGTCCAGGTGGGTTTTGAATGTCTCCAGTGAAGGAGACTCCACAACCCCCCTGGGCAGCCTGTTCCAGGGCTCTGTCACCCTTACAGTAAAAAAATTTTTTCTGATATTCAACTTGAACCTCCTATGCTCCAATTTACACCCATTACCCCTTGTCCTATCACTGGTCACCACTGAGAAAAGCCTAACTCCATCTCCCTGACACTCACCCCTTACATATTTGAAAACATTGATGAGGTCACCCCTCAGTCTCCTTTTCTCCAAACTAAAGAGACCCAGCTCCCTCAGCCTTTCCTCATAAGGGAGATGTTCCACTCCCTTAATCATCTTAATAGCTCTGCGCTGGACAAATTCTCAGCATTACTTCCCATTTCTTTAAAAAAAGGGGAATTTGTACTGTGTGTGCCTGTGAGCAGGACGTGGCAGCCCTTGGGGACTGTGAAGATGCTCTCCCTGGCACAGGGCAGTGCCAAGAAAACCCCCAGGCACAGCTGGCTGGAATTTCTCTCTCAGCCCGAGCTGGCAGTGGTGTGCAGGAGCTGTGGCAGGGCAGGAGGGAGCTTCCCTGGAGTAGCTGCATCTGCACACAGCATCCTTTGCCAGGGAGCTTGCAGAGGGAGAGCATTCCTACACAAGCCTGCCTTTCAATTATTAACAAGAATTGGACTTTCTTCTTAAAAGCGAAGAGCATGATTCATGTTGAAATCCCTGTTCTGTCTTTGCTCCCAAAATGTCAATATTTTGTGATGTTTTACTTTTTGATAGCATGATACATATGGCTCAGCGTTCCAGTATGATCAAAATCTGAGAGTTATGTCATTTTTTTGATAAAGGGAAGAGAACCAAAGCACGCTTGCTATAATTTCTATTTAAGTCTAAGTGGAGGATTAATTACTGTGAACTTTTGTATCATGATTTCATGTAACTCGTTCAAAAAAAAAAAAAAGAATATTTATAATCTGATGCCTGTATTTTGACTAATCAAATAATTTGCAGTAATTAGTTTTCAGGATTAATAAAAGTAAAAGGAAAAAGCCATGGGAGACTTAGCTCCATATTTTAAGCATGCAGAAGGAGTTACTCCCATTTCCATTCAACTTTATATTCAGTTTGCAGCTATTCCTGGGATAAAATTAACCCATAGCAATATTATTAATATCTTGATTTTATGCAGAGCTTTGGATATACTCAAATCCTCCACGGGTCCTCCTCTACCTCAATAGAATTGGGTCTCTGCCCTGCTCCACTTCACAAACCATTAAATTGTCACACAAATCAAAACCCCACCTATCTGCCCCGTCTGAGTGGGATCACTCAGCTACAGCTCAGTTCCCAGACCTCTCTTTTCCTGCTTTCAGAATTTATTTCCAAAAGCTCTGCTCTGCCATGTGGCTGTGTTGCAGTCAGCTGGTGTGGTGGCAGAGAGGCTGAGGGTCCTGCTCTGGCAGGGGAGGGAAGGGAAGCAGCTGGGTGTAGAATGAATGCAGAATCTCCTCCTTGCAGAGAGGAGGGCTCAGCATCCTTCCTGAGGCACAGCAGGATCCAGGGATGAGCTCTGAGATTGGGGACACGGGGGACAATCAGCCAGCCAGGGGGTGCCATGAATTCCAGTTCTGGGCCCCTCAGCTCAGGAAGGAGATTGAGGTGCTGGAGCAGGTCCAAAGGAGGCAACTGGGCTGGTGAAGGGACTGGAGCACAGATCCTATGAGGAGAGGCTGAGGGAGCTGGGGGTGTTGAGGCTGGAGAAGAGGAGGCTCAGGGGAGACCTCATCACTCTCTACAACTCCCTGAAAGGAGGTTGGAGCCAGGGGGGGTTGGGCTCTTTTCCCAGGCAACTCTCAGCAAGACAAGAGGGCACAAGAGGTCTCAAGTTGTGCCAGGGGAGGTTTAGGTTGGACATGAGAAAGAACTTCTCTATGGAGAGGGTGATCAGGCATTGGAATGGGCTGCCCAGGGAAGGGGTGGATTCTCCATCCCTGGAGATATTTCAAAAGAGCCTGGATGTGGCACTCAGTGCCATGGGCTGGGAACCACGGGGGGAGTGGATCAAGGGTTGGACTTGATGAGCTCTGAGGTCCCTTCCAACCCAGCCCATTCTAGGATTCTATGTAGAGCTCCCCATCAGCTGTCTCCTGGTTTCATTCTGTGCTCTCAGCTCCTGCTCTGTCCCCTGACCACCCTTCTGCCCTGCATCCTTGCACACTATGGCAGCACAGGTGAGAGGAAGAAGAGGTAAAAGGTGGCCAAAAATTCAATTTTTGCTCAGCCCATGGGCACCTGACTGCTCTGACTGGGGAATCAAAAACATTTGGCCACAAAGTCTGGGTTTATCATTCCCATCCTGGCAGGGACTGTGCCCACACCACATCAGCCCTTCCAACAGACCAGTGGCTCTTGTGAACTCCAGCACAACGTGATGGGGGAGTAATAAAAGCAGATCTGAGAGCACCACAGGCCCATTTTGTTATGTTTTTTCCTAACAATAAAATGGAAGCTTATTTATATTTACCAATCCCTTCACAATAGGGAATTGGAGCAGATCCTCAGATTAAAAAAAAATGCTGAATTCTATCTGTGTTTGATAACTGACAGGCTAGATCCCTGCTTGCTGTTGCTGTAGTCAATATGCTTTGTGTAATACCTAACCCAGAGATGGTATCTGTGGAATTTACCTTCTAAGAAACAGTAGTCAGTGGATTCAATATTTGCTGAACTAATTAAAAGCTTTTTTAGCTTTGATCAAATAACCTTCCAGTTGTAGTACATCTCCAGTGAAAGCAGTTTGTGGTTCTTTAGGGTCAATAAACAACCTGGTAAGGCTTGTGCATCCAAGGCTGCTGTTGGGGTGGAGTTGTGTGTCCTTAGCCAGGCTTTCCCATGACTTGGTATCAGACACAGCTTCCATCCAGCCCAGGTTGTTAGTGCAGCCATCAAAAGGTGCTGTGTTCACATACTGACAGTTGTTTTGTGAGGAAATATGTTAAACCCTTCTAAAGTAAGGTTATCTAATTCCACTTCAACATCTGAACCACTACAAATATTTATAAATTAAGGAGAGATGGAGGAAAGGGCATCCAAGAGCTTGAAATAAAAGAGCAGGAGTGGTTGGTCCTGCTCGTGATGATATTTTTACCCTTTTAAGTGCTTTCACCTGGTACATTGAAAACAATTCTTGAAGAGAAGAGAGGTCCTCCTGGAAATGCCACCAGCTGTCATTTCTCTGGAGTCCCTCTGATTGTCTCCAATGCCACTCTTTATTCTGCTTCCAACATGAAGGTTTCCCAATGGAGCCAATGCCAGTCACACCACAAAGATGTGCACTTTCTCATCCCACTTCACACCAAAGGTTTCTGCAGCCCAGTGTCTTCACAGCTTCTCTCTAACAGTGGCCAGCAGAGTATATTTGGTAAAAAAGAATGAGAAGAGTAACACCTGGCATTTACTCCCAGCTTCTAGGGAGTTTTGGGGACTTCCACAGTCCTAACTCTAGAAATTGCAGTCCTAAATCATTTATTTTTGTGTCCTACAGGAAAAAAAAAAAATCTGCTTTCCATTTCATTATTATGTTTCACTTGAGAGAGTGGAGCAAATGCATCCCAGTCCCTTGCAGATGGAAGGTGCTGGTGAGCTGCAGTGCTTCCCGTGCCATCTGCTGCACGGTGCAGCTGCAGCTTTGCTCCAAGGGAATGGGAGCTGCAGCTTTTGCAGGGCAGCAAATGTGCCCTGAGTGCATTTGCAGCCAGATGTGTTGAGTGTGGCTGCCCAGCAGTGTTTGGCTCCTGGGGCTGTGCCATTTCTTCTCTCCATTCAGCCCAGCACTGATGGACTTCCTAGCAGTGCATTAAAAGAGGTGCCTAACATAGAATCATAGAATGGGCTGGGTTGGAAGGGACCTCAGAGCTCATCAAGTCCAACCCTTGATCCACTCCCCCCGTGGTTCCCAGCCCATGGCACTGAGTGCCACATCCAGGCTCTTTTGAAATATCTCCAGGGATGGAGAATCCACCCCTTCCCTGGGCAGCCCATTCCAATGCCTGATCACCCTCTCCAGAAAGAAATTCTTTCTCATGTCCAACCTAAACCTCCCCTGGCACAACTTGAGACCTCTTGTGCCCTCTTGTCTTGCTGAGAGTTGCCTGGGAAAAGAGCCCAACCCCCCCCTGGCTCCAACCTCCTTTCAGGGAGTTGGAGAGAGTGATGAGGTCTCCCCTGAGCCTCCTCTTCTCCAGCCTCAACACCCCCAGCTCCCTCAGCCTCTCCTCAGAGGATCTGTGCTCCAGTCCCTTCCCCAGCCCAGTTGCCCTGACATCACCTCTCTTCCTCCCCTGTGGAAGTGCAGTGTTTGGTTTGGCAGGGGGTTGTTTCTCTTTCCAATGTTCATGCTGCTGCTGAGCCTTTAGGCCTGAGGAAGCCAGTTCAGAAATACATCTTGTACTTTCAGTGGAAGGTGCCTGGGTTTGTGATTGCTGGGATTTCCTCTGGGAGCTGGGCTGGCAGCATTTTCTGCCACAGCATTGTGTAGTGACTTGCACAAATATTGTACCTGGGATTGTGGATATTCCCAGCTGTGCTGGAACCTCAGGCCTTCCAGCAGAAAAAGCTGAGGAAAAGATCATGTCTGAGTACCAGAGCACAAACCAGAGCCAGCCAGCCTCTTACCTTCTTCCATGCAACTCACTTCTGCTTCATTGGGTAGCACTTCCCATCCATTGAGCTTCACAAATTCCAGGAACAGGTTAGGAATTAGCATTGCAGATTTACAGCTGGGAATCCAAAGCCATGGAGAATCCACCCTCCAGCATCACCTGGAAATAACAAACAGATTTCCTGACACCCAAGAGTTTGTCCTCTTAGCCCATTTTGCAGCCCTAGGCTATAGCAACATTTAGTGGAGAACAGGATGGAAAGCAAAGATTATTTAGTTAATTATTATATATCATTAATTATGGATATCATATATAATTATCATATATATATAATTATATATATATATAATTATCATATATATATCTAATCATTAGATATGATTATATAATAATCAGTGCCAAATTTCAAGTCTTTTCCATGGATTTGTATGGACTGACACTTGCATTGAACACAAGAAGACACAAGAAGAAGCTTTTGCACTGGTGTGCAAAGAGGGAACAGATGACTTCCAGCCTCTACAGGGTGACATGGCCAGGGCAAGAGAAGAGGCATCTAAGGGGTTTTCCTAAAATCCAAAATGAAATATCTGGAGTTCACTCAACAGGCCCAGCAGTTTCATCAAAGTGAGACGAGCCAGAAGAGCAGCAGTGATGAAAACCACCAGGCCTGCTAAGGAAATACTGGGTGCTCCAAAGCAGGTAAGTGCTTTCCAGACTGCTGCACATTCTGCCCTGAGACAGGAGGAGCAAAGCTGGAGAGGTGCTGGGAAGTGCAGGTCCCCTGTCACCCCAGGGCTGTTGGGAACAACACCTCAGAGCCCCTCTGCTCTGACTCCAGACTGGGAAGCTCCTTGCTGAACCTGCCCTGAGCCTCTTGTAACAGAGCCAGTTTGTTAATATTGATCTATAAATGCTGGCAGCCTCCCTCCATTTCCTACTAGTGTGCTAACCACATCCTATAATCCCTGGGAGTTCTCTGGCTGGCACCAAGCTGGAAAAGGAGAGGGATTTGGGAGGTGGTGAAGAGGCAGTGATCCCATCTGGGGCTGGAGTCATGGCACAGTGAGAGGAAGCATCCATCCCACTGCCTTACACCTGGGTGTAACAACTTCAGCCTCCTGAGCTGTCACCCTGCAGTCTTTCAGCAGCCTTGAATTAACCAGGGTGGAATTGCCATTTTCTGGAGAATTTACAGGAAAAGTTCCAAAGTTTGGAGTGCTGGCGAGGCTGTGTGCTCACTGCATGCAGGAAGGAGAATGGATCCTCTAGAAACCAGACCTGCCTGTGCCACCTGATGCAAAGGACAAAAAGAACAAAAAGGACAAAAAGAACAAAAAGGAGAAAATGATGATGCCCTTTCCCAAGGCAATCCTTCCTTTTGGATCCAACCACTTCTCTGGGAAGCTCTGGTGTAGCTGCCATTGCAACAGTTGTCCCGTTTCTTCTTCTTCTCATCCATGTCCAATGGAACTGTGAAGGGCAAATACTTCAGGTCAGGATTTTCACTAGTTATTAGAGCAGAAAGCAATAAGGAAAGATGAAGAATTTTAACAAAATCCATTCTCTGAATGTAGTGTGTCAGGATAGATTGTGATGTTTGCTTTATTAATCTATTTTTTTTTTAAATAAAAATGAAGTTCATGCCTTTATGGGAGATCGAGTGATTGGATTTTTCCAAGCCTTCTGCATATTTATGTGAAAAATCATGTGAAATATGTGATGGTCTCTGAATGCTGACAGCTGATATGCCAGCAACAACTGGAGCCCAATAATTTCACAGTAGTTATGAAAAATCTCAGTGGAAATGTGTCTTTAAAAATTAGTCTGGTGAATTTAATTTTACGGCACTTCTCTTATCCAGAAAATTTTTCAACATTAATTAAAGCTGATGTGGTTATACACTCTACAAATACAGAAAGTACACATAATTATTTTTTTGTAGATATTCACCAATGCTTTGAAAGCTTCATTTTACTTTGTACTGGACATCAGAGTACAGAAGTGAGAGGACTCAAAATTCACATTAACTATTTAACAAGCCTAATGATGCCTCGAAGATCCCACGTTTTAGACAACTACTTGAAGAGGAAATGAAACCCATGTAGGATTAGGAGACTTTGCTGTGGTCAGACAGAGGGTTTGTGGCTGAGCTAGGAGTAGGTGCAAGGCTCTGCCTTTCTGCTGGACCATACGACAGCTCTTTGGGACAAAACCCTTTCTTCTGACTTTTTCTTTGGTACATTTTGGGTCCTGCAAAAAGGAAATAACTAACTACTCTTCGAGGTGGGATTTTGCAATAGCAGGGAAAGCCACAGCACTGTTTTTTTCATTTTAACACTGCTGATGATAAATGTATTCTGATGGACTACTCGGTTTCTCATTCATGGAGATATTTAGTAGATTCCTTTAATGGTTGATGATGCACAAATCAGTTTTAATATCAATAATGAACAATTTGGATGGCATTCAAATTCCAGATCTGCCAAAAAAATTTGCTACACGTCAGGATTTATTGAGTACAATACAATGAGGTTGCCAAAGAGGCTGGAGTTCCTTCAGCAGAAAAGTAAACAGATGGTCTCAGGAAAGTGAGCACATTCTTAAACACTGAATTGCATTTGGACAGAATGGAGTCACATCTGCCAAAGCTTGCTGGCCAGAAGTATGGCAGAAGGGAGCCATCAGAAACTAATGTGACATTCTTCAAGCTCTTTCACTTAATATTGATATTAGTAATCTAATAGGAATGTTCCAGAATTACCAGGTGTCCTTTTCATAGGCCAATTTGGGGGAAGCAGACATGATTAACAGATAGGAACTGGATATGCATTTGCACTGTGGGCTGAAGTGTTCAGTGCTAAATATATCTTCTGGGTCATCCATGTCCACCTGGCCTGGAGCTGAAATGGTAGATGCTCCTCATTTCAGATTATCTCTTTCTGATTCCTGCTACCAGAAGCCAAATGATAATCTTGGTAATGTGCACTGGGAGGTTGGCTTTGAGAGAAGACATCAGCCCTGGGACTGCTCAGCACAATTATCCTGGAGATCTTCTCAGGATCAGGAGAGTCAGGGGTCCAGGATCCCAGTTCAGGAGGCAGAAGGCATAGGGTATGTCAGGAAATACAAAGCTTGAGGCAGTGCTAATGGATCTGGGCTTGTGCAGGACCTTGTAAAATATAAACTGCAGTGTAAGGGAAAAGTCTGACTTCTTCTTCAGCTGCACTGGGAAATCATCCAGGGAAGCACTGTATGTGAGGCAGACACATATTCTGGGCCAAGCAAAGTCTTCAGAGATGCAAAATGGGGTTCTAGCTCTTGGGCTAGCTTTGCAAAGAGTAGAAATGTCACTAAGCCTGCTCTGTGACTCAGCTTCACATCATAATACAGGGATCATAAAACCTCCCCGGGCTGTACAGAACTTAATTCATCCATAAATGTGATCCATGAAGTCCTTGTATGGAAGGAGCTGTAGGAATGGCCAAACAAACAGGGCATTGCTGTGAATCTCAGGAAGAAATCACATCCCTGGTGGTGGCAGAGCTCTGAGGTGAGGTACCTGACACACCAGGGAGCTGTGCAAATGGTAAAATATTAAAGAAATGTTAATGTTTGATTGGAGACTGGCACTTGTGCAGATATTCAGGGGGAGCATAGAGGTCAAAGCAGTTGAACAGGATGGATTCCTTCTTGCACACAACAAAGAAACAAAGTGAACATCACCTTTTCTATCCTCTCCAAAGAGCTGGCACAGGGGCAATGGGGCAGTGAATCCCACACAGGGGTGCAGCCACAGGACTCAGGGGCCATCAGTTCTCAGATGATGCCAAAAGGAGTGGTAGTTGCAAGCCTCATCTCAGGATCCTAGAATCCTAGGATGGTTTGGGTGGAATATTGAAGCTCATCTCCTTCCAGCCCCACTGGGCAGGAGCACAACCATATTATCCCATATTATCCCTCTTCTTTGCTCCTTCCCATGGAGGGGTCTGGGTACACCTTGGGGTGAAGAACACCTGATAGTGTTCAGTACCCATCTTTGCTGTGCTCTGGGGAAGGGGTGAGGGTTGGTGTCTGCTAGGGGTGAGATGTCTCCCCAAGGAGAAGATGCTCTGAATGTTGCTGTCCCAGAGAGCTCTTTGGTGTGGCTGCTCTGCACATTCTGCCTCTTTTGTTTTGTGGGGTTAATGATGTTTTAGCTAATGCACACTTCTGCCTTGACTACCAGCTGGAAATATATTATTCCTTAGGATCGAGTGATCTTTTTCCCCTTAACCCCTGCCAAGTCCCTTTTGTACCTTTTCATGGCAGACTCCTTCCTGCCTCAGAGAGGTGGATTCCCCTTCCCCATCTCCCCCTGTTTCACAGCTCAGCCTGTGGAGAGGAGCAACATGTTTGTGTTACAGGCAAACCCCTCAAAGTGGAAACCCTCTCAAACTGGGAGCAGTGAGCCTTTCCATCCTCTCCCTCCAGCCCCTCCAGTGACAAACACAGCACAGACCCATTGAGCAGAGCCTCCCACTGCTGCCAGGGGGAAGGGAGGGTGCTCAGCACCTTCCCAGCACAGCCCCAAAGCAACTCCCCTGCCAGCCTGAAGGGAATGAAATCTTTCAGTCCATCATCTGTGTGGGTGAGGGGGAAATGGGTAACATTTCCTCAGCTGTGTTCCTGCAGGGAGTCAGACCATGGGATCAGAATGGTCCCTCCTGGCTGGAAAAGCTCTGAATATCCCTCTGTGCTCACTGGGGTGTTTCATGGACATGTAGTGAGCCTATTTCAGCTCTGCTTTAACTCTGCTGACATCAGTGAGTTACACCAGGGATAAATTTGGCCTTGTCGTTGTGGTTTGTGCTGTAATTCAGTTCCTCCTTTGTTTAACACTTTTGGCAGCTTAATATATTATAAGTGCTGCAGACTTATACAATGCATTTATTTTATTTTTTTTTTTTAGCCAAGAAAAGTATGCTAATATGAATATTCCTACTTTGTCTCTTTCTTGTTACCAGTTAATCAATCACACAGAATGTTTGTGACACTTATTAAAGAGAATGAGTAGATAAAAGCACATGACTTTCATTTCTGAGCCCCTGATAAGTTGGAAATAGAAAGGATCTCACCAAAGGGAGTCAGTGTATACTAATGGGTAGAACAAAGAGCTGAGAATGAAAAAGACACAGAATGTGGATCCTGGTTCTATTAATTCCCCTTGTGATCTTGGGTACCTCAGCTATTCCCCACACTTTATACCTGGGAGCAGCTCCAATCTGGAGGCTGTGCTTCAGTTGAATATTGTTAGGCCAAGCATCCTGTTAAATAAAACACTTCTCTGCTGTCAGCTTTTAATTGCTATCAGCCAGAAATCCAGATTAAAATCCTGGAGCCTGGATCTGGGACGATTATGTTTTCAGTCCATGTTCAGATGCGGCTTCAAAAGAAAAGCAAATCCCAAATGCTGTGAATATTACTAATCTTTTTTTTTTTTTTTTCCATTTCCTTCTGTGTTCAGATTGAGTGGCAAATCTGCAAATCTTTCCTCCACCTGGCTGCATGGGTATAAACTGAGCAATCTGCTCTTAGCTTGAAAACTCCAAGGCTCTAATGAAATAAATGCCTGGAAATAGCAAGTTGGGGAGTAGGATGGGTATTGATCCAGCACTTGGAACACATCCCTTTCCTTTCCTCAGGTCTTTCTGAGGAATTCTGCCCTGGTGGCAGGTGCTGCAGCACAGACCATAGCAGTGGGGTGAGGAAAACTCTCACCCAGCTGACATGGGGTTGTCCACGTCCAGGTAATGGTTACTGCACTGTGTTTCAGCACAAGGAACCCCAGGAACCTTCACTGACAGGTTCACATTTTATTCACACTTCTCCTTACATATCCCAGCTCCATATCTCCCCATCCCAGGATGGGGAGGGAGGTGGCAGCTGTCACAGTGTCCCTGGTGACATTGTGCACAGGGAGTGGGCACATCCTGGCCGTGGGCTCTGAGGCTCAGTCCTGGTCCAGAGGAGGAAAGGATTCAGTGCCATGGGCCAGGACCATGGCTCCTCCACTGCCACGGGGCCTGGGGCTGCCCTGGGTGCTGCTCAGGATGAGGATCAAACCCACAACAAACATTTCCTGGGCTTGTTCTTGTCTTGGTTTTCCCTCCGGTTGTTTCCTGCAGGCTGCTTGCTGGTTCTCACTCTCTTTTAAAAGGCAAATGTTCCAAATGGCCTCTGAGGACAAACACCACTTGGCAAGTTCATTTAAGGGCTGAATGTCTGAGATGGTGACAAGTGACAACACACACCCCACTGTACAGCAAAGCCCTGGCTTGGAGCTGCCCCTTTCATCACCAGGGAGGTTGGGAGCCTTCTGGCTGGGTCTGTGGCTCCATCAGAAGGAAATCTGTGAGTGCAGCTGGGCAGGTTAACTCTGGGAGAAATCAATCTACCACTTGGCCTGGCTCTTCTCAGAGGCATCTCCAGCTCAGAGTGATGCTGAGCTTCTCCCTGGGAAGTCTGGGAGAGGAGAGGTTCAGGTCCTGAGGAGAGGTGCGTGGATCCTCCCCTAAATAAACAGCTCGTTTTTGGCACTGCTCCGAATCCAGGGCTGACACCTGTGATGTTCTTGTCGAGTTGAAATGAGCAGCAGGATCAGGTCCAGTCTGGGGAAGGGCAGAAAAAAGCAAGAGGCAGAGCATGGTCAGAGCTCTGGACCTGGCTTTGATGCTGCTCTGTTAGCACCAGGCAAACCCTTTTCTCTCTTGTTTCCCTATCTGCAGAGCTGGGATGATGATCCTACCCTTTTTCAGGGAGATCTTGGAGATTTCCAAGTCAACAGTGGTATTGTTGTTATTAATGAATCTGTAAATCTTTTCATTCATTGCTGTGGCAGCACAATAGCACACAGCACCTTAAATATGGTTCTTAGGTGGCTGTATGAAACATATGCTGCTGTTATTTTGTCTTCTTTGTATGTTTTCCAAATTGTTCCCTTTTGGTAAGAACAATGGTGTTATAAAGTTTGGAAACTAAAGAGAAGCAGGCAGTGTAAATGCTCAGAAATGACTAATTCTGTCAGTATTTTACAACAAAGAAGTTCCAAATGCAGTTAAAGGCCCAACTGTTAATGAATGAAAAAAAAAAAAAGAAGTAATTTGGATCCTACCAGCAGTGCAGGAGTTACTTTTATTAGGTAAAGCTATGCAAAAGTTTGGCATGGGTTCAGTAATAATAAAAGAGCAACCATAAAGAGTTAATTATCTCTGATCCCTAAAGGAAGTGTATCTTTCCTATCATCATTGAGGCCCTTTGTAGTGCAGGGTTGGGAAAAACACAACATTTTGGCTGGGAGCCCAACACCTGGCCTGGGAATCATGTTTTACAGTGGCCAAAGATCATCAGCTTCCACCAGATAGAGTGCTAATAATGTGAAATCAGTGCTGCAGGTACCTCATTAGTAGCACCACAAGTAAACTCTGTAGCCTTTTTTATGGAAAAAAAAAAGACAAGAGGCTTGGAGTCATGGTGTTTGCTTTACTTTGATCTTTAAATAAAAGTGTCTGTGTAGTTTCCTAAATAAATAAAAAAAAAAAAAAAAGTTATGGCTGTTGCTGGCCTAAGCCTTCCTTCTCCAGTTCTCCTCACTGCAAAAATAGGAAATAAAACATAACAGACTGTGTTAAAAAAGGGGAAATTAAGAAGAAAAAAAAAACCAAAAACTGAAGAGCTGTTTGGAAAATGCTCCCTCTTCTACCTTTCACTCCAGAGGAGTATTTCTAAAGTTTTTTGGTGATAAAACTAGATATTGGTGAAATTCTTTGATTAATCCTGGGACAGGCTCCAAGTGCATCAGGACTACAGCTCCTCAGCAGCCTGGCTGATGGGAACCTTGGTGATTTCTGGTTGGAATTGGAACAGAAAACTCCCTGCATGCCAGTGTGCAGGCAGGAATGCATGCATGGATAAAGAAAAGGAATTTTCAGAGAGCAAATGATACCAAAAAAAAATATTTCCCTGAATATTTACAGGCAGACAAAGAGATGTGAGATCTGGAACAGGTTTAAGCATCACTGACAGTAGATCAGTAGTCCATCTTTGGACACTTCTTGCATGCTAGAAGTTGGTAGAGGTTGGGGATTTTGCTGGCTTTCCCCAGGCCAGCAGTGATGAAATATTTTGACTGATAGCAGAAAGAAAAAGCTGTAAGGGCCTTTACAAAGACATAGCCATTTTTTTCTGTTTTCTGCCCAAATAGTCTTTGTCTGGTTGGCATCACCTCCCCTGGAGCATCCAACCTCCCCAGCATTACCCCACAGCTGCCTGGCTCTCTGGTGCTGGAACAGCCAGGGAGGATTTTAGCAAGGCTGATGGTTTTAGTGAGGTTCATCCATTTTGGGGAGTTCCTCATCTCTCCTTGCTCCTGGGGGGGAAAGGAGAAGGGAGACCCTCGGGCAGCAAATCCAGGCTGATGGTTAGGGCAGGGTAGTTCTGAACCAGGACTCATCAGCTTGATGGGGGTGGTAAATAAAAGTCAAAAAAGCAGGTAGTTTCTTTAAAAGAAAGTAACCGATGTGGAAAACAATTTCTGCAGTCTTTTGCTTCACTAGAAATGAATCTTTCTTTAAAAGCAAATGAACAAACCTCAGAATTTCATCTGCTGGGACTGTTTGGCAAACCTAGAACAAGTCTTTCCCCAGACAGGATGCAGAATGTATAGTTTCTAAGGATTTTGCTTCATCTGCCCCAGTTCAAAAATTCAAGTTGGAAGGCAAGGCTGCCCTTTATTATGCATGCCAGCCAACAAGTCCCTTCCATCCTTTAATAACTGTGTCACAACACCTTTCTCAGATGCTTGATGGTAGAACGCAGAGGTTAATTGGTTATGGAAATGGTTGCTAATGTTAGAAGCAGGAGGGTAATTTGTTCCCCCGAGCAGGCAGAAGATGCAGGGGTGGCACGTGAGCTGTTGCATCCCCCCCAAAGGCTCCTGCTGCTCTCCCTGCTGTCCCCACCACCCTGGCCAAGGGATGCTCTCCCTGCCATGTGCTGGTGACCTTCCCTCCACCCTTGGGCTCTTGTGGCTGCCACACTGCTGGGGCAGAGCTCACATCCATGTTCTCCATCTCTTCCACGTCTCCCAAGAGGAGCAAGAGAGCCAGGCTTACAGCAGCCCCTTCCCTGAGGGGGGCTGGGGGGCCGGGTCCCTCCTGCCCCTGCTCTGGGGATGGCAATGCTCTGCATCTGGGGATGGATCTGCTCTGCACTGCTACCAAAGCCAGCTTCTCATAAGCTGGGAAGCTCAGTCTTCCCACTGGACATGAGCAGCATCCAAGTACAAGTTTTAGGCCATGGCAGGGTTTGGATTTCTGCTTCTTTGCTCCTCCCTGTGCTGGTAGCTTCTTCTGGCTGCTCGTGTAGCAGGCATGCAGCTCCCAGCCTGGCTCTGGAGTGACAGTGTGTGCTGGTTTGGTGAGATCTGCTGCTGCTTAAAGCCAAACCATGGTTGGGTTCATTGGCCCTGACCTGAAACCCTGGGAGAAGTGATCCTTGGTTTCCCATAAGGGAGAAGGCTCAGTCTCTGGGCCAGGCAGAGCCTCTTGGCCTCCATGGCCTGGCTGGTTGTGGGTGGCAAGTGTGGCATGGTATGAGAGGCACCAGCAGAAGGGTTTGGAGAGGCAGGACAGGGTTTGGAGAGGCAGGAGAAGGGTTTGGAGAGGCAGGAGAAGGGTTTGGAGAGGCAAGAGAGGGTTTGGAGAGGCAAGAGAGGGTTTGGAGAGGCAGGAGAAGGGTTTGGAGAGGCAGGAGAAGGGTCTGGAGAGGCAGGAGAAGGGTTTGGAGAGGCAGGAGAAGGGTTTGGACATGCAGCAGAGGGTTTGCAGGGGCTGCCTGGGGTGGTCAGGACACATCCTGGCAGGCACTGGTACTTACACCAGCAAGGTGCTGCTGTCCCCTGGATGCACTGGGGGTTAACATTGGGTTAACATCGTGCTGTAACACCAACTTCTTAGAGAAGCAGCACACACACACTGAGTCCTCTGTCCTCTGTTCATCCATGGTTGAAATTAACCTCCAAAATGCAGCAGGCCCCAGCACACCCACCTGCCTGGGCTTCATCCTGCAACTTTCCCTTGCTCAGTAGTAAGGGACATTACTTTGGCAAAGGGAAGGTTAACAATCCCCATAGACATGTTATGTTTGAAACTTACTTTTAACCCAGAATAACATTTAGAGGAAGGCAGCAGAGCTCCACCATGCTGCTAATGCTTACAAGATTTCCCTAAATGCTTTTCCAGCAGCTCTTGCTAAGGAGAGAGTCCAGTGAGCTGGAGCTGGGGGTGCTCCCCCTGCACCCATCCTTCCCAGTGACACCAGTGCCTGTCCAGCCTCACTGGATCCCCTCAACCACACATCTCAGTGGGGTGGGGAGATGGGGGGGTCTCATGGGAAGAGTTGTGGCTGGGGTGCAGGGTGCTGATGGCAGGGGACAGTGCCAGCTCAGCTCCTTGGGTCACACACATCTCCATGAGGAGGCAGATGCCTGGGACTTCCCCTCCAAGACAAAGAGCTCAGGCAACTGCCACCCTCCCAGGGAAGGACAGGACTTGCTGGGCTGCATGCATTTTGCTTCCCATCTCCAAGGAAAAAAACATGGAAGGCTCCTGCCATTTCCTTCCTCCTGTTTAAAAGGAAGGGGTGAATAAGGCTCCTCTTTCCTCTGGCTGCTTCATCCCCCAGTCCAGTAAATAATGTGCCACTTAAATGCCCACATTTCCCTGGATGACAATTTCTAGCAACAGAAATGCCATTCAGTTGCTGCCTGGCGTCCAGGTGGGGTTGTGCTGGAGCAGCCTGTGTGCTCCCTGCTCTGCCAAAAGCCCTCACATCCCCACCCCAAGGAAATGAGCTGGCACCCAGCAAGGCACCACGGCCCTCAAAGGCTCAGCTGCTGAGGGTGGATCTTTTAATTCCTAACCTCCTGGAGCTTTAGAGGATTCTGGGCATCTAATTGCAAGGCTGGACCTCTGAATCCAAAATAAAGCCAATGGAACCAAGAGGACTGACATGAACCGAGGGTCAGGTCCCCCGGTGTCTACCCCATCCCATGGCAAATTTATATGTGGAACACCAGCATCTTTAGTCCTGAAATTGTAGGAACATTACCCACCTGTAGCAGCTTAATTTACACCCTCCCCAACACCTTTAAGATGCTTTATAACCTTGAAAATTCCCTGACAACAAATACTCTCCCCCAGCATATGCCAGGAAGGAAACAGAGCAGTACAGCCATTCCAATTAAGACCGAACATTTCATGCGTCCCTGGTATTTTTTATTGAGGTACTGTCTGTCTTTTTAACTAGGTTTGTTTTTATTGAAGCAAAAACCTGCCCTTTCAGATGAGCAGGCTGGTCTATCAGGGCTGACATTTAGTGGAAAACAAAGTGCAGGCATGAGAAGGTTACGAGAGCTGGCACGTGCTTTAGCCCAGATTAGCCCATACCAGAACTGGACTTGTCTAGTTTTAATTTCAAAAAAATTCCTTCTGTCAGTAAATTTTGTCCTGCTTGTGAGCAGAGTCGGAGGCCTGAGCAGCAGTGGTACTTGACAGCTGTAAAAAAATCAGGGATTTGGGATTTATTCCATCATTCTACTCCAGAACTGATAGAACAGCTCAGGACTGACTAGAGTTGTAAAGCTGCACCCCATGCCTGAGCCGCTCTGCTGCCACCAGCCCAGGGCAGTGTTATCTCTGAGTAACCTCTGCTTCCAGCAGGATCTGGCCAGGGGAGCTGAGCACCTCCCAGGCTTTCCATTAGGCCTGGCAGGACGTGGTGCTGCTGGTTTCTGATCACAGCAAATCTGGCTGTGGAACCAGGATCTTCTGCTCCCTCTATCCATGCAGCTGCTGGTGAGCTTGGCAGGAACTTTCAGCTTTCTTAACCTCGGGTTTCTAATGGCTTTTTTGGACCACTCTGTGGGTAAGCAGGGTTCATTATCCATGTCCAGATCATACTAAATTCACTGTGCAACCTAAACTGGTGCAGTAGACACGCAGTTGCAGCCAGGACATTCAGTAACCCCCAGGGAAGATGTTTCCTGGCACGTGTTCTTTGCATCGTTCAGTTGGGAACTGGCCCCCAGCTGAAGGGCAAAGCTCCTTTCCCTTCAGCACTGCCCAAAAACAGAGAGACTCTCCCAACCCTGGGCAAGCCACAGGGTAGCTTTGTGTGGACCTAAAGCAGGCAGGAGGCAAAGTGAATTAACTGCAGGATGCTGCTTCTTGGAACCGTGGAGTGAGTGGGCTTGGCACTGGGGAGGAACTGGGAGGAAGATTTCTGCAAGTCAGGGAGCCCCAATCCCAAAGCTTTGGAGCCAAAAGCAGCGTGGTATTTGGGGTTTGAAAGGGATTGGAAGCAATGTTCAGCTGGATCCTGTGTAGAGTGAGCTGCTGTGGGCTTCCCAATGGAAGGGAATGGGCCAGTGGCTGCCTGTGTAAGTCCAGGCTTAGGTTTGTGCTAGAAGAACCTTGTCTGCTCAGCCAGGGAGCACAGGAATTAGTCAGATCAGATCCACAGAAGGGAAAATATTTGCTTCTGTAAAGTCTGAGTGTGTTTGCTTTTCATACACATGACATTATTTGCTGGTAAATATTAATAGTGGTGATACTTAAGCTAAATGTTGGGAAGAAAAGCTTTCCCTCTGCTATTCAGTGCCTTTATCTCCCTATTCATAGACCCAACTCAAAATTCTTTACTCTTAACATCATCATCTGTTGTCATAGAAACTATTGCAATACATAAGTACTCCAAATGACTGCAACTTGGATGGCAAGGGATCAAGATGGACTGTGATGGGGAACACTTTAAGCAGGTGTATCTATCAACAACAATGGATGGCAAGAAGGAGTATTCAGTCTCAACAATACAACATGTCCTACATTCATTTTTATGCTAACACAATCACAGAACAGGATTTATTGCATCTTTTGTTTATTTGGTGTAGTCTTTCCACTGAGGCATATAAACCAGGAGGCTCTTTGTTTAGTTTAAAATGGTGGAGTCCATTTCTGAACCAGTTTTACTGGGATTTCTTGGTGAAATTTCCTACTGAGAATTGGGGTTTACATTTTTGCTTTCTTAAGTTTATGATTATTTGTACCTTGCTAATGAAGAACTAATCCATCTGCTTGGTTTCCTGTGGCTGAGCAAACCAGCACCGAGCTTTAGCTCTTTAGCATTTATACACCCATATTCTCTTTGAATGAGGACTGAAAATGCATCCACCAAACCCAGTTCTACAGCCACTCACACACCTCCAGTAAGTCTGCAGTCCTCTAAGTCCCATCCATCTCTCTGAAGCATGTCCTGTTCCCAAGAAGCAGAACAGAAGGTCAGTTACAAGTTCCTGGGTTTTTTCCCCCCCCCTTGCTATAGCTGCAAAATGCCAGAAGAGCTTCAATTTGAAGCCTGAAGAAACTGTTATTCCTGCATCATCTCAGTGGAATGCAAAGCTCAGACAGGTCCTTAGGATGTGTAAATGTCACAGAGATTCAGTTTTGCAGAGAAGCCATTGACACTCCAGTGACAGCACAGCACTATTTTGCTTCTGGTTCAGTACAAATTACAGACAACTTGACATTAGAGACCTTCAAATGCAGCAGCAGGCTGAAATCCTACATGATCAACTGACTTCCCCTATTTGCAAAAACACAGCTTTCATTTAGATGTCTCTTTGGGGACAAATTGATGGAATGGAAATGGGATGGGGAGGAAGTTCCTGCTTGGTGTGGTACTGCCTGCTCCGTGCTGAAACATCTCAAGTGTGGCTCTGACCCTCCCTGGCAAGAAAGGCACTGCCTGGAAATGTTCCTGGCACATCCCTGAGCTCTGATTTCAGCCTCTGCTCTCTGAACCCCCCCTGCATGAAGCCCAGGGAGCCAAACTGCTTAAATAAGAAAAGGCTCTTTGCTCTTGTTGTGTATTTCAGATAACTGCCCGTGTTGATAGATGTTGTCTGGTGGCTTTGCAATTATCCTCTTGTCTTCCTTTTTACAGCTAATAACAGCTCAGTGACCATTCTGTTAAGATGGTTGAGTGCAGCTTGATTCTCTCTTTTAAAGAAGGCATTTGCTGAAAACAAGAAGAGAAGTCACAGCCTGGCCAGGAATACTACTGCAGCCCATGGGTGAAAATGGGTTTTGGGCTCTATAGGCAGATGAAAGAGCAGCAGTACAGGGTGCTGTATTTTGGGGGGTGCAAGGTACTGTTGAGATTTGGGTGAGTTGCAAAAGGACTTGGAGCAATGGCTTTTTTACTGCCAGCTGAATCTCATGGAAAGAAACTGTGCAAGCATTGCTTTAAAAAAGAAAACCCAGAAAAAGATTGTGACAGCATAAGTAAAGTGGTGCTTTTGTCCCAAAGAGTGACTCGGTGAGCTCAGTTCCTACTGGCCAAGGGAAACCAAACCAAGAATACAGGAAGGATTTTCATGGGTCCCCTGCCCATTTTTTGATTTCTGTGTTATTATTTATTTGTGGCTGTGGGCTGCCATCCCAGACCTTCCTCAGCATCATGATTCCTCTCCCTGTGTTAGCAGGACCATCTGACCAGGCCCAGGGGAACAAGAGCCCAGGTGACACCAAACTCCCAAATGGTGAAAAAAAAAAAAAAAATTGCAACTCACAGAGCCAGATTAGCAAAGCTTGGGCCAATGAGCAGGCAGGGTCTATATTGCTTAATTAATTCAACTGTCATGAAATTAAACTATCATCTACTTTGATATCTGTCTGTTTTCTCAGGTGCAGTTAGACTTGAAGAGACCCCACGCCCGTTTAGCTCTGATCCCTTTTGGAAGTAATTGGCAGGGGTTTGATTGATAACATGTATTCCTCTTTAAAAGAAAACACACTATTTTTCATAATCAGAGGCTGAATGCATAATGAGTGCTCTGGTGCTGCCTTTAGCATCAGGTCTGTCAAACTGCACAGTTATTTCCATATTGATGCAAACTAAGATATTACACTCCCTCATTACATTGACATGGCACATCTTTCAACAGTCAGCTCCCAATCATACATTCCTTGCAAACAAAATTACCTTCATTTTCTCTTTTGCTACAGAAGGAACTAGCAGTGGAAATGTGCCCTAACAAGCTAATCAACTAATTTTTAGAATATGTTTGAACCATTTAATATTCTAAAAGAAAACAAGAAAAAGTTGCTAATGGGTATGCTGGCATAAACAGAAATAAATAGACAACTGGTTGACTGAACATTAGCATACTTAAGTTTTATCGAAGTCACAGTGGAATTCATTTTGCAAGTCAAAAAAGCAAGATCTATTTGTATCCATAAGCCAAACAACCTCATTTTACTCTCTACATTCTTGAGCGGATAACCTTGGCTATGAAGGTAAAAGTAAAAAGAGGAAACTATCCTTTTATGAGCCAAATACTTCAGGCAATAAATTGATTTTAGTGGGACCAGGGCTACTGATAATGGTTTGTGTGATGCTAATGGCCCTGCTGCTAGGAGAGAGGAGTCAGGCTCTTGGTTATGGGATGCCATTCAGGGGGCTGGCAGGCAGCAAGGGGGTTTCCAAAGCAACATCCAGGAGTGGGGAGAAGGGAGAGGCAGTTCTGGATCACTGAATCCCAACTCCTGTCCCAAACAGGCAGCCGTCAGCAAGGAGAAGAGTTGGGGTCTCCAATGACCCCGTTCCATGAAAGGGGATGGGTCACAGTCAGGAGACTGAAAGCCACCACAGGGGAAGATTATTGACCAGAGAGAGCATTGCTAAGGTGGCAAACACCATGCAGGAAAGACAGGTGGGCTGAGGCCACCAGATCCCTCACCAACCTGTGGCCAGGTCCTTCATCACCCCCTGGGAGCTTTGCAGGGCCCCCTGATTCTTTCAGGACCCACACCACTTGTGGTGAGGATTCCAAAGCTTCTGGATAGATCCTCATTCTGCCTCACCCCTTATGCTTTGCATTCCAAAAGGAGCTTGGTTTCATTCCCTGCCATGATGTCTCTCTGCATTCATTACATATGTTAATCTGCTTTGGAAAGTTCACAGAAAAGCAAATTATTGTGCTTGTAATGGTGTTCAGACAAACCTTTGATGTCTCCTCTGAGTCTGAGTCTGGAACAAGTGACAGTCCTTCCCTGTGCCTGTGGCCTGATAAGGGCCACAAGGGTCACCAGAGCTGGGGACAGCCCTGGGCAGCCCCTTCTCCTGGGGCAGGGCAGGGAAGAGCAGAACCATCCTCCTGGAGAAGCTCACCTGCTCTGCCAGCCTCAGACAGAGCACTGAGATCTCTGCACCACAGCTTCCCTCTCCCAGCTCCACACAGGAGCAAAGAGCCCCACACTTCAGCCCAGTTTGGACCAGGAATTTTCTTCTGCACCATCAGTTCTCCCCGGATTTCCCTAAGGCCATGTGGACTTTGAAGCTTGTGAGTTGATCCTGGATACTTCAGTGTCCAAATCCTAGTTATTCCACACACAGGTCACTGCAAGGAATAGATGGGGTGATTTACACATCTGAAACCAGAATCTGGTAGCAGAACCTAGAATTTGGGGCACTATATTTTCCATTTCTTTTTTTTTAGAGGAAGTTGGAGAATCCAAAGCTGAAGACCACCGGGTCAGAGTTGTGAAAACTAAAGTTATTATCAGCTGCACTTCTTTACATCTCCAGGACAAAATACCTTCCCAATTTGACAGATTCATGGGAATGCAGCAGACTGTTCCCTGATGTGGGGTTAAACAGCACACTGTGTAGCAAGAGAAACATCTGTTTGTTGTTGAGCTGTGCAGTGTCTGTCTCAGCTGAGGGTCTGGAAGAGGAGAGGGACAGCTCGAGATGAAAGCCTGAACTTCAGCTGTAGGGGAAGGAACACATCCAGCAGGAATACAGCCATGATCCTGTAGAATATTTCCGCTCAATCATTAAAAAAAAATCGAGGCAGTGGCCATTCCAGCAAATACCCCAGCACCATGGCAGCATGACAGATGAAACTGGAAACCTTTCCATCATAAAATCACATTCTACCAGTGGAAAAGGCTGGAGAACAGATGTCCCAAAAAGCTGGGATTGTATCGTATCCACTGGGGTGTCTTTTCCTCTAGAAAACAAAAAAAAAGGGGGTTTCTGATGGAAGTGGCTGTTGGAAAAAAAAAGAAGGGTGGGAGAAGTTCACCTCCCTGGGAAATCACATCAAATCATGACATGGGAGCAGCCACCTGAGGGGCTGGGTGTGGAACCAAGCAGTTGGGTTGCTGTGGGGAGGCAGCTTGGCTCTCGTGCATCCTTCTGAAGTGGTTTTGAACACACTCCTGATTTTGCAGATTTCAGTAGAAATGTGTACAAAGCAGTGTGATAACTCTTCCTGAAACCTGCCTTGATTTTCTCCCTTCACTATCTTATCTGGCATGGAGGAGATTGAAGTCACACCAGATTATGAAGTGTTATTCTCTCTACCCAGCCAGAATATCTTCGGACAGCCAGGATGCCAGGACTAAGCTTCAGGTTCCCTCTGACTGCAAGTTCACATTGGGGAGGTACTTTTCACTCCATCACTGACTCAAAAGATACAAACAGAGTCCTACACCTGGTAATTTCTTTACATAAATAACAATTCTGCAAAAGATCCTTTTAATGACATTAATTATATGTAACTAAGTGCACTTTGAAGACTGAATTCTTGGTTTTTAGGGGGTTGTTTTGAAGCATCTTGGAATTCATTAAGAGTAATTTTCCCTCTACAAACAAAAAAACAAGTTTCCCATAGAAGCTGACTCCCCTGACAGGTACATTGTTCCACTTTCAGGGCTAGTTATTTACTTGCCAAATCCATCAGACACAGAGGCTGAGAACAGCTGCAGAGATATAAAAACACTTAACCTGCCTCTTTTTCCCAGTTTGTGCAGGGGCTGTGCAGCCATGGGGTGCAGATGGAAAAGGGGATGTGCCATGGGGGTGTGCTGGGGCTGCTGGCTGGGTTTAGCCCAATGTAATGAAAGGAAAGAGTAAGTAACAGCTGGAATTGCATCATTTGAAGTTTAAATTAAGAAAAGTTTGAAGGTGGAAGGTTTTGGGCTTGCTGCTCTCCCCATTCACTGGACAGACTCTGATTCCAGACCCTTGGTAGGCACCAACACCTCCTTCCAACCTGTTCCCAGGAGCACTGAGACCACCTGAAAAGGCAGCAACTTGAGTTTTAACTTGTGATAGTTTTCCACACTTTACTTGAATCCCGCCAGAGCTGTGGCAGAGCCACAAGACTTCCTTCCTTCCTTCCTTCCTTCCTTCCTTCCTTCCTTCCTTCCTTCCTTCCTTCCTTCCTTCCTTCCTTCCTTCCTTCCTTCCTTCCTTCCTTCCTTCCTTCCTTCCTTCCTTCCTTCCTTCCTTCCTTCCTTCCTTCCTTCCTTCCTTCCTTCCTTCCTTCCTTCCTTCCTTCCTTCCTTCCTTCCTTCCTTCCTTCCTTCCTTCCTTCCTTCCTTCCTTCCTTCCTTCCTTCCTTCCTTCCTTCCTTCCTTCCTTCCTTCCTTCCTTCCTTCCTTCCTTCCTTCCTTCCTTCCTTCCTTCCTTCCTTCCTTCCTTCCTTCCTTCCTTCCTTCCTTCCTTCCTTCCTTCCTTCCTTCCTTCCTTCCTTCCTTCCTTCCTTCCTTCCTTCCTTCCTTCCTTCCTTCCTTCCTTCCTTCCTTCCTTCCTTCCTTCCTTCCTTCCTTCCTTCCTTCCTTCCTTCCTTCCTTCCTTCCTTCCTTCCTTCCTTCCTTCCTTCCTTCCTTCCTTCCTTCCTTCCTTCCTTCCTTCCTTCCTTCCTTCCTTCCTTCCTTCCTTCCTTCCTTCCTTCCTTCCTTCCTTCCTTCCTTCCTTCCTTCCTTCCTTCCTTCCTTCCTTCCTTCCTTCCCACTTCTCCCAACAGCAATGGGAGGTCCTGCTCAGACAAAGGGCTTTTTCCCCTGGCAAAGTGAAGGAAACCTTTCTCTGGAATTAGGTATGCAAAGCTTTGTGCTTGGCCAAAGATCTAAACCTCCACTGTTTGTGCTACATTGTGAGGGGGTTGTTTTATATTGTCCCCATTCACAGTCCCTGTGTGCAGGGAATGGGGACAAGTTGTCTGTGCCAACTCACACAGACTTTGCAGGAATAGCTGCATGAAAGGCAGGAGGCACTCTGAGCTTCTGGACATCTGGATATCTGCAGCAGAAAGAGGAGATCCTGATCATCCCATTGCTTCTGCCATGAGAGCCACTGTTTCTACTTAAAATTTCACTGACAATCTAGAAAAATGCCATTCAGGCAGAGGAAAAATGCCTGTGCACAGTGGATTGCTGGAGAGCATCAAATCCCAGCCAGCCAGCAGCTGATAATCTGCTTGTAAACTCCCGTTTGAAAATAAAGACAATCCCATTTTACAGTAACCAGATGTTTAACAGAATATTAATGCCTACAAGTGCTTTAGGCTAGTGTTTTTAAAGGTCTGAAGAGGGCTTACAAAAATGTAAAATCACAAGCAAGTGTGCAGTTCAAAGGCTCCTCAAAGCTGTGAAATTCTGTGTACTGCGGGACAGATCGCCTTTTGTTTCTGCCTGGGATGTGGGGTGGGATTGATTGCCCAGTGCTCCTCCAGAACTTACCTCACCCAGTCCCTTTCTGCTCAGCTTTTCCCCCCCATTCTTTATTATCCATAATTGGATAACTTCTCTCCAATTTTCTCCTTGGAACACTGAAGATAAGGTTTCTGTTTAATCATCCCACTTTAAGTACTTGCAATCAGACAGGATATTGCTGCTTTTAAAATAAGACAATGACATTTAATGACTTTCATTTCTTCCTATACAAAAGATTAATTTATATGCTGGAGTCATCTTTCTCATTGGAAAATTCTCTCCACTCTTTTTGAAATGATTCAACCTGATTAACAACTTAATTCCCCTTTTCTCTTTCTGATTTTGCGACTTTCGCTGCAAGCACTTGCTTGTCATCTTTTTTTTTTTTTTTACCAACTGTAATTCAGCTTTTGTTTCTGAATTATCCTGCAGTTGAGATGCCAGACAAGCTGGAAGGTGTGTGATACAAACATGAAACCACTGCTGGTGTGTTGGGTTGGGAGGAGGATGACTCCCTGCTGATGGAGCATCCCGTGGCATCACCCTGCTTGCAGACACAGCAGTAAAAGCTGTAGGAAAACAGAGGCCTTCCCTTAGCAGCCCTTGGAGGCTCTAAGAAACTCTGTGTGCATGGCCCTGGGAAAACACAGGGCTGGGGAAGCAGAAAATGCAGCACTGGTGGTTTTCAGGCAGTTGGGAAAAGCCCCTGTGGAGGAGGCTCTATGGAGCAGGTAGGGAATGGGGAATGAGCCAAGAGTGGTGAGGGAAAAACATCATGGTCTGGAATACACCTCACCTGGCTGCTTCAACATCCTAAAACATTCATATTTAACCCACTAGTTTTACTTGTTTTACTTCACTTGTAGTGTTTAATATTGTTCTGCAGTGGTGTTGGGAGTTTCATCAAGATGCTGTCTTGCCAGCACAGGGTGAGGCACATCTCTATCCAGAGGTACAAAGTGTCCCTCTAAAGCTTTGTGCTTTCTGCATCCTTACTGATGATTCCATGGTTAATAACACAGAGTGAAACGTAATCCTTACCTTCAAACAGGTGAATGTTTGCCTATAGCAAGGTAAATACCATTGTGAGGAATGTATAATTTTTTTTTTACTGCTAATATGCTTTAAAGCAACTGTAATTTTCTTGACTCTGCTGGCCATCATTTTCTCTGTGTGTATTTTTTTTTTCTTGCTTCTAACTTTGGTTTCTAATTTATGTGTGTCCCAGTCAACTGTGATGTTTATCTGTGTTCTTTTACCTTCAGGAAAGTGTTCATTTTTTTCTTTAAAATCAAGCTGCTGCTGTTTCTTTAAGTCACCAAGGCCTTTTCCTGCAGTTGTGGACTAGGGTTTTTCCGTATATAGGATAAATGAATAGAATATACAGGAAAAAGTACTTGAGCAATCTGACAAAACTCTTTTTCTGAACAGATTTAGCCCATAATTGTTTTCTGGCCTGTGGTATGAGACTTCCTAATGGACCTAATCCATAAATGCAGTGTTGAAGGGAGTTAGCACAAGCCACTGTGCCACGTCAGAACTTCTCAAAACCTCTAATGGCTTTTTCTACACTTTTCTGCCTTTGTACCAGACAAATGGGTGAGCCCAGATGCTTTTATTTTCCCCAGTACATTCTCTGTAGGTGTATAACAAATGCATCAAACACATTTCCATGCACACTTGAGTGCCACACTCAATTTTTCTTTGGGTCAGGATATTACTCCCCGTCGCCGCCGCTGCTGCCGAGCAGCACTTCATTTCCAGGGCAGTGGCATCTTTGTGTTCCAAGAAGGACCTTTGTTTCCAGTTCACATGGTATAAAGAAGAGCTTCAGGGGCCAGGGCTGCAGGAATCCTCTCATTTTTATTTTCCCTGCCCTTACTCAAACGTGGTCCCAGGTCCAAAGCCGTGCTGGAGCTGGCCCAGGGAAGCCCTACCCATGGTGTGCATCCCGTAGCTGCCCCTCTTCCAGGAAAACTTCTTCTGTCCCAGCCCCAAGGGCTTGGGAAAGTGGACATGCACGTGCAGAGAGCTATTTGGGGCTGTTAAGCAGATGCTAATGATACTTCCCATCCAGGGGCTGTGGAGTATTGTAATGATGCTTTAACACAGCTCAGCAATCAAACACTAAAGTGTAATGAAAACAGGGACACGTGTTTACCAGAGTATAAAAGCATATAGAGAACAGAATGAAAACAATTCTTCATTTAAGGGCACACACATGTAAATACACTGGTGTGTCACTTGACTACTCCATGACACTCAAACCAAAACACAAACCCCACTGCTGGGACACACCAGCCATGGGTGGCAGCAATACCCCAGGCAAGACTGGATCCACTGTCCAGATTAAGCTCCTAGTCTTGCAAATAACTCCAGGCTGCTGAAATCCTACAGCCAGGTGATGTCCTCTGTGTGGTGCCTTCCACACCCCATCAGGGATCATCAGGGATCTGACCCATCATACTCTGCCCTGGGGTCTGTCCCATGCTCTGTTTCCACCAGGTTGGCAGCGACCCTGCAGCATCTCACTGGGAGCACTGGGGCAGCAGGCAGGGCCCATGCAAAATGCACAAAGCACTGAAGATAACAGATAAGAAAAAGCTAAGTAGACTGGGGGGGAAGTCTGGCTCAAGACATTTAACCCAGAGCACTGCCTCTGCTGTTGGGTTGGTTTTGCTGGCTAGAGAAGCAGCTTTGATGCTGTTTGCACTCTGAGTGTAGTTTTGGCGTGGTAATTTCCTCCCAGAAAAAAAGATGGTGAAGTGAATGAGAGCTGACATGACAGATTGTATCTGCTGTGCCTATTGGCCCCAAAGGCAGTCATTTGTGCTTTAAAATTCAGTAATTATGTATGTACACAAATGTTTCTAATGGGCCCCAAACAGCAACACGGGCCACTGTCCCCGAGCTCTCTGTAGCCAACATGGGAAAGACTGAAATAAAATAAGCAAGCGAGGAACCTGAGGTTGCTTGGGTTGGAGAGAAAGCTCCAGAAGAAAAACCTCAAAATCAGGGGGTTCAGCCTCTCAGGAGGGAGGTGACTTGGAGCAGTTTGCCTGTGATGAAAGAGCAAAACCAAGCAAGGCCTTTGCAGGGTTGATCTCCTGTGCCAGAGGAAAGCCCATGTCCTCCCCTCAGCAGTGCTGCCTGTGTCAGTGTGACCTGCTAGGAACACAAACACACACCGTTTGCCTGGCTTAACCTGCATCTGGGCCATGCCTAAGGTGTGGGCTGGCTGTGGTGTAGATTTTTATTCCATTTTGAGCAGCTGATTCCTTTCCAAAGCCCAGCAGAGACCCTTGGCCAGGCAGGACAGGCTGTGGGGGCAAAGGAACCACCACGGTACCTTTGTTTCACTGGCTGCCTGGTGCCCTGTTCTCACTTGTACAATTATTACAAAAATCAGACAGAATGTTGCCTTGAGATATGATTTTCATAGTGGGATGGATTTTATTATAGCAGCCCTACAATACCCACCATTATCATTTTGATTATGTGCTCCTCTCATTTGCACTATTGGAACATTATCTGTGGTACATTCATTATTACTTTATAAGAAACTGAAACTACATCCTTAAGATGAATTGTAAGGAAGGATTTCTATTTCCTCAGATAGATACTTTGGCTGAGAACATTAAGTGGCAAACATTATTTGTAAAAGTTTATTCTATTTTATTTACGTAAACTCTAAAAGAAAGAAATAACGTAGATATTTCTAGCAGACAGAAAAGCCTGAGGCTAGCTGCAACAAATGACTGCAATTTAGAATTCATGTACTATTAAGAAGTTCTGATTAAATTGTAAGTTCCTTCAGAGGAAGGAAGTTGGATAAATGAAATTCTGGCATTGGCCCAGTGGGCTTCTAGGGGTTTGCAGAGGCCGAGGGTTCAAGCAGCAGCTCCTGGGGCTCCTCTGCTCCCTGGATCCGAGGCCTCTGAAGATCAAATCCATCATGACCCTGATGGGAGAGGGCAGAAGGTCAGGAAGATGTTTGTGTTTAATAGCCCAATTGGGTTTAGAGACAAAACCAGAGGGTTTAAAGAGCTGCTGGATCACCTGTAAGGCAGGGAGCATCTGTCAGTGGAGTGCAGAACGTGCTGGGGCTGAGGCTGCCCTGTGGCCACAGACAGAGGTGGCCTTTGCCCCTTTGCACCCCTCCTTTTCTCCACGTTGCCTTTACAGTGCAGGAGGCTTCATCCTTCTGCACACATGGGAAAGGAAAAAGCCATAACCACAGGATCTTACCCAGTGCAGGTCCCACCCTGCTTCCAAAGCAAACTGCCCCACATCTGCACAAACTTCCTGAGCCCAAATCCCGACCTTATCCAAGGTCTAAAACTTCCCATGACTGCAATATCAGCAGCCTTTCACAGGTCCTCAGGCTGAACCATGTCGAGATGGATGACCTTACAGGTCTTTTCCAACCTGAACATTTCTCTGGTTCCAGCAGCTCCTGGCTCAGGAAACGTTCCATGTTTCTGATGAAGATGTTCCTACTCATCACAGGGGCATTGGTCTACCTGACCTTTAAAGTTCCCTTCCCACCCAAACCATTTTTTGTGATTCTGTGCCTTGGTTGTGCTGCTCAAGTGCCATGGCCAAGAGGGACCCAACACTCAGATTTAAAGGGCCTCACTTGTTTCAGCTGCCACTGAGTAATTAAGCTCCAGACTGGAGGTGAAACTGAACCATGTCAAGGAACCTGCTAATAATGTGGAACCTGTGGCAATTTCTAAAAGATACTTTGTGTTTTCACTGGAAGAAATCACACTTTGCTGTGTAGATAAAGGAACATTTTCAGGCTGATTGCAAATCATAAATATTTGATGTACTGTAATTACTGGTCCTTCAGCATAATTTTCTAAATTATTATTATTGCTATTAAATGCATAGAAACTTGGGATGGAAGAGTGAGTTAGTGCAGTAACATTTCATCAATAAAGGCTGGGCTTGTGAAGATTCATAAGTGAACTTGTCTTTAGCTTCTTCCCACCTACCTGTAGCACAGAACCCTGCAAAAAACATGATCGATGCTCAGGTGATCCCAACCTCAGCAGGACAGAAGTCACGGTGTCTGTGGCAAAATTGAGACAATTTCTGCCTGCAAATGCCCAGCACTGGCTGATATTTCCAGTCTCTGGGGATCCAAACTCATCTAGACACAAAGAGCTTTTAAAAATCAGATTAGTCATCAAGTTGTAGAAGCTACAAACAAAAGTAATGCACACCCATGAGAGCAGGGGCTGGAGTCTCCCTGTGATTTTGTGTTACCCTCCCAGCTGTGTCACCCTCATGGCCTTGAGCAAATAATTTAACCTTTCTCCTTCCTCAAAACTATCTCTCCAGTGGATACAATAATTCCTCTTACATGGGTCTGTGATCAGGTTTAGCTGCTGTTTGTAAAGCACACCAAGATGTCTGCTAGGGGCATCCTTAATTCATTCAGAGGAGAAGGGCACAGGCAGTCCAGCAGGACAGGGACAGAGTTGTCACTGGGGGATGAACCACCTGGAAATCTCCAGCTCTCTAAATCAGAGCTTTTTTTTTTTTTCCCCATGTATCCCATCCAGCCCATACCCCAATTTCTGCCTGGGGGTGAGCCCAGGGGTGCAGCTGCAGCATCCCAAGTGGACATTTCTCCTTCCAAAGCACTAAATAATGTCCCAGAGCCACCACTCCAAAGCTGGGCACGGCACCAGCAGAGTCCCCAGAGGTGAGGGAGCTGGGGGGCTGCAGTCCCCTCTCTGGCCACTCTTTGGGGCCAGCTCTGGATCCCTGGGCCTTGGTTGGGTTCTGCCTGACCCCTAGTGCTACCCGAGTGCACCAATTCTGCTGCTCAATTATTACTTACAAGTTGGTAAACAGAAGGGAAATAGTCAAACTAATCTGGAATAAGTCAGATATACTTTTTTTTTCACCTCTGGGGAGATTTTCAACTATAACAATGTAGCTTTGAGCTTCTGACAGATGCTAATGAATTGTTGTTTACATGTTTGATTTACTGCCTAAACAAAGATAAGACATGCTCTTGAAAACACATTGAATGCACAATCCAAACACATCCATTAAATCTGTCACAATAAACATGACAGCTTTCTTCTAACCTAACAACTGGCATGCCTCATTTACATATTAATGAGAAAACTGGGATCAGTCTGCACAAATTGCTTCTATCTTGTGGAGGGGAAGCACTGACTGACAGTGCAGCTCTCTGTGGTGTAAATACAACAAGTAAATACCTCTGCCATCCTAATGGATTTTATTTTTATTTGCTGATTGGCTTCCATGCTTATTGATTAGTTGTCTCTCCTGAACTGCAGTGACAGGCAGTACAGCTACAGGGACAGACATTAAAAGAGTTCCTCTGGCTTCCCAGGTGCCTGAGGTGGCTGCTGGGCTTTGGGCTTGGCAGTTCCCTAAAGGGTTTGGGTCAAGGCTGGATCTGCCTCCAAGACTTCTCTGGTCTCCATCACCATGGGGAATGCATCCCAGGGATGCTACATGCTCTGTTGTCCTTAAAACATGCTTTATTATCCTTAAAACATGCTACATGGTCCTTAAAACCTGCTATACTGTTCTTAAAACATGCCATATTGTCCTTAAAACATGCTTTATTGTCCTTAAAACATGCTTTATTGTCCTTAAAACATGCTACATGGTCCTTAAAACCTGCTATAGTGTTCTTAAAACCTGCTATACTGTTCTTAAAACCTGCTATATGGTCCTTAAACCAGTTCTGGCTTTGCCAGGTGGGAAATCAAGGCACTATTAAAAAATCCAGTGCTGTGCCACTTCTGTTCCATTTCAGGCATGACTTGGGAGATAAATTCCTGGAGTTACTTGGACTCCAAACTCTGCAAAGGTGGCACCAGAGTGTGCTTCCCCCTGTGCTGTTAGTATAACAGTGCCATCCAGGTATCATTCCTAGAAAAGACTTTTTTGTGGACCCTGAAAAGTCTGAAGTCACATTATCTTAAGAGTTTCACACCAACTAATTGTTTTTTGTTATTTTTTTTTAATTATCTGTACCCTACACTACCTTTTGGAACACTAAACCCCTACTTTCTGTATCTCTGATTATCTCAGGGTTAGACACCTGGTCTGGGTGGGATGCCTGGGTGTGCCAGTGGAGAAAACTCAATGCCTGCACAGAGCAGCTTGTGCCACCTATGGCTGCCACCTATGGCTTGGGAGCACTGATCCCTGCTGCCTGCCAAGGAATCCCTGGAAACCTCAGCCAGCTTTTGGACAGCTAAAGGAGATAAGATGAATTTAATAGCACTGACTTTCAATCAGGTTTACACTCTCAAGTGCTTAAATTACCTTCTAGAGTGGCACTGAGTTTTCTCAATTCCCCAGCTCCTTTTGGAGAGTCAGCTTGGAGCAGTATATCTTAAGAATCCAAATTTTCCATAGGAGAAGTTTTTGAGCATTCAAAGGCAGCATTTCTGACCATTTTGTGTCTGTCTGAAGGCACTGGAGAGCTGTTTGCAATATTTTGATCTTCCTCTAGCTGTATACTGGAGTGGGCTCTGGATTGAGGGAACTTTCCTATTGTAATAGTTTGCTCTAAAGGCTGTGTGGATAACACTAGAACTGTTCCCAAGGACTCCAGGGAAATCAATGCACTCCTATACTTTTGTTTTGAAGTGGTTTGGGTTGGTTTTTTGGTTTTTTTTTTTTTGTCTCAATGAACTATTTCTTCCCTATAGAATCATTCACACTGCTTTGCTCTTCTGAGGCCCACAAACCCCCAAATTTCAGGAAGCTCATTTGTCTCCTGAAATTTATAGTCCTATATCTAGATTAAAAGGGATATAGATCCCTCCTCCTCCTCTCCAGGACTCTGTTGTCTGACTCATGTCTCCAGACATTAGTGGTTTGCCCCTGCAGTCTTTCATCTGTTTATGGCTGAGCAGTTTGTGTGCTACCAGGGCATGGCATAATAACTGAATTTGTATTAAATAATTAACATCAAATGAAACAGATTTTGCTGTAAATGTTCTTCCCAGCCAGCATTACAGAACTGCATTCAGACACAGAGAAACACAGAAAACCTCCCCCTAAATGAAACACAACCCCAGCCCTTTCACCTGCTGACAAAGATCTTTATTCAGGTGTGGTCAGGATGAGCCCCCCCTCACAGCAAGAGGCTCTGGGGAGGTGGATGGGGTGTCTGGTAGAATAAGCTATTGCTCAACCATGCTGAGCAGAATTAGTTGCATACAACGTGCAAGCAATGAACTGATTTACTTTCACTGTCAATCAACAAGGAAAAAGGGCCAGCATAATGCAGAGAGTTGCTTCTCTTCAATCTGAGAAGAGCTTTGGGGGAAATATTGTAAATGTCATAATACAATATGTTAAATATAGTAGTTAAAATACTGTTCTGCAGCCAAATTCTCTTCTGAGAAGCATACACAGCTCCCACTGGCAGGAACAGGGATGGTGCAGGGCAGCCCCAGAGGAGGAAAATCTTTTCTGGGGAGGGTAGGGAGGGCTGGTCAGTGTCTGTGTCCTCTGAACCAAGCATCAGCTGGGACCTGGGGATATGAAAATATTCAGGGTGTTTTGGAAGGCTAATGAGGAATAATTCTGGAAGAGATTCCTAATCTTGTGCTTGAGGATGCTGGACCAAATCCTAGGTCAAAGCCAGCATTTTTGTTCCTCTGTAGTAATGAACCATGGAGCAAGGAAGCACAGGGGTGAAGCCAAGAAGACCCCAGTCCTAATCCTTATTTTAACACTCCCTGCTTGTGGCTGCAGTGCAGAGGACTCAAAGCTGCTTATCCCACCCTGTGCAAAACCTTGCCTCCTACTTGTACTGCTAAGGGCAGCAGCTGAGGAGGGGCTGAGCACAGGGACTGTGTTCCCCCTCTTCTCTTCCTGCTCCTTCTCCTCTCAGCTCCTTCTCCTCTGCACAGGCAGAGGTTTGGCCTCAGCTCACACTGTTTCTATCCAGCAAGCACTGAGGGGCTCAGCTCAAGCACCCCCAGCACCCCCAGTACCCCCAGCACCCCCAGCTTCCCATGGGTGAGGGTAACAAACAGGGCAAAGCTTTGCTGGAGGGGTGGTTAATGAATACAAAAAGAGAAATATTGTTTTCCTGGTAAGGAAAAGGTGGCAGCTTAGTCTGGGTAATGGTGGGAAGAACTTGGGGTTTGTAAGGAAGCATCCAGCTCTGGGCTCCTCTGTTCAAGAGGGAAAGGGATTTATTTGGGAGGGTCCAACAGAGAGCCACGAGGATGATTTAGGGACTGGAACTCCTGCCTTATGAAGAGAGGCTGAGAGACCTGGGGCTTTTCAGTCTGGAGAGGAGAAGGCTGGGAGGGGATGCAAATAATGTTCATAAGTATCTGAGGGCTGGGGGTCAAGGAGGAAGGGACAAGCTCTTCTCACTTGTGCTCTGTGATAGCACGAGGGGCAATGGATTCAAGGGAAAGTACAGGAAGTTCCACCTCAACATGGAGGAGAATTTCTGTAAGGGTTACAGAGCCCTGGCACAGCCTCCCCAGAGAGGTTGTGGAGTCTCCTGCTCTGGAGACTTTCAAGACCCATCTGGATGCCCTTCTGAGTAGCCTGCTCCAGTTTTGGTCCTGGGGATGGATTTAATGGTCATCAGAGGTGCTTCCCATCCCCTGACATTCTGTGATTCTCCTGGTGATCCTCTGGCACCAGCCTCACCTGGCAGGAGGAGATCATAGAATCCTAGAATCCTAGGGGTTGGAAGGGACCTGGAAAGCTCATCTAGTCCAACCCCCCCTGCCAGAGCAGGGCCCCCTAGAGTACATCCCCTAGGAACGTGTCCAGGTGGGTTTTGAATGTCTCCAGTGAAGGAGACTCCACAACCCCCCTGGGCAGCCTGTTCCAGGGCTCCGTCACCCTTACAGTAAAAAAATTTTTTCTGATATTCAACTTGAACCTCCTATGCTCCAATTTACACCCATTACCCCTTGTCCTATCACTGGTCACCACTGAGAAAAGCCTAACTCCATCTCCCTGACACTCACCCCTTACATATTTGAAAACATTGATGAGGTCACCCCTCAGTCTCCTTTTCTCCAAACTAAAGAGCCCCAGCTCCCTCAGCCTTTCCTCATAAGGGAGATGTTCCACTCCCTTAATCATCTCAGTAGCTCTGTGCTGGACTCTTTCAAGCACTTCCCTGTCCTTCTTGAACTGAGGGGCCCAGAACTGGACACAATACTCCAGGTGTGGCCTGTGACACCAAATGTGGCATCAGCTGTGCTTCCCATTGACTCCACCAGCTCTCTGTAAGAAGCAGAGCCATGCTAAGGCCATGCTAGGATGCATTCTTCATACTCGGTCATATTCTTCTAGAAACCAGCAGGAAGCTACATAAAATAGTAATTAAAGAGCACAGAGTAATCAGCACATGTGGACACTGAAGGAGATGGGAGACCACTGAAGGATCTACGAGTCATTACAGCTCAGTGCAGTAAAACTGGATGAGTAAAAAGAGGAATAAAGAGGTGCAATCCATCCTTTCGTCCTTTCCCATGTAAATTTGTCCCCTTTAAAATCCATTCTTTTATTATTATTTTTTTTTAGCGTTTACACACCAAGGCAAATTAATTCCATGATTTATGTAGGCTTTATGTGAAGAAAAAAAAAAAAAAAAAGAAGGATTTCCTGATATTTGCTTTACCTACTGCTCAAAAGTTTCATTTGGCATTCACTTATTCTTAAATTGAGTAACACATAATCGCTCCCATTACTCCTCCTCAGTGGCACTCAGGCTATTACAGATCTTTATCATATTCCCCCTTCAATCATCTCCTTTTTTTGAAGCTGAGGGGGATACAGGAGATCTGCACACAGCATTCAAGAGGTGAGCACACATGAATTTATACAGTGGGATAATGATGTTGTCTGGGTTAGTGGTATTTCCCTGCAGTTGTGATGGGGCTGAGGACACAGATGGAGCCAGACACATAGACACAGCACCTTTTATTACACCACCTTAGAGAGCTGGAAAAAAAAATAAAAATCTAAATGTGCTTTCAGGCACACATCCCTGTAATATTCTACTTGCCTGTCTGGCTGCCTATGAGCTTTGACTGATGTTTCTTCAAACTATCAGCAGTGGCTCTCAGATCTCTTTTCTAAGTGGTAATAGCTGAAGAAGAGCTCATCAGTGAGCACCCAGAGTGAGGGCTGGGGGAGGGTTTCCTTCCTTTTCAGCTGATCAGAATGGAATTGAATCTGCTGGTTTGCCACAGAGTCATTTGGCACCGAGAGACCCTCTGCAGCTCTCAGCCAGCTTTGCCTTTGCCTTTTGCATCGTTTCGTGTCACCCTTTGGTTATTCATCAGTTTTCCAGGAGGGAATTCGTAAAAGGAGGTGAATAAAAGGCAGGGGTCACATTAGGATCTGCCTCTCTTCTGCACAGGTATCCATGGGCTCAATAGCTTTTCAGAATGAACAATCACTCCAACAGAAGAGTTTGCACTCAGGCAGCAGCAGCTCTTTAAAACTGCTGTTCATGAGGACTTTTTTTTTTTTTTTTTTTTCATGCTGGGCCCCGATCATTGCTGTTTCCAGCTGAGCAAGTGTCAATTTGGGCTTCCCTCGCCTGGAGGATCCCAGTTGGGGGAGCCTTGTTAAACTCTGGTGTTGCAAAGCAATCAAACATGTTTGTTTGTTTGTTTCTGATGATCTGTGCTTTGATTAGGCATTTGATATTACACTGGTTAGGGTAGGTGCAAGCAACCTCTTGAAACAGTGCCAGCACTAAGTCAATATTTCATTAAGGCTCATTTACAGGAGAGCAGACAAAGTACTGCAGCCAGGTTCCTGCACCTTCCAGATGCATCTGGTTGGGGAAGGCAGCTGGGGTTTTTAGAAAATGTTTAGATGCCTGGTATAGTTATAACTGCTGCAGTTCCTAAAGTAGGAACAGTCATAATCAGAAAACGTGTCTTTTGTGGGCAAAATTTATCTGACTTCCCCACAAAAAGCTGATTATAAATATACAAGTGTGTGGATGTTGTAGTGCTCTGCCTGCCTGCACCTTCAGACAAAGCTGTGAAGTTTACAAGAAGAGCCCAGGCAATGTCAAGCCCAGGATTTAGAGTCATTCTGGCAGGGGCATTTATTTCCTCCCCAGCTTTTCTGTCACACTCCATCTCTTTGCTCTCCTTACAGCACACACTGACCCACACCAAGCCACCCATCCTTGCCAGCTGGGCCAGGGTGGGACCAGCACCAGGGTCCATCCTCACTGGTGTTCATCCAAGGTGGGACAATGAAAATGACAGCAGCTTTCAGGGCAATGAAAGCTGCCAACAAATAGGTACAAACCCCAACACAGGGCCAGCTGAGGGATGTAAAAATTAGGAGGATGGGCTGAGCACTTTCAGGAGCTCCCCTTGGCAGGCAGGGTCTGGTGAAGGGACACTGTCTCTTTATTCTGCAGGGTGAGACCTCCTGGAGACTCAGAGAAAATGCATTTTGCTTATATGAGGCCCCAGGGACACCTTTTTACCCCTAAAGAGATTTTTTTCTGGTTGGACTAGATGATCTCAAGAGGTCCCTTCCAACTCTGATAATTCTGTGATTCTGGGATAACATCATCTGAGAGAGGAGCATGTGAGTGGGTGGTTGGCCAGCTGGGGATACATCCCCCAGGTGAGCTCCTCTGCTGGTTAACACTGACAAGGAAGCTTTGAGCTCCTCAGCAAGTCTCCTGCTGAGTGAAGGAATGAAGTGAAATGTTAACCCCAGCCCTGACAAAGGGAAAATTAATGCCTCCCTTCCCCTCACCTGTGCCAACATGATGTTCTCTGGCACTCAGATCTAATTGTAGGAGCTGAGGTGTAGGAAATGTCACCCCTCCCTTAAAACATTATCCTGTAATCACTCTGCAGTGATGTGGAGACAAACAGGAGGTTAACAGATAGGTCTTTATCTTCTGGCTGTGGAAGGGCTGCGTGGCTGCTGCGAGGATAGAGGCTGCTCTGCTCTGTGCTCTCCTCTGCTGGGAGGGAAATTATCAAATGATGTCAACATACCCGAGGAGATGCTGCCAAAATATGTATTTCCTTTCCACAAACCTTTTTTGAAGAAAAGCCTTGTGCTGGAGACTATAATTAATAAAGGAAATATTTATACAGTGTCACAGAATTTACCAGTCACTCTATAAACATCACTGATCTATGTTCCCTGTCCCAAAGCACTTAGAGTCTAAAAAAGGCAAGAGACAGAGAGCAGTTTAGATGAGGGAGAGAGCAGGGATTATTAATGGGGAGAAGAGAGAGGATGGGTTGCAGGGAAGGCTTTGTGAGAAGGGAAAGCTTCATCATGGAAATCCAGCTGGATGTAAAGCCAGGATGCAAAAAGTTGAAGGGACAGGTGCAGATGTGGGCACACAGCTGGGAGCAGAGATTCAGGCAGTGATGCTGGTGGAGTGACTGATGAGAAGGCTGTGGAGGGACTTCAGGGGAGGGGGAAAAAAGAAAGGAAGAGGTTGTGGAGCAAAATTGCTTCGGGATTGGGCTGGCATTGAGCAGCAGCCTTGGTGGAGCAGAGGAGCCGAGGAGGGGAGGGTTCTGTGAGCTGGGAAAAGTGCTGGAGTGAGGGGAGCTGAGGGAAAGGTTCAGAGCCAGCCATGGAGAAGGGAAGAAAAGAGCAGGAGTGAGTGCAGGACATGGTGAATGAATGTGCTGTGCAGAGAGGAGGAGCAGGAACACAGAGCTGCAGAAAGGAGAGGAAGTGAGATAAAGGAAAGGAAGTTCAGGCAGCAGAGTTAAGAACTTGGCCATTGATTTTGGGAGACAAAGGAGGAAAATAAATAAGAATGATAGAGAAGTGAGTGGGATTAGGGGAAGTGCTTGAAGATAAGCAAGGCAAGGAGGGAGACAGTAAAAGACAAAGGCAGGCAGGGGAAGAATCAATTGGGGTTGGGCAAGTGGAGGAGGCATTGAAGCAACCAAGGAGCCTGATTTGCTTCTGGCATTGTAATTTTTGTCCTTGAGGGGAAAAAAAGAGGAGTAAATTTTATTTTCAAGCAGCTGGGCACTGCAACTACTCCCAGCCCATCACTGCTTCATTCAGCCCAATTTGTGGGTTGGAGGGTGGATGTAAATAATGTCCAGGGCAATGGTGCAGCTTGGTGACTCGTGGTGAAATTGGTCCTTATCCAAAACCTGCCGAGTTCAGGCAATTCACACACACAGCACTCTTGGCTATTCCCTCAGAATGATGAAGTCTATGTGTGTCTGAGTTTTGAAGTAGTAAAATGCCACAGTATTTTTAGTCTTTGTTTGATCAAAGAAAAATGAACCAGATAGACAAGTAAAAAAATTACCCAGGAGCTGAAGTCACTGCTGATGTCTTTTATTGCACTATCATACAAATAGGAAGGATGTTCTTTTCATCTGACATAATGAAAAATGTATACCCTTTTCAAACTCACTGCTATTCATTCTGAAGTCAGCCCCCCCAAAAAAACCCAGACGTTACCTAGAACTTGATGACTTCTGATTAATTTAATAGGAAAAAAAATCTCTTGGTATCAAATACCAGCTACAAGAGAAGGTGAAGTGAATTTGAATTTTATTTTAAACCCATCTATTACATACAAATAATGATAAAGAGCAATTTTCAGACTTTGCTCATACTCCTGTTTATTGTTCTTATAAGATTAATCAGGATGGAAGTGTTCTTGTAAGATATGGGGTGTTTCACTCCCAGGTTGGTGCAGCTCGGAGCGCTATCCAAATCCAATCAATCAGGCAAAATAAGATTTTATTTTTATCCTTTGTTGAGCAACGTTTTGTACTCCAACATAGCAGTGCCTTTGCACCACCGAGGTGCTGGTCCCATGCTGTGCAAAGTCTGGGGACACTTTGAACAAGATGCCCTCTGTCCCACCTTGCTAAAAGTCCAGCTGGAGACCAGAAACAAAGTGGTGGTGGTGGTGGTGTTGTACAACTGGAGACAGACACCCACAGTTTAGTGACTTTCCCAGGGTCTCACAGGAAGTCCATGGCAGGAATAAAACCTGAAATCAGATCTCCTGGGTCCCATCCAGTTCCGTAACCAGAAAAATCTCTTCCCACATCCTGTGCAACCAAAAGTCAGCCCACATGTAGCAGCCCCTGCAGAGCAGCCCCTGCCCTGTGGCAGAACAGGCTGTTGGGTCTCCTTTGGGATCTTACTTGGTATTTTTTAAAGCTGATGGCCAAGGTGCTGCTGAATTCAAGGGCTAACAGTCAAACCTTGAGGTGCTTTCCTCCTAATCAGGTCTTTCATTTCACTTTGCCTGATGCCACTGAAAAAATGTTCCTAGCACCAGCCCCTCGTGATGGGCACATCCAGCCCGTGTTTGCAGCCCTGCCTTTGGACCTTGGCCGTGCACTTTTACACTTTAGGAAGCAGGAGCGTGTGCTCCCACGTGCAGATTTTTGTGGCAATTCATAAAAGCTTCTTTTTGAGCTATGATTTATCAGAAGCCACAGTAAAGTTAGAGAAATTTTGAGCTGAACTGGGAACGCAATAGGAGACCCCTGCCAAAAATACGGTTGAGATGTATTATTCCTTCATCCACAAAGTATTCCCAAATAAATGGGAAACCCAGTTCCTGGCTGTGCCATTAGTTGGGATGTGACTGAGGCGAAGCCAGAGGAAAACTTTTCTCCCTCTCAATGCAAGGAAATTTGCTTCACTGTGCTGCAGCCACGAACTCCAGAGTTTATTCATTTACAGTTTGTATTTGGTGAGAAGTTTGGTGGTAAACAAATTGTTACTTTTGAGTGTGATCACCACTGATCAGATATATGTGATCCACAAGCTGAAGGCTTTTGCTTCAGTGTGTAGGTAATTATATTGATAATTTTATATTCAAGTCATGGGTGGATGAAAAGAAATCCCAACAGCCACAGCCTGGGTTCTCATGATCCCAAGGTGCATGGAAGCAAGAGGAAAGATGACTTAAGGTCTTGCTTTTGTCTTAAATTTGCATCATAAAAAAACAACTTATTAGGAGTAGCTTTGGCAGACTTAATACTACTACTCCCATGGTTTAAAATATGCCAGTGTGAGCAAGTGATAGTAAACAGCTGAGCACAAAGAACTTGCAGAGGAGTCTGACCATGGAGAAAAAATTTTTAGGATTTGCTTTTATTTGGGAGATATTTCTGCTTTATTTTTCCAAATTATGAAAAGAAAAAAACTGTAACACTGAGGAGAAAATCTGATGGGAACAGCTTATTCTGTACAGAAAAGGGTTGTACTCACACCTGGTGTGGGAGTCCTCAGCTGAATGTCCCTTTAGTGCAACGTGAGACCCTGAGACAGGAAAGACACCCCCCACACATCCTAAATGGTTTTCCTGATGACCAACACTGTCCTGAACCAGGGCCATAATGTTTGTTTTCGTTGGAATTTATAGCTCAAAATGGGTTGAATTGGTTCCTCTGGAGTTTTCCTTTCTGTGCCCAGCCTGCCCGTGTGACCCTGTCCCCCTCAGCCAGCAGCTCAGTCCACAGGCACGTGCTGCAGAGTGGGGTCCAGAAAAGCTGAAAACCATCCTGATGGATGGGGGGGAGGACAAAAACACCTGCAGATGCTCCCGAGACCCATCTGAGTGTGGAATTTTAATCACAAGCCACAGTGGTCTTTGCCCTGGCAATGGAGAGGGAGAGGGATTTGTACATCAGAGGGGAAGATGTGAGAGATGAAAGGGTTCATCCTCTTTCTTGCAAAAGGGCCCTGCAAGCAAATCAGGTGTTTGTTGTTCTCTGCACTTTCGTGGTAGGAAACCTGTCTTTAGGTTAGGAAGATCAGGCAAATGATGTTCTCCTGTTTGCATTGGATTTGTCAGCTGGGATATTTCAAATAGTTTTCTTCTCTGTACCCAGCACTGCTTAGAGGCAAAAAGAGAGAAACACGTGGCAGCAGCACTGAGCTGCTCCTCTCCCCAGGCTGCACCTACAGATTTCTGAAGTTTCTTTCAGTCTGTGTGAAGCACTAGCCATGCTTTCTATGGACCTGTCACGTTTCCAGTCCTTCTCCCTTTTTTTGCATAAGGATAGGATGAAATCTTCCCAGTGTGGCTGTTATTCCAGTTGAGTTTCCTCTCCTGGAAGGTGCACACAGCATTGCTCCAGGTGAAAAACTGCCTTCCAGGTGAGGGCAGGAGCTGCAGCAGCCTCATCCCACCACTTTTCCACCATCCATTCCCCACAGATTCAGTGATGCTGGAGACAGTTCAGGCCAAAAAAAAAAAAATGTTCCCATCCTAAGGATGAAGGATGAAGGGCTGGACTCAGACCTGTCTTGCCATAGGAAGAGACAAAGCTGGGAGTGAGCACCAAGGGAGGAGCTGTCAGTTTTTCCTGGACTGCAAGGTCTGTCTGTTTAATCTTTTTTTTTTTTTTTTTCAGTAGAATCTTTTTCCATGCTTTTCCCTTTTTTATCTCTCTCAGAGAGGGACAAACAAGGAAGGAGGTGGTTTTCTAGGGATTACACTGTATCAACCTTTCCTGTCTGCAGTCAATTTTACCACTAGATTTTTATGAAACCTCTGGGCTGGAGGTTTCCTGCAGGTGAAGGGCGAAATATAATTTTTGCCTATTTCAAAGACAGGGAGTTTTTTATTTTCCAGCAGTTTCCTTGCATAATGATGATAATCCCCACCGCTTCGCAGCATCCTTGTTGTAAAAGACTTCTGGGATAGATTAAACTCCTTGGCACCTCCTCAGTGATTAATCAATCTCAATAGGCATTTATTGCTCTGTTCACTACAGCACAGGAGAGATTATCCCTTAAATATACTTGACTCTTTTGGTACCATTCAATTACACCAAAAAGAGCCCCAACTCATACACAATTATTGTGAACTACTTCTCCAGTGAGGAGCAATTGATCTTTGAGAGTCTCTTCCTCTTCTTGTTATGCTGATTAATAGCCTTGGAGTTAGTCCCCGAGAGGAAAACATTTCCAAAAATAGATGACAGCTTCCATCTTCATATTTTAGTCCCTCGAGGGTCCTTTACACTCACATTGAAGCCAGGAGGAATTTTCCCATTTCTCCCCAGTTTTTCAGCCTCACTGTCTCCATGACAGAGCCACCCAGCTCCCAGCACAGGGAAATGAACTGGGAATTGTTGGTGCCTCTCAGCTCCCTTTCTCCATGGGTTGGTCACAGAGAGATGGGACATCTCCTGCTGAACAGAGGCACCTCTTGTTCCCCTCAAGGCTTTCAAGCAGGGTATGGGACAACCTGCAGGTAAAATACATTTGTGGGCTCCTCCCACATAACAGCAGAAGGAATTTGTCCATGGGATGTAGGTTTGTAATGCTGCTGAGCTGCAATATTGATCTCATTCTCCCATTTGGGAGGAAATCACTCAGGGCTTCACAGCAACTTGCACTGATGTGACCAACAGAGGCACTTCATGGCATCTGCAGAAAATGCATTTGGGAAGGGTGTTGGTGGTTTGCTGCTCCCTGTTTCTGCTCCTCATCAGCACAGCTCTCAGAATCTGTATTTTTAGAGTACCATTGGTTTGGAGTTTGGTTCACCCGTGACATCTGGTCTGTAGTGAATTTAGCTGCCTGGGATGGCATCACCCAACACCAGGGTGTAAGTGCTGGTGTAAATGGGCTCTGGAGACATTTCACCTCCCTTTGGGGCCACCCTATGTGTGCTCATCCCAGGGAAGGATGGCATCTCCAGGCTTCCTGGAGAACAGAAGGCTTTGGGGAGACTTTAGAGCATCTTCCAGTACTTAAAAGGGACCTATAAGAAGGATGGGGAAGGACTTTTCCATAGCTGTAGCATTAGGACAAGGAGTGATGGTTTTAAGCTGAAAGAGGGAAGATCTAGGGAAGAAATTTTTTACAGTGAGGGCAGTGAAACACTTCCCCAGGTTGCCCAGAGAGGTGGGAGATGTCCCACCCCTGGGGACAACCCAGGTCAGGTTGGACAGGGCTCTGAGCAGCCTGGTCTAGTTGAAGATGTCACGGCCTTCAAAGGTCCCTTCCAACCTGAGCTGCTCTATAATTCTGTGATTTCAAGGAGGAATCAGCTCCTTTGGTGCAAAGGGGATGGCAGCTCAGGTCCTGCTGGTGGGACACTTGATCTGAGGAGGAGAGGTGAAGGGTTCTTTGCTTTCTGCTCTCAGCTCTGGGTGTGCAAGCCCTGGTGCTGCAGTTTCCCTTTAATGGGATAACACGGTGTGGGTTTGCAAAGAACATAACCATCTTTTGTTACTTTTCAGGAAATGATTTTTAATATACTTTATTGAAGCGAGGGAAAAACAATTTAATTGTGAGAGCTGCTATGAACCATATTTAACCTCCAAAGTACTAAACAGAATGTTTTCAGATAAGTTATGGTTTTTAATCTAAGTTAAACCATTATGTACATAAGCACTTTGTTTTTGCTATTCTAATAACTGCCAGCTTGGACTCACCAATTCTTTTTTTATCATCTTTTTTTTCGTCTCCCAAGACAGACTGCTCCATTTGAACTTTAAGCAATATTTTACATTTTATTCTTCTTTATTTCTTTCCTGCCATGCTCAGTGCAATACTGGGTTCTGAAATGTGAGCGTGATTTCCCCTCACCGACTTTCCCAGGAGTTTTGAAGTGTCTGGGTAAAATTCCTGCTTTTGAGAAGTGTGTGCAAGTGGTGGCATTTCATCTGTCCTGGCTGGCATCCAGTGGCCTGCTGTTAGTTTAACACTCTGATGAATATTTTACGTGTACTTTACCAGCACTTGCAATGAAGTTTCTGCCCTGCGAAGATTAATTACCGAACGAACGATATTGAAACCACATTATTCTCATCATTCATTTGGGGAGATAATCCGGGTAAAACATGAAGTTAATTATGTGACAGCAGTGGGAAGGGATTCAGATTTACACCAGCTTCCCTGACCTTTGAATAACTGTCCTCAGTTTGCAGCAAAACTCTCCACAACAACAGTTCCGTGTGTGCGAGGCAAGAAAAAGCATTTTAAGAAAGCAAATGTGACTTTTGAATTTATCTCTACATAAACATCACATCATTGTGACTCTTTCCCAGAACTCTATATATCCTTTGGGTCTGCCATGCCAAGCCCCAGAAATGCTTTACAGCCATTAATTAATCAAGGTTTCTCAGCAGCCCTGGTAGGAGGGCAGGTTGGAGTGTCCTGGCTGTCCAGGGGCAGGGCAGGCACAAAGAGGTTAAGTCAGGGCAGAGCACCCCGGGCACGACACTCAGCCAGCTCATCCTTACAAGCAGTGTATTAATAACTCCTGTTTATTCCCATGTCTGCTGATCTTTGTTATTAAAAGATACATCAGAATCACACTCTCTGTTCCCAGCAAACAAGAATCCAGAGATGGTAATTTGAACAGAACTTTCTCTCTTAAGTGTTTTCTCCACCATTCCAGATAAATGAACATTTCTTTTCACACTTCTCTCACTTCTCAATAATCATTTACTTTGTCTTCTAGCAATATTAACTCAACAATATTAGGTTTAAAGTTGTCCTCCACCCTGTAGAACTGGGGATAAACACCTAACCAGAGCCAACACCTTACTGAAGCCATTATATGTCCCTTGCAATGTGGTTTTCTCTCCTGCCTCTGTGTTCCCCTGCCCTTGGCTGCTTGAGGCTCACATCTCTCATAGTTTGCTCACTTGTTTGTTCTTCCCCTGGAGATATGCTACAGGATTTCCAGCTCTCCTCTCTCTGCAGGGACAAATTCATTCTCCAAAATCCTACACCTCTGTGGAGTTCCTTCCCATCAGTGGCAGGATACTTTTTCCCTCAGGACGATTTCCTTCAGCACTGTTTCAGTTCTCTCCTAAACACATATAAAGCACACTCAGTGTCTAAAAGATCTCAGATTTTTGGGGTTCTGGGCCTTTCAGAGTCTTTCAAGGCTCAGCTTGCTATGCTGATGTCAATGATCATCTATCCACAACCTCAACTGGTTGTGTTGAGGCCGAGTTGTGGGGTGAGGTTGCTGTGACCCACTCTGTTCTCAGGGAGATGCTGACAACATCCTTGTCCTCCAAGCAGTATTAACACCCAAAGGTCTGCCCCATCACAGGAAGACCTGGCCACACATGGGAGCAGATGTCCTCTCCAGTGCTGGAGCCATTAGTCCTGCTCCTACTGCAGGCCCCGTGGCTCTTGCTGAAATGATCTCTGTCTTTACCACCGTCTAAACACTCAGTGCCTTCACTTCTACAACCTGTCCACTCCACCACCCGTGGAGACTTTTTCACCTGCACTACAGGAACTTGCACATGACCTTGGTGATTTCTTGCAGGCTCCTGGGAAAGGAGGTGCTCCCCTGGGGATCCATTACTCTGAGCTGAAAGGTTCCCTTCAGCAGGCAAGGATAATGGGATGAGCCAGTAAAAAAGCCTGATGACCACTAAAAAATTGCTTCCAACACAGGAGTTTATCTCTGGAATATGATCAGTAAACTATCATAAAAGAAATACTCTCTTCAAGAGAAAACCCATCAGCTTGTGACCTCCTCAGAAGGCTGCAGCTGAGGGACACGGTGTATGGGAAGAGAAATCAGTGCTGGGATCATATTGCTGTTCTGTAACCCAAAGGGCCATTGTCTGACACAGCTTTTTTTCCACCCTAAGTCAGCTTATGACAACGGTTTCTACCAACACCAGCCCCGTGCTGGCAGACTCCCTGTCTCTTGCCTGAAGATAAAGATTACAATGGCATCTGGGTGGAGATCTGGGGGAGGAAACACTTCCCACAGCATCTCTGGGATGTTGTGTGGAGCCCTGGCAGACACGTCTGCACTGCCTGGCCTGACCTCCTCTTGGGCTTTGCAACACCCACCCAGCAGCACACTAGCAGCCAGGTCTCATGTCTTGTGAAAAGCCCCATGTGTCCAGAGGCAGGTGGGGAACTCCACTCGTGTCACCTGCAGGGGCTCTGCCACCCCTCTGGCCCGGAGGGAAGCATTTCCTATTGCTCCCACTTCCAGCTGGAAAAATGGAGATGCTGAAGGACACCGTGGTCACACTGACCACTCTTATTCCAAAGCAGCCAAATCTTGAAGCGTGTGAGTAGCCCTAATGAAATCAGCAGGATTATTCCTGTGTTTAAAGTTAAATACACACATAAGTGCTCTGCTGGACCAGAGCCAGGTAACTTCACATCTCTCAGGACTTGAGGAGAAAACCCTGGGCTGCTCCCTGGCATCCCAGGGGCTGCTTCCCCACCCTGAGCCCCAGAGGTGGCCGTGGCTCTCCCAGCTCCATCACCAGCTGCATCCCACAGCTGTTCCTCCCTTGAGCACAGCTGTGTCAGCACCTTGCCAAACTTTGGGAATTCTCTGCTTGGAGGAGCTTCAGGAGCCCATCACCTCTGCACAAGGGAGTCCTGCTGGTGCCTGCCCCCAGACAGAGGCACTGCTGTGCTGGGTGGGTGAGAGCTACCCCCAGACTTCCCCAAAGTAAATTCTTTCTGTGCAGCTTGTCAGTCCTGCTGTCAGACATGCTCACAGCTCCGTGTGCTCACATTTTTCCCTCCCTGACCCTCAACATCTCAATTTTCTGTCTGCCTTTGAAATCTTGGCTAATTAGGAGGCTACATGTTCCCTGTGAGACTGGCCTTTTGTGCAGAGTTTGTAATTAGAGTGACTGCACAGTGCTCTATTAATTGCAAGAATTGTGATTTTTAGATTAATGAGTTAATTGCTAATATCTGCATACGACATTCCCTCAAGATGTATTACATTACAGTAAATAAACCTTGTGTCTGGAATGGCAGGCATTAAAGGAAACTGCTGTGATTAGTTCGAATGCTTTAGATAGCTAAAATAATATTTACTCAAAACACAATGCGTGTAAAACTGGATTTTAGAGCCTTTTCTTTCCCTCAGCCCCCTTGCTAAGTAACATTTACATTTGATATCTTGGTGCCACCATGCTGCTCTTCCCACAGAAGATCCTCCACCTCTTCCCCACTCCTCCTAACCCACTCAAACCATTCCCAGCTTCCACCACAGGTCTCCATCGAGCCCTCCATCTCCAGTTACACTTCCTCTCTCCTTTAGACTTTATCCCACACTCTGCATTTGGTCTCTGTCCCCTCCTGTTTCTGCTCCAGCATCCTGCAGCCCTGGCCGTGTCCCCAGCTTGAGGAGCAGCAGCACACAGGAGCCAGCAAAGAGCTGAAGCTGCAGAAGTTGCAACAGGATGGAGGGAATTATTATCCATATTTAAACTCCCAGGCTGCTCCCTCTTAACTGCTGTGGAAAAATCCCACTGGAAATGTAACAGCCCGAGCTAGCCAAGACCTTGGTAACAGCTGAGTGATTTTCATCAGACAAGTAGCTGTTTGCTGAAAAGTGTAATTTTGGGACAGCTGAAACTATGTGCAAATTCATCATGATTTCAGGAAATAGTCTCATGTAGAAGAAAAGCCCCAGATGAAAAAGTTTCACGGTTCTCCAGTTTGACATTTTTGAGATTAAGTCCTCTTTTTTTGTTGTTTTGAAAATGAAACTTGATTTAGATATTTATCTAAATGAAATAAAAACCTGCAGAGAATGGATTCAAATGCCGGTCTGCATGGCAGAACCCCTTCTGAGTTGATTCAGGGGAGCCCTTTCCTCTCTGTACTTTCTATTTATTTGCTTAAACAAAACGTAGGCTTTATCTGAAACAATTTCCTGGGATTTCAGTTCAGTCCCCAGGCTGAGGCACTCACGTGAGTTCTCTTACTTGACAAGGCACAGAAACGAAGGGAGGATGGGTTCATTCCAATAACCAGCGACTTCCTTTCTGTTTGGCTCTGTATCAATATCCAACACACTTCTCAGATGCACAGGGGATGAGTTTTCTAGAAATATCTCATTGCATTTTGTGCTTTTTCAACCTCCTGTTTGCTCGTGCTGCTGGGAGCCAGCAGAGCCCAAGCGCTGAGGCCCTCTCCTCCCCGCACACCTCTTCCCCCACAAAAAACTCACCCACCCGTTGCCCAGAGAGACACTAAAGGCAGCTCCACACCTATATACATGTAAAAGTTCTGCTTCTGTGCAGCTGCAGCATGAGGCTGGGGTGGGAGAGACCTAATTCCAAGAAATGCAGCCTCCTGTGGATGGGGCTGGGTTGCGTTTGGCCTTGGGATGCTCTGAAGGGAAACTCTTTCACCAGGCTGATCCAGTGTGCAATCTGGGCACCTTCCTAGAGCCTCATGGGTTGTTTTTACCTCCATACAGAAGTCACAAGCCTGCAGCCAGCCCTGGTAGCCAACCTACAAGCTCTGGTGGCCTCAAGGTGGGACACCCTTGGGCTTTTCCCAGGGACAGACAGGTGCTGGGTGCTGCTGCACAAGGCACCTCCAGACATGAGAATGAAAGGGCACAGAGGTTTTTTTGTTCTGAAAAGCTCTGGGCAGGGCTAGGCTGCTTTGTGGCTCCTCTAGCAACACTCATCCTTCCTTCCCAGTTCCCTCAATCCATGAAATATCAGGACTGGATGGATGAGGAGGCTGGATAGGGGTTGCTGGAGCAAAAACCTTCAAGGTGAAAGATGCAAGATGTAAAGGCAGACAAGTTCCAAACCAGACCAAAGTCCACAGCCCTGTTTGGAACTCAGGACACTTTATCTCAGTGCTGTTAACTGAAGAAGTCACCTCTGGTCTCCTGGGTCTCACCAGTTCTCTGTCTCTGACCTGCATGGAACAAATTAGGGCAACTGGGCTGGGGAAGGGACTGGAGCACAGATCCTATGAGGAGAGGCTGAGGGAGCTGGGGGTGTTGAGGCTGGAGAAGAGGAGGCTCAGGGGAGACCTCATCACTCTCTCCAACTCCCTGAAAGGAGGTTGGAGCCAGGGGGGGGTTGGGCTCTTTTCCCAGGCAACTCTCAGCAAGACAAGAGGGCACAAGAGGTCTCAAGTTGTGCCAGGGGAGGTTTAGGTTGGACATTAGAAAGAATTTCTTTCTGGAGAGGGTGCTCAGCCATTGGAATGGGCTGCCCAGGGAAGGGGTGGATTCTCCATCCCTGGAGATATTTCAAAAGAGCCTGGATGTGGCACTCAGTGCCATGGGCTGGGAACCACGGGGGGAGTGGAGCAAGGGTTGGACTTGATGAGCTCTGAGGTCCCTTCCAACCCAGACAATTCTATGATTCTATGATTCTATGAAATGTTCACTGAAACCTGGAACTCCACCAAGGCTGTGACCATGCTGAGCCTCTGGGCATCCTTGGTAACCTTTCACAGAGAGGCTCTCAGGGCCAAAGCACTGATTATCTCTTACTGGAACCTCCCTAAACCCATGGTAGAGCAGTGTATGTGCAAAAGGCAGGACCCAGCAGCAGGTTGGCTCCATCATGTGCTTTGCTGTCATAAAGTTGCTGGAGCAAACAGGAGCACCCATCCCTTTCTCTGTCTTTTGGGAGGTATTTTTCTCCTGACCATAGATACTGGGCATCAGGATTTCCTGGGAATTTAATGACACAGGTTGAAGGCTTTCCTCTGACTGCCCTTTTCTGAAGTCTAATCAGGAAACAGGAACATCAGAGACCAGATTTGCTGTGCCTTTTATCTTTCTCTTTAAAGGACTGGGATTCCTACAGCTTATTTATTGCCAACAAAAAAATAAAAATTCTTGGAAACTAAGGGCCAGTCTTCACTGCAGAAATCTGTTGCTTTAATACCCTTCCTATTAAAGCAACAAAAATCCTTGTGGGGCCACTGTTCAATCAGCACAAGCAATGCCTACCCCAGTGCAGCTTGTTCCAATTCACAAAGTAAAATAAGCAAGAGGGTCCAGGGCGTGTTTGCAGCCACGTAATTATATCCCAGCAGGACTTCCAGGGTAGAACTGTTTCAGTTCAAATCAAAAATAAAAATAATAAAGCCTATCTCTAGCTGTCAGTGGGAGAAGAGCAGAGCTGCTCTGGGGGGGCCTGTCCTTTGCTTCAACGCACACAAGCTGGCAGTCAGCAGCTTTGGGAAGGTTTGGCTGCCATTGGGCTGGGGTGCTTTGTGTTTTCAGAAGCAATTATTCCTTCAGAATGAAAAGAAGAGGAGGGGTGAGTGCAGGTAGCTTTGTTGCTGGGGTGGAATCATTCCCAAACACCCGGCTCACCTCTGGGATGATGTCCCTGTATGTTCCCAGCTAGAGATGGTGGCAGTCCCTGCTCTTGAGAGCATCCATGGCAGGAGCCTGTGTTGGGTTGCTCTGGGTTATTTAGATTACAGCAGGAGCTCAGGTCCCTTTGTGCTGGGCCAGCACCAGATAAACTCCAGGCAGTCCACAGGTGCTGCCTGATCTGCATTTGCCCCCCTTGCTCTTGAGCTGACACCACGTTTGCTCCATCTCTGGTGACCAGAGAGATTTAAGATGCAATTGTACTATCAATGAAATGCAACTTTTGCCTTCCAGGCACTTAAATCCTCGGGGGCTCTCGTTCAGGGCTGCCACTGCTTCGGTTTTATGCCAGTAACTTCCTAATCAGCATAAAAATTACAAGACTGGGGCTCTGGTGAGCTGGATGCTGGCTGGGGCTTGCTGAAACCCAGCTCCTCCTGACCTACCAAGGGACTTTATGTGAGTCACTTCATCCCTTTTCCCTCAGTATTTCCTTTCACTCTTTAGCCTGCGGGTGCTTTGGGACTGGGATGATCTTTTTAAGGACAGTAGAGAAGGACAAGGTTGGATCTGCTGCCCAGGCCAGCTCTAGGTCCATCTCACCCCATCTCTTGTCTCTAACAGGAGCCACGATGGCTGCAAATATCCCTTCCAGCTGCTGACACCCAGCAGTGTGAGGATTCCCTGAGCCCAGAGCTCATGCCTACACGGCCATGTCAAGTAATCCGTGATGGATCTGGAGCCCATGAAATTATTTCAGATAATTTATATCATTTAACCCACGATATAATTTGGCTCCTCAGCATTTTGGTAGCAGGATGCTGCACAATTTGATTTCCTACTACAAGAAAGGTCTCACCTTTAAAACCTGATACTTAATTGTGATTCAATGCATTCTTCTGTGATAAGAATCAGTGAATACTTGTTCCCTATTCCCTCTCCCATACCCTTTAGGGTTTTATAGACATCTGTCACCCTCCCTTTGGCTTTTCCAGCCAGATCCCAGATGATGCCCTGGGCACGACTGTAATTTAAACAGTGAGTGACAGCTAGAATAGGGTGGCAGCAAGTCCTAAAGGCTGCCTAAACCATGGCACTGGGGAACACAAGCAAAACCTGGCTCACTCCACCCTCCAGCAGGGTGACAACCAATGTCCCAGCAAGAACTGTAAGGCCCAGTTCACCCTTTTGGTACCAAACTCTTTTGTCTGGATGTTATAATGTTAAATCTCCCAAAAACTGGCTTGCAAAACAATAACAAAAGTGGAACTAGAGGTGAGGTGCTGTAGTATTCCCCATGGAGATATTAAAGGAGGCTGGAAGTGCAGGCAGCTGGAGCAAGGTGGTGTTTATGGGAGGAGAATGTTGAGAAAACCCCTGGCAGAAACAGGGGGGGGGGGGATTGGGAAGGGCTCTGTGTGTCCTTATCTGGAAACTCTTTGTTTAGAAACAACCAGCACATACATTAAATTAATGCATCCAAATGCCCTTCAAACTTGAAATCAGGCAGATTGATTCAAGAACCTTTCATTAAACTTTCCTGGAAAGATTAAGCAGCAGCCACGTGTTCTAAAGCAGAACAATTCTGCTCACGTGGCAGTGACATTAAGATGCTTTATAGAAGGGGCAGACAAATGTCTCTGTGAGGCACTTGTAATTCCTTGCTGAAGAATATAAAAAGTGTATAAATTGGGGGGGTGGGGGGAAGAATTAAAACCAGTTCTGTACAATGATTTCACACACATGCAGGAAAAAAAAAAAACCCGACAAAAACCAAAACCAAAAACAAACAAGGAAAAAACCCAAAACAAACCAGAGAAAACCAAACAGAATTATCAAAAGAAAAATTTCTTGTATGTTTGCAAAGGGTTTGAGAATTTTCCACCAAAGTTGAATTCAGTGTCTGCTTTAGGGCAGGTGTAATGCATACTGCCTCTTCCTCGTCACTGATCCAGTTCAAGAGTTCTCAGCATGTAACTCCTTTGGGAATAAATTTGCCAAGAAGGGACAACACCAACATGCCATGAAAAACACCAGCCAGCCCTTGGGGTTGTGGGACTTTGTGGGAATCAGTCTGAATCCACAGTTAATTTCACATGAAGAGTGTATGGTCCTGAGAACATACATCCCAGAACATCCCAGTTACATCCCAGAACAACTCTCACTGTTACACCCAACACACCACTGAATTAAAGGGGTTTATAGCTTCTCCCAGGGTATCCCATGTCTTCTGCTGGTCTTACAGCACACTTCTTGCTGCAGTTGGTGCTGGGGGAGGATTAACATGTCCTGATAAGGTGTGCAGGTAACCCATCCCCTGCCTGCAGCCCCCCACACCCCCACTTCTCTCCCAGCACAGCCACATCTCAGCATTTCACAAATATTTAACCCCAAGAGAGGCATTTCAGCCACAGATCCTGCAGAACTCAGCCTCATGGGGCTGGGAGGGGAAAATCCAGCTCTGTAACCTCTGCTGCACAGTGCACCAAACCAGTGATGTATTAACACGAGGTCACAGCCTGACAAATGCTTTTAAGTCAGCATAAGCCAGCAGTGCCATAAAACCAGCCCCCTCCCACCCTCCTGAGCACGTGTCTCAGGTTGGGGAAAAGATCCAACTGAGTATAACAGGGTTTTTTCCCTTTTTTTTTTTTTTTTTTTTTTTTTTTTCCCTCAGGATTAGTGTTCAGCTGGATCTGTTCCCTGATCCACTTCACCTTGCAGCTGCACAAATGCTGGTGCTGGCAGCAGGAGGAGGCAGCTCAGGCCAGGGCCTGGAGGAGCCAACTTCTTCTTGAGGCACTTGCAGCAGCAGCTGAGATGCAAAGCATCTATTTTATTTTATTTTTAACTTTCTTTTTCTTTAAATAGGTTTGGCTTTCTTTCAAAACTAGAAAGTTTCTACACCAGCTGCAAATAACCCACACCTTTCCAAGCAGGAGCTCCAAGTACCTTTGTCTGCAGAGCTGCTCCCCAAGGTGGAGGGCAGGAGAAAGCCCATCCTGGGTCTCAGAGCCACACAACCACCCACATCAGTTTGGGATCAGATTCTGGGAGACCCAGCACCTCAAATACCAAGGCAGCATCACTATAAGATAAAAAATGCTGGCTTCTTCCTGTAAGAAACCTGCTCAAAATACTCCCAATGGAAGTGTAGGGGGGGGGGAGAAAAAATATTAAATATTATTCCTAGCAACCTCTGCAATCAAAGCTGCCTTGAAGTTTTGCTTTTTTTTTTCCTATGCTGAGCAAGATTCTCTTTGCTTTGAAACCAGTAAAAAAAAAAGACAAATCCATTCACTCTTCTTTCTCTGGGTTCTCACAGAGAAACTTGTGGCATAGATGAGTCCTTTTCCTTTTCATTAGGTTAAATACTATTATGTTACCAAGCTCCAGGTCTGCAGTGCAGACTTTTTAAACAAGTAACAAACAATGTTGCAGTCCTGAAATGCTAAAAAATAATCCTAAAATAAGGATGGGGAGGGACACTGCTGACTAAATAGAAATCCTTGTAGGAATGGTTTATTTTCTAGTGATGCAAACTTCCACACTGGGGGACATCCTTACAGTAACTTACAGGGAAAGTGATCTCAGTCACCCTCTTTATTTACTTACTTCTGCAGGAGTGATACCAAATGTGGGATTTTTGACTTCCCACTTGATTAAATCAGAAGTAATTGTGTTTGATGGCACTTGTGTACCTGTCTCAGTCTGGTGTGAGATCAAAACCCATCTTCCACAGGTTGAGTTACAGCACAGCTTACTAAAGGTGTTTTGGAACAAACTCACCCTTGGTTTGCATCAATTACAGCAGTGAGATGAGGATGCATTTCTCACAGTGCATGTTAAAGTTAAACTAGACAAATATTAGCAGTGATGCATGCAATAAAATAATACTTTTTAAATAATTTTAAATTTTAAATTTTAATAATTCAGCCTACAGATTTATACCCACAAAAATCCTCAAGGAAAATTCCCTATTGTTTTCATATTCCTGCTTATGGTACCTGCATTATGGACAAGCCAAACTCTAGGCTCCAATTTCTAAGATGGGTAGAAAACAATTTTTTGCTACCACCCATTCGTAAAGAAACCACGAGGACCTTCTTAAAACAAAGTTAATTATTTTAATGACCACCCATTACAAAGTAGCCAACAGATATGTTCCAAACCAGCTACATTTTAAAACCTGGTAAAAAAGGAATGGGATATTGACCTGGGTGCTGAGTATGGGGCTTACTCAAGATAGAAATTTCATTTCTAACGATGAAACCTGGGCTCTGGCTGAGAAGGATCCAGGCAGGGTTTGTGTCTGCCTGCTCCTCATAGCACCGAGTGTCAGAGTTGCACAAGCACTTGGGGCAGTAAAATAACTGCTGTGTTCTGCTCAGCAGACACTTGCTCTAAATCTGCAGAGAGAGAGAGAGGTACAGGCACTGAAATTTATGCACTGAGAGTCATCCAGCTGAAGTCACTCTGAGTCCTCACACGAGATAAAAGCCAGGCAGGAGCATCATCCTTGCAGGACCAAGGCCCCTACTTGCATCTGCAAATCAGCCTCTTTTGGAAAACCAGATTGTAAATTTTGTTTTGTTTTATTATTATTTCCCCCCCCCCCCCCCCCCCTTAGTTCCTTGTAAGCTTCTGAGGAGGTGCTGGTCTGAGGCTGAAGTGTTGCTGGGGTGTTGAGGGGAGGTGGGATTGTGCTCCTGGGTCATGGAATGCTTCAGCTGCTCAGAACCAGCACGTGGGGCAGGAAACGGTACCAGAACATCACTGCCTTCCCCAACCTTGCTAATAGGGACCAGGTTACTCACGAGAGAAGCATGTGAGCCTAAAAATAATTAGAAATTCATCAAATATTACTAGTTTAGGTGCAGGGGCTACAGCCTTGCTGTTAGGTTTTAGGTCAGCAGTTAAGCTGCAAGGTTGGGCCAGCACTGATGTTACTGAGCATCATTGCAGCAAGGTGATCCCTGGCTGAGAGAGAAAAGAGGTGCCACGTACCCCTCACACCCCAAACACCCTGGTGTCAGATGGGAAGGGCTCAGAAATTCATCTTTTTATTTGGTTTCACCCAAATCAAATGCAGGGGGAGCTTGGTTCCTAAACTGTGCTTGTAGTGGTTCAGTACAGCTACTGAGAGGTTAAAATAAATAGAAGAGAGGGAGAGGAAGAGCTTGGTTTTGCATCCTGCATAAACAAAGTTTTCAGGACTATTCTCCTCCTAGCAGGGGTTATCTGCACAACCACTCTCTATTATTCCTTAAGGATGGGAGCCTCAATCTTTTAAAACAGAATTAGAGAAGGAGATGTGGGGAATCTGCCTGTTAGATAACAGCCAAGTGCCTGAAACTTCTGTCCAGAAGGTGGATAAAATACAAAAATAATCAGGAGGAAAGAGGCCAGATGAGAGGTCTGCCCTCTGCCTGCTGGCTGCCAGGACAACCCTTTTCCTTCAGCTCCTGTGTCCTTCCCTTGCCCCAACCCAGCTGCTCCCGAGCTCTGGGGAGCCAAAAAGCCCCATTCCAGCGAGTTTTGCATAACTGCAAAGTGATATAAGTGAGATAAGGGGGGAGCTGAAGCTCCTCCAAGGTTGGGCAGCAGCTAGATGGAAGTTTTAAAAGCTGCAATTTGAAGTGCAAACCCTGTTGTTTCAGCCCCCCCCACTGAACCTCCCCTCTCTCTTCTCTCTTAGCATCTAATTACCAAGGCTGTTTCACACTTGGTGAACGTTCGATCCCAATCCTAAGAGTCTGAAGAAAAATCCACATGCCTGAGGCTTTCCCTCCCCCCCCACTAAACTCAAAGATGTTTTGCTTCTGAGCTTTCTCCTTTCCAACCTGTAACCTCCTTGCTCCGGTCCTGAAATAAATATTTGTGCCTTCGGCCTCAAGGTCTGTCACTGCCTCTGTTTGTATCACAAACTCAGCAGAATTTATTAGGAGCAATTCCTGTTTTCCTGTCCAGTGCCCCCACGCATTGCATACAGAATGCTGAACAAAACAAACTGGCTCAGGCAAAGAGGGATGGTGGTTGTGGTTCAGAAAAAAATCAGTGCTGAAATGCCACGGGCAAGCTCTCTGCTGGTGCAGGGTGCTGTTGGCTGGTGGGACCCGAGGAGCTGCCTGGAATATTTTGAGAGTTGGCAGGGGTGCTAATGATGGACATCCAAGAAACCCCAAAAATACGGAGATGGGGATTTCCATGGGGAGGTTTCCAGCAGGCAGGAAGAGTTTCCTCTTCAGAGGGACTTTTGCCAAAGGGGAGAGCACAGAATTAGATGTGTCTTCCAGCCGAATGCTGCTGAATTTTATTAAAATCAGTTTACAAGTGCCCTTCTGTACCCTGTGTCATGCAGAGCCTGGGCATCACGAGGTGGCCGTGGCTGTGACCACCTTGGCACGGGGAATCCCAGGGAGCTGAGGCCACACGAGGCTTCAACTTCAAGTGGGATGGAGGTAGCAGCTCCCAGCAGCAGGTGCTTGGAGGAGAAAAGATGGACAGGGTGTAAACATCCAGCGAGGGGCTGAAGCCTAGTAAAGAATCAAGATCTTTAGGCTCTTATTTTCACCCACAAAAAAACCCCTGAAGCTTGCTTATTAATTCTGATGGACAATTGATCTGGTTGAAGGGGTTTATTGGACTAGAAAAGGACTGTGGGTTTTGTTGGTTTTTTTTTTTGTTTTTTTTTTTTTTTCAGAGGCTGAGCAAGCCCGGGATGTACGTAATGCAGAAGGCTCGATGATTATACAACAAAAAGATGGGATCACCACCTGCCCACATCCTTGTGATGAGCAGATGAAGAACGTCTGTCAAAACATTAATTCCCAAACCTAGGGGGCTAGCGGGGGATAGAAACACAAATAAAGGCTCCTTGGGGCACCCTCCCGATCTCTCACACCCAGCACCCCTCAGACCCATCCGGATGGGTGCTCCTGGGAAGGTGGCAACACCATGGGCACCCGGTGCCTTTTATTCCCCGGCCTCACCACATCCACCCCACCCCAAGCGACATCCACACCCCCCCTTCCTCCTCCTCCTCCTCCTCCTCCCGCAGGGCACGGCGTGGGGCCGTGGGGGGGTTGCTGGAATAATTGCACAGTCGAGCAGCTGGGGATGGGGATGCGGGCGGTACAAAGAGGTGCCGGCCGGGTTCGGGTACCACGGGGGGGGTTGCGCTGGGTCCCCCCTCCCCTCCCCGGGATTGGCACTGCCGGGATGGGAGGGGGAGGTCAATGCCAGGCTGGGAGAGAAGGGGCGCGGAATCCCCGCGGGTGCGCAGAGCGCGGGTGGCCGAACAAAGGCGGCCGCCGGCCCTGCCCGCCCCTCTCTGTGTGTGTGTGTGTGTGTCCCCCAAAGGCCACCGCCGAGCGCAACAGGCACCGCGCCCCGCGGAGCCTCCTCCCCGCGGGTATCCCGCGTGTACGTGTGTGTGTGTGTCCGTGGGTACCCCCCCCGTGGCCTCCCCCCCCGCCCCTTCCTCGCTGCGTCTGTTTGTACTTTAGCTGATCCACTAATCCCCCGAGAGAGCCTATTTGTAGTGAAGAGTATCTATAGGGGGCGAGGCTGGTCCATGTGGGTTTGTGTCATTGGTTTGCAAGGAGAGACCCCGCCTATTGCCCAAAAAAAAAAAAAAAAAAAAAAAAAAAAAAAGAGAGAGAGAAGGAAAAAAAAAAAAAAAAAAAAAAAAGGCAGCGAGAGCCTCTACCTCTCCCTTCGCTCACCCAGCGAGGGGGAGCGGCCGCTCCGCCCAGCACCGCCCGGGCACTTTCCCCCTTCTTCTGCTTAAAAAAAAAAAAAAAAAAAGAAAAAAAAGGGGGTTGAAAAAAAGGGAAAAAAAAAAAAAACAGGGGGAAAAAAAAAAGAGCCACCCTCCCCCCCCAGGTTGCAATTAGCATCGTCCCCGCCTGCTGCCGGGCTCCACCGCGGGGTCCGCTGCCCCCGTCCCCTCCCGGCGCGGCGGCGGGCGGAGCTGAGAGCGGGGGGGGCGGGGGGGGAGGATTAAGTTGGTGTGGGTTTTTTTTTTGTTGTTGTTGTTGTTTTTTCTTTTTTTTTCTCTCTTTTTTTTTTTTTTTTTTTTTTTTTTTTTTTTTTTTTTTTTTTTTGTGCGGTGTGCGAGCGGGTGGCGTTTTTTTTTTTTGTTTTTTTTTTTTTTTTTAAGGTGGATCTCCGGCAGTCGGAGCCCGGCGCTGGTGGTGGATGCGCGGAAGGGATGCGGAGCTAAAGCGCGGTGCGGGGCTGCCGGTGGCCGGGCCGGAGCCACCGCGGCCGGGAAGCAGGTAAGGAAAGCGGCGGAGAGAAGGGGGAAACCCCAGAACATCTTGATTTGGGGATCCATGGAGGAGGAAAAAAAAAAAACACGGCGTGTGTTGGTTTTACCGGAGGGGGGGGAAGGTTGTGATGGCGGTGGGAGGCGGCCGCGCAAGTTGCGCGGGCGGAGGGGTGAAGTGGGAAATCTTTTGTTGTGCTGGGCTCCGCATTGTTTACTTTGTACCCAGCGTCGCCGACAACATCTGCCGGGGGATTAACGGGGCGGAGGCTGCAGGAAAGTTTGGGCGAGGGGGAGCCCCGCTGCGCGGTCGCCAGCTCCGCGTCCCCCGGTCGCCGCGGCCGCGGCGACCGGGGGACGCGGAGCAGGCGACCGCGGTGGGCTGAGGTTGTTTTTTTTTGGGGGGAGGAGTGGGTTAGTTGTGCTTATTTTATTTTTTTTTAATTATAAAATATTTTTGTTTTCTTTAGGAAAAAATAATATTTTGAATTTCTACAAATTTCTCTTAAAAAAATTTAAATTTTATATTTTCTTTTGCCTCAATCACTCTCCGCGCCCGACATTCACTTAGCGGCTCTCCCCCAAGGTTTTAACCCGCCGAGGTGCGCGGTGCTGGGCAGGGGGGGGACCCCTGGGGGTGCGGAGCCTGCAAACAACATCAAATTTCCCCAATATTCCTTTATTATCCGTTCCCTCCGAGTTGGAAAATTTTGAAGCAAGACGAGCGGAGGTGCGCGGATTTCCGCGTGGCTGCTCTGAGGTTGGTCTTTCCACCAAAAAAAAAAAAAAAAAAAAAAAGAAAATAAAGAACACCCACCCCCCCCAGACTTGCTGAAGGGGGAAAGAATAGGCTTTTGTCCTGCCGAGGGACGTGCCCCCAAGGTAAATCCTGGCTGGGGCTTAGCGCTTGGTACTTTGCCGGGTCCCATGGCTCTGCCTGGCTGGGTTCGGGAGGAGGAAAGCGGGAGATGGAGATCTCAAAGTAGTAGAAGTAATTTCTTCTTTTCAAGCCGCACTTCTTCTCCGCCGCCTTTGAATTTGCCTGCGCTGAATGTACCGGAGCTCTAATTGAAGGGTTTTAATCATTCACACTTGATTAAGTCTGGCGTGACCGGAGGAGAGAGAGGAATACACCCGGCTCCCTAGGACGGGGAGGGATGGGGTGACATTTTAATCCCGTGTTTTTCAAAAACATCAGGGAAGCAGGAAAAACGATAGCCGGTGAGGGCGAGGTATAATGGACCGTTGTTTTCATACAGATGGTGGCTTACCGACGGGGATGAAATTGCAGTTATTGCAGATATTTAAGGGGGGGGAGGGAAGAAAAAAGGCACGGACTTTTCAGTTTGTTTAAGCGGAGCGAGGAAAAATAATGATAGACGAGATGCCTGGTGACAAAATGCTTTTGTTCCTGTTTCCATCAGTGCGGGAGGGCGCCGACCTGCTTTAGCATTCTTTAAAGGACTCTTTACCAAGGAAAATTGAAGACGGTCTCATTATAAGAGAGTGTGTTCAGAATGCTATGAGGTATTTATGAATTCAGAGGTGATTGTTGGATCGCAGACATTTCAATTACGCAGCCCGGAGTTTAAAAAAAAAAAAAAAAATAGGAAAAAAAAAAAAATGTACATATTTGTGGCGATGTGTTCTGTAATCTGTTATTCCCATAAAGCTGATTTGTGCTGGAGCTCTGGAGCTGGCTGAGGGAAAGGGTTTGTCCACGGGGCTCAAATCTTAAAGATTTCAGTGCTTTGACCTGCAAAACTTTCTGCTGCAGGGGCAGCCCTGAGTTCCTATAAAAGGGGTGCTTTGGAGAAGTGAGCTATTTGTCAAGTATTTTCCTGGGAAACCTGGCATTGTAAATGCAGGGTGGTATTTTTAGAAAGGGTTTTTTTCTTTTTGGAAGGGTTTGGGAACCCCACCTGTTAGTCCTTAGCAAGGGCAGAGGTTTTGCCTTAATCAGCAGCAAACCCGGGTGCAGCTGGGGGCTGTGGGTGGGTACCCTGAGCTCTCCCAGGTGTGCACAATCTTTCCATTTAGAAGTCATAACCAAGTATTTCTGAAACTGGAGAGAAATGAAGATGGTTTTGTCAGCGTGGTGGAACACTCTTGTGTCCTGAAATACAGATTGCAGGAGCTTTTTATTTTCCCCCTGGAATTTCAAGCTGAGGTGCTTCCTCTCACTCAAGTTTTATTGTAACGTGACAGCCCACAAACTGTAGATGATGTTTCCTTGCTGTTAGGTTCCTTTTTTTTTTTTTTTTTTTTTAAGGTAGCTTTCTGCCTAGCCTGGTCTGTTTGGGATCCCTGAGGTTTGGCAGACAGGGGGGCTCTGGAGCAGGATGCCCCCCAGAGCTGCCCACAGCTCCCTTTCATCTCAGCCCACTTTTTCAGGGCTAAGTTGTGCCCTTTTTCCGTTTCTGCTTTTCCTAGGTGGAAAACATAGAAAGGAATTGCCCCATAGCAAAACCAGAGTGTCACCTCTGATGCTGTTGTTTCAGCACTGAGACTTGTCACTGGGGTCCAGCAATTTTATTCTTTGTAGCAGGAAAAAAAATCAGCCTCAGAGGAGCAGGTCCCAGGCAGGAGTGGGAAGTAACATACTGAAACGTTTGCTAGGAAAGTTGATTTATCCATCAGGCTGGCTGCAGTTCAAATAGAACTTCTTCACTTCAGCTGACTCTTGTAATAATATGTACTTGCATAAAGAAAACCCTGAATCTGGCTTTGGAACAGGTTGGGTAATTTTCAGGGTTTTTTGGGGGGCTGTTTGTTGGCTGTGGCAGGTGAAAGTGGCTTTATCCTTAAGCAGAAGAAATGGAAAAGCTTCTCTAAATGCAGCACTGGCAGTTTGCAAGGTTTTGTTAAAATCTGGTAGATGATGCTTTCTCATAAAATCTGATTTGTGTCACATTTACTCCTCACATCACAAGTATTCCTCCCTTTGCTTTACATCCCAGCTGTAGCAAATTAAAGAGGAGGAGGGTGGAACTGCTGGTGAGGAGCTCCTCAAACTGAAATGATTACACCTGCTGTAGAAATTAGGGATTTTTCAGACCAAGGGGACTCCTTGCCCCCAGCAGTCTCCCTTCCACCATCCTTCAATAAAATCACCTTTTTGTACGTTTGGTTGTTCTGCAGAGCCTGAGAACAGCATCCTGAGCCTGTCTCCTGGGGTTTGGATACAACAGAGAGTAAGGAAATGTGATAGGGATTTTAGTAATTTTTATATTTATTCTTCTGCTCCAGTAGGAATTACTGTTTTGTCCTAAGAAGGACAAAACCCTGAAATATCTTTTATTTCCTCTGCACAGCCCACTTAGCTCTTAAAAATGAAAATTATTCTTGTGCTAAGGGTCTGTAATTCCACAATGCACTTCGTGTCATGCCCAGGTATTCCTGGGCCAGCTCTTGTTCCTGCTTCTCGTGTGTTCCCATTGTTCTTTTTTTGTTCCTTTGCCAGAGGATCAAGAGAAGTGTTAGGTGAAAGGATGAAAAATGTCACCACCATCCACAACCCCAGTGAGGGCCAAACCTCCTCCACATGCCCTGCATGTCTTCTGATTCTCCTCAGAGCATCCTGGTAGGGAGACCCATCTGTCCTGGGACTTTACTGGAAATAAACCTCAAGTTAGTTGACTACATCAGTAGTAGATTTTAATTATTAATGACTTGCTCCTCCAACCTTATCTGGCAGTAATTTCACTTGAGCTTTAAGCTTATGAACACCAGTGGCTCTGCTGAAAGTAACTGCCCTGTTTTACTCCTAGGCTTCTCCCCATCCCTCCCACCAGATGGGGGTTTTATGTGATTAAAGCAACCTGCTCAGCTCTTGGGGTTTGGGTTCTGCTTCTCCAGGTCCTCCCCCTAATCCCCCCCAGCAGGAGATTTGGAAAGACTTTTGCCACCCCAGAGACCAAATCCCACCCTTCTTTGGACCCAGGTGTAGAAAGCACTGAGGTACCTTAGATGTGAGGTTTTGGGGAGATGCTGGCAGGAATTTTTCACCCAGGAGGACAGCCTTGGTTGCTCTGTCACAGGATAACTTCTGGGATGTTGTCAAACACTCAGCCACTATTTCTTTGCCACAATGGATACCAATTATTCCTTAAATTAGACCCCTGAAGCACAACGTGGAGGGAGAATGTGTGGATTAGAGACATAATATTTACAAGGAGCCAGGTATTTAATGAGACCAACAATAATGCAGATGGATTCTCTGTGGCTACATGTAACAGGTAAGGAATGGATGCTTCCTATCATTTATTTAATTTTTTTTTTTTTTATTTTTTTTTTTGGTGACCTTACTTTGGAAAAAGAGTAATTTCTGTGCTGAGAAGGTTGGCACAAAATTCTAGGTTATTCCAAAAATTAGCCTGGCTTTTGGTTATTATTGTAATAACTATAATGTGTGGCTCTGCAAGGTGTAGGTGACCCTGGCTGGGATCGTGGTTGAGCCCTTTTGAAATGCTGGGGGGCTTTGGGTGTATGAGGAGAGCAGGACTGGCCCTAAAAGAGGGAGGAGGAGGAGATGGAAGTCCATTAGTTTCCCTGCAGCTGATGCACTGATGGAGTCCTTGGCATCATTGTTAGGGCAGAAAATGAACAAAACCTACAATTAATCCCACGTCTGGCTCAGGAGCACCCAGCAAGTGTTGTGCTGCGGGGTGTGATGAGCTCTGCAGGTCCTCAGCCTCTGCTCCATCCTGTCTTTATGGCTGTTCTGGTTTGTGTGTGTGAGAAACTGCTAAAACATCCCTCCCTTGTCAAGCAAGAATTCCTTTTGGGCCATGTTTGTGCCTGCCTGGGGACAGCTCTGTCATTGAGGGGGTCCAATGGCTCTTCTGCTCCTTCTCCATCCAAGCCTGTGTGCTGATATCCCCAGACAGACCTGGCTGAGCCTTCCCCACAGTGTGAGGTCTCTGTGGTTTTCCTCTAGGAATGCTTTGGGCGTGAGGAGTTCATAGTTTATGTTCCAGATCAAGTTTTTAATTAAGCATTTGCCTTCTGCAGGCCCCTTTGAATGACTGCATCTTGGCTTTCCTCCTCAGCTCTCCTCCTTGCCTTCATCTGCTTAAAGCCCTGAGTTTAACAATGATCTATGTGTGGGAGGGAAATGTCCTTTATTTGTGTTAGCTGGAGGGAAAACCCTGTAAATTCCCCTTTAACAGCGTGCTAGGCCAAATATAAGAGGTGGTAGTGGCACCTGTAGAGCTGTCATAAAGTGTTGACTTTTTAATTATTTTTATGCTGAAAACCAGGTTCTGCATGAGAGGGGAGTTGGAAGAAATCAGCAATTTAAGCAAAGTAATTAGGCTAAATGCTACTCATTACACTTAAAAGTGGAGACACTTGAGCTTTGCTGTGATTAGTTGCAGATGAAATTAATTTCAATTCAATGTATGGAAAAGAACCCAACGTTTCATCAGCTTTCATGATCTTGCAGTTACCTGGAGTTTCATGACCCTGCAGCACAGGCTTGTGTAGGTTTTATGTTTTCCACTTGTCTGGGCTGGTGCCTCTCCTCATACAGAAAGGGGATGGTGAAAGGATTAGGGTATCCCAAAGCTGACTACTGGAATACCTATATCAGCTTTTGCCCTTTGCTAGTGGTAAGATTTCTCAGATGAAATACCTATTCTACCCATTATTTGTTCCTAGAAGAAAACAGTATTTTTTATTTTTATTTTTTTTATGTTGTAGTCTTTCTATTTGGGAGTGAGGATGTCTCAGTGTGTGGTAGCCCTGTAGTTGTGAGCAAAACTCTGCCAGGGCATCTGACCTGGCAGTGTCTGTGGCTTTTTCAGGTAATTCTGTATCTTTCTGTCATTTTTCCCATCTGTAATATTTGAGGAACAACAAGCATCCATCTGTATCCCTTTATCTGGAGAGCAGCAGTTGTGAGTATAGAAAGAAGCAGCATAGACAGATTGGGGGAGACAAAGTGCAATTTTAGCTTTGTCTGGCCAGAAGTTCAACATATTTCTTGCCTCTGTGCTTTCTCAGAGGTAACTCAGCCTCACTAAATCCTATTTCCAGCCTCACTCTGAGTAGGAAACCTTACTCATGTTTAGCCCCAGGCAGGGAGGTTGTGGCCAGTGATTTAAATTTTTTTTTTTTTATTGCAATTGTTTCTGAAAAATATTGCAGTGGAATGATTTATCAGAAGGAAGAACATGTCCAAGTGGTCTCTGGTTGTCTGTTCACCTTCAGCCATCACCAGGCTGTGCTCTGGGTGCTTTAAGGGGCTGGATGCCAAACTGGGATGGTCAATGCCTGCACATCTGAGTGCCCTGAAGGGAAATCAGTAGCAGGGAATAGAAAGCGGAGCTTGAGGGGAAAAAAAAGGAAAGGGCAGCGATGAGATTCTGTAAAATATTAAGAAAGAAAAACTAGGTTAGTGGGTGAAGTTAATAGAAAATGGAAAAATATCAGAGTCAGACCTTTGTACATCAGCGCCGGTGTCTCGTGTTTGGGAGGTTTGCAGGAGTAAACTGAGCCAGGAAAGTGTACATTTCCCAGCTCTCAAAGTACTGGAGAGAACTCCCTGTGGGCCAAAGCAGTGCTAATGTTGGATTAGTGTAGAAAAGCAGTAAATGGGGCCAGGCTGAGTAACACAGACCTGCCAGCTTCGTGTGAGCACAGGGCCAATGATTTGAGCTGCTGGGAGGCAACTTGTTTCCTGGAGGAGGGGAGGACAGGGATGCACTTGGTCTCTACCAGCAAGTGTTTAGGAGCAGCACATCTTTTGGCATTAAATTTTTCATTTGAAGAGCTTATCAGTGGGTTTGATAAAAGTGACTGCAGGGCTTTCTATTCACTTAAAATTCAGCAAGAAACGCAGCTTGGGTGCAACACCGCTGCTTTGGCTGGGGATGTGCAGAAGAGTTGACTGGCTGGGACCCAGCAAAGTGTCATTTCTTGCAGTACAGTTGTAAAATCAGAACTGATTTCCAAACATCTATTTCTAGCAGCTTCTTTGAGCTCTCTTTTTGTCCTTACACTGCTGAACCTGTTTGTGAGCAACCTGTGCTGAGGCAGAGAGCCGCCGTCACTAAAGCTTGAAATGTCACAAGGACTGGGGAGGTGGTAAATAATGAAAAGGAGTGACTGCTGGTGAAAAGCAATTTGTACTGCTTGGATCCAAGCAGGTGATGCTGCTCAGATGGCCAGCTGTAAAATTCTCTATCTCGGAGCAAACAATGCAGGGGCTGCCCCTCCAGGATGCTGCCTGCAGAAATTGTGTCTTTAGAGAGGAGCTGGGAGGCACCAGTGAGCCCAGTTAACCTGATATGATGGCCAAAGGTCTTGTGTGCTCCTTGTCAGGGCTGGCAGGTGGCTGCCAGGCTGGAGCAGGGAGGTGGCAGCCACTGTGTCCCCAGCCTCTGGTGAGGAGGAGCTGCAGGAGCACCGGAGGAGTCGGGAAGAGATACAGGGAAAGGGATCCAGGACCTCTGTCTGCTTGACTTATCCTACAGGGTGTTGGAAGGTAAATTGATTAAAGCAATTAGTGTTGTGGTGGGGAAAATGAGGTGAGTAATGAAGAGCTCTTGGGTCTAGCAGGCAGAGTTTTAACAGATCTTCCAGCTAAGATCCCACAGCTGGAAGGTGAGGCCAGGGAAAGGCTGGAGCTCAAATCCACTGTTTCAGCCCCGTTGGTGGGAGAAGAGGCTGCTGAAGGTGCTGGGGGCTTCTCCACCTTTGGAAACACCAAATTCAGGGATGTTGGTTCATTGGAATGAACGATGCTCAAGCAGGGATTAATTTAGGTAAGTTAGCATGCACTGTGCCAGGCTGGAGAATCACAGCAGTATTTTCTGACCTCAAAATCCCTGCAAACCTGTTGTTTACCTGAGAGCAGCCAGATGTTTGCAGATCTCAAGCCCCAGCATTGTGAATTTTCTCCAAGAGGATGATTTGGGCAGAGGACACCTGTATCTGAAGGGGAACACTGTGGGATGTGACCTTTTGTGCTCAGGAAAGATCACAGGTTCTTCGTTTCCTTCCTTTTCCTGACAAATTTCCTTGTGTCTGTTGCAGGGATGAGTTCCCTCCAGTGTCAACACCAGGTACTTAGCATTAGGTGAGAAGTTTGCAGAGGCCACATTATGGCAAATGCCTGGGTCAGAAGTGAGTTAATTTCAGTGGAGGAAGGAAATGAGAGACAATTACTTATTTTGAGAATGGTGTGTTTTATCTAACTGTGCAGAATTTACTCAAACTCTGAGTCAGCTCTTGGTGACCACAGGACAGCAGAAATAACTCCAGCCCTTGGGGGGAAACTTCTCAGCAGAAGAATACAGACCAGGGGGCAAACTGATCAAAACAAGCCAAACCCAGATTTGAAAATTAATTATATGTCACTTGTGTTGTGGTTGGAACAAAACCAATGCGTTTGTGTGCAAAGGTTTGTGGGTTTTTTATTTTGAAGCAAGAACAGCAGCTGGATGTTTGCAGATTTCTTGCTCTTTTAGGTGAGTTTGTAGGTTGGTCTGTCCTCATCCATCATTCATGGCTGAGGTTTGTGGGACTGCTGGGTTCTGGTCTGTGTTTTGCTTGTGAATGCAGAGGCTGTCATGGCAGGAATGTTATTTCACATCCCCTCTGTGTGTGTGTGTATAAAATATATATATATTTTTATTATTTTGCTGGGTGTACACTGGCTTTTTCAGTCGAGAAGCTGAGAGTGTTAAAGGCCTGGCTGCAAAGAAAAGAGGGAGCACATGGAAACGTGAGGCAGTGGTGACAATATTTAATGGTTCCTTTGGCCACCTGAGGTCTTGGTGTCCTGACTGGACCTCTGGGAGCAAAACTGGAGCCAAGCAGGAATTTGTTGGTACAATTAAAAGCAGGAGAAGAGGGCAGGGTAACACAGCTTGGGCTAAGGGTGTGAATTAAGGACATTGAGATGTTTGGCTTTGTATGATTTAGCTTAAACAAACAGCCATCACATTAATCTCATTACTCAAGCAGATGAAATAAACCTTTAAGGCACTTAAAACATGCCAAGAGTAGTTAGCTGGCAGGGCAGAGAGACCCAGTTCCAGGCAGCACCTCTTGTCTGCTCCTAGGTGTAAAGTTACTCACCTGTGTAAACGCTGGCAGGCCCAGGAGTTATTCCAGAGGTGGTGGTGGGTGGGAATACAGTGGGAATCATGGAATCAGTGGGAACTGTGCTGGTCTGGCAAGGGAGAGCCAGGGCCACAGAGCCTTGAGAGGCTTTTTGCTGCTGGGCACTGGGTGCTGTGACCACCTTGGCCCAAGGCATTGGTGTCTCTGTGTTACTGCTTTTTCTTTCCACTAGAAAAGATGTGAACTGCGAAGGTCCTTGTGGGGAATGTGATCAACCCCCCTTAAGATTGTCATAAAAAGCCATGTATTCCTGTGCACCATCTGCTTACATTGCCCTGGTGGTGTAGTGGATGTGACAAACTCAAGCCCAGAGAGGCTGTGATTTTATTTTTTTTTCAGTGCCCCACACATGGCACTTTCTTTAAAGGAAAACATAAGAATTTTATTAACTTCACGTTGGACTAGCCCAGGAATTTTCTGTTGTCTTTCAGTTGCATTTGTTTGGGCTTTGGTTAGGGGGAGAAATGACTGAATGAGCTGTCATGTCTATAAAACCAAGAGTACCTCAGCTATTGCCATACAGATCTCTTAATAGAGCTTAAACACAAAATAAAGCAGAGTGCATCAACAGTGATATTCCCATAAGCAATATTGTAACTTGTATGCAGTGTAATTATATTTTGTACACTTGCCAATTAAGCAGTTACGCTTTAGAGAAAAATTACTTTCAAGAGATGGAAGAAAAGTATTGCAGTAAATCAAATAAAATACACGTGTTCCAGGGCTCGGGGTGTGCAGCTGAGATCTTAAAAATTCCTGCTGTGCTCAGGTCGCAGGATGTGGGATGATGCTCAGCAGCTTTTTGGGGAGTGGAAAAGAGCAACCAGGAAAAGAAAAAGTCATAAAAAAAAGATGTTGTTTCCTGGTCTAGGTGTGTGTCAGGGAAGCTGAGATGCTCAGTCCTGCTTGTTGAGCTCCTGCCTGGTCACGTTGAGCTCCTGCCTGGTCACCTTGACCCTGTCTTGGAAACCTTCAGTGGTGAAACCTGCTCTGGGGACTTGTGTCAAGAAGTCCCTTCACCCACCCTTTCCTTACACCTGGGGGAAAACACTTTTACTTTTTCCTCTAGCAGTCAGTGTGTGTCCCTGGGTGCTGGGGGATGCTCTGCTCATGTGCTGCAAGCCAGGGCTGGAGTGCCCGAGATAAATTCCATGGAAGTACAACCAGCAGAGCTGGGTTTCCAGCTGTTGGCCAAACTGGGATTGCTCTGGGGGTTACTGGGAACTCTGTAAAGTCATCAGGAAATTACCACAGTGCTGGGGTCTGCTCCACAGGCACCCTACCAGTTCAGTAGCTGCTTAATTCTCTTCTGTGATGTAAACTCGGAGCTAGGTGGGTGTGAGGGGATTTAAGCTGATGGAAGAAGAGATATGACTTTTTTTTTATTATGCTGTGAGGTCTTTATGTGAGGATTTCACACAGTTTTGCAGAGCAGAGGTTGGGCAGAATGTGTCCAAAGCAGGGAGTAGGGAGCTCTGTGGTTCTTGCTCCCCAGCAGCTGTGGGAGCCTCTCCTCATACAGGATCTCTTCAGGTTGTTTTTTTTTTCCCTCTAAATCACTAAATATATGGTTTTATCAGTAACCCACAGTGCTACTTTAAAAAAGATACATCAGCATTTTCAGTATAATCCCTTTTTATTTCAAGGGTTTAAGCAGACCAAAGCATAGTCCCCTGTGATGTGCATCTTTCCCCAACCCAGCTAATATTTTTTAAGAGAACCCTTTCAGATAGTTTTGATGTCCTTTCCTGAACTCTGTAGTGCAAAAACAGCCCCGTAAGTCAGATTAAGAAGGAATCCAAGCTATCAGGTGTTTGGTTTTGAGGTGTGGCTGGGTTTGTGAGGCACAGGGCTGGCCAGGAACTGTGGGCTCCCATCAGCACCCCAGGTTCCTTCGAAATCAAATCCTAACCTGCTCGTGGTTTAGGTGTTAATGTCTGAGTGGGCTTGGATCAGTGGGTTCAGTGTTACAATCTGCACACTTTCAAAGATTCACAGAAGGTGGAAAAGCTTGTGATACGGGTTTAGCTTGAAGATGACAAAACAGTAAAATAAAAAATCCTTGAAGGAAGTGTGATGTAGGACAAGGTTCCAGCTGCCCTCTGTCTCTTTCCCTGGCTTCCAGCATCACCTCCCCGTGCCACTCCTGCCAGCTTCTGCCTTCCCTAACTGCGTTCTCTGGAGGATGAGGATGCTCTTGGCCAGGCTCTATGTAGCTTTCCTCCTGCCATCCCGTGCCCACTCTGTCCCTGCTCCATTCCCATGCCTGCTGTCCCACACCTGCAGGGATCCTCTCCCCTTTCCTGCTCCCCGTGCTGTCCCTTTGCTGCGCGGCGCCGAACACAAATCCCTGACCTCAGGCCTGGGGGGGTTTTATTTCCCCCCCTCCTCCTCAATCCCTGTGTGCTTGGTTCCTCAGGAGCCTGGCAGTCGAGGCAAGTTTATTTCTGCTGGTTTATTTTTAGCCTGATGCTTCTGGCCCCACTGCTGCTGCTTTGCAAGGCAATGGTGTGGAGCAGTGCAACACGGCGAGTCCGTGGCTGGAGGGTGGGGGGGTTGTTCCTCCAGGGCGTATGGGAGAGATGCCACAAATCTCATGGAGGGGAATAAATGTTCACCCCACACATCCCGTGTGGGTGCATTTTTAGTCTTTGTCACAGCTGAATTCCTGTTTTGTTTTGTTTTTTTTTTTGTATCACAGAATGACAGGAAGGTAGGGGTTGGAAGGGACCTCAACAGATCATCTGCTCCCACCCCATTGTAGCTGGATTGCTTCCAGTAAATTGGAGTGAATTGTCCCAGTATTCAAATAACTTTTAAATTTTTTTTTTTTTTTTTTTTTTGAGATCATGAACTTCATTACTTTGCAAACCAAATCAGCACACTAATACAAAGTGAGTCTAAATTGAATTTGGCATCCGATTTTTTTTTTTTTTTTTTTCCACCGACCTGCCCCTAGTCTGCCTCCTGCTCAAGATGAAGGACTTTGGTGAAATTTAAAGAGTTCCCTTGTCCTATCCTGGATTTATCAGTGCCTTGAAACCTTCCCTCCTCTCCCTCCTGCCAGCCCAAGCCTCTCTGCTCATTTGAATTTGAGAAGAAATAAGCCAAGGTATGCTGTGAGTCTAAGGAGATGATTATCACAACAGAATAATTACATTTTAGTACTTGATTTGATTTGTTAGCTGGAAGCTTAGTCTGAAAGCACAGAAGAAAATGAATGCATTGTTGACTGCAGGAAGTTATTTATGAGTTTTTACTTCTGTTTAAAGGAATTCCCCCTGTGACTTAAGTAGTGGTGCAATTTATGGCCTCTCACATTGGATAGCTGAATGAATAAACAGAATAAAGACAAGAAGAATAAAAAGAAAGAGCACCAGCTTCTGCGGGTGTAAAGTTGGGGAATGCAGGAAGGGATGGCTTTCAAAATCCCAACCAGACAGATCAACAAAAATAAGGCACGAGTTGCACTGGGGAAAAAACCAAACAAGCCACGATCCCAGTGTGTTTTGCATTAATTGAGTTATGGCAGAAGTGCTTATGTCCTGGGTGGGGGTTCTGATGTGTTTCTCTAATTGTTCCCTAACTATTTTTCTGTAACATCCTGACCATGGCTGCTTCTCCTAGTCCTGCCTCCACAATCAAGCAGACAGCACGATCCAGGAGGGAAATGGTGCCTGGGATGCTGGGAGCTGCTGGTGGTTTTTGATGTGGTGTCACTGTGACAGATGGAGGAGGACAACGTGAGGATAGGAAACCCCCAAGTAGGGAAGGGGCTACATGGAGGTGGGGACAGGTTTGGACAGGACTGGCTGTGGAAGGGGGAAAGCTGATCCATGGGACTTAAAAGTGAAGTTGAGTGGTGTTGGAGTGTCTGCTGCTGCTGTAGAGGATGGGAGGTGGGCATGGACCTTCTGGGGTTGGGCTCCTGAGATGGAGGAGCAGCTGAGATGGAGGCTCTCAGCACCAGGCGTGGGTCATCACTTGGTTATTAAATCTTGTCACTCCAGAGTGGGTGGTTTTACGCCGTGTCCTGGGTCAGCAGGGTGCAGTAAAGTGGAAATAAAGGCAAACCTCCTGCTCTGGCTCTGGAAAACATCGGTGATGAGTGCACTGATTCTGTCAGAGGAGATCAGGGATGCTCCCGCGCCTTGGAGCGGTGACGGGGGCCAGGTTCTGCTCTCTGCTGTGCTGCTGAAGCAGTGCTGACCTACACCAGCTGGTGACTTGGCCCAAAATTGTATTTCAGAGGAGCTCAGACGTGGCTCAGGCTCACTCACTGTTTTCAGGAAGCCTGAGGGGAAGATTTCCTACTTTTTCCAGGTGGCACGTTGCTGAGCAGCAGTGTTGGATCAGCAGAAGGTCTTGGTAGATCCATACAGGGAGGGATCACCTGTTGAGATTTATCAACCCCAAGGGGGTCTTTGGGAAGCCCTGGAAATCCTGGGACACCCTTTGGGAGGTGGAGGGAAGGCTGGGGCTGTCACTTGTTGCCCTGGAGCAGCTGAACCCTGCAGTTTGTGTCTCCCATGGTGTCTGTGCAGGGATGGAGGGGTCATGGTGAGGGTGGGAGGTTGGGTGTCAAAGCCTGATGTGAGGTTCCTCTCCACCTCCCATCAGCTCCATTAAACTCACTCATGGTGTGCTGATGAATGTCACACATGAATCCTCCCAGAAAATGCTGGTTGTGGTCCTGGCTATTTTCTAGCCAGCTTTGGATGCCTTCCTCAGCATGGTCAGCACAGAGAGCTGCCAGTGGGGCTGATTTGGGTGCTGTTTGCCTGGCACTGATGTGCTTCCTGCAGCACTGAGCCCCTCTGGTCATTTTCTGATTTTTAAATAGCAAGGGTTAAGCTTTAAGTGAGCAGAGTTGGTGATGACCATGATTTATGTTGTACAGTGGCCGTGCTTTAATTTTCTGTGTTATGCACCAGAAAGTTGGGAGCAGAAGGAGAAAGTCTCTCAATAACCCTCAACACATTCTCACTATCAAGAAGTAACTATTGTGTAACTTGTGTTGAGTAATTGTAGAGTACAAGGCAGATTTGGTGTAGGAATTGTGGCTAAATCTCCAACACTTCATGACATTTTCCCTGTGGTGAAGTGTAAGGAGTTCTGTGTTCTCCCTGTAAGGAGAAATGGGAGATGGATTTTATTTTCCAATTTGAGTATCTTGCTTGGGGTGGCCTTGCTCTTAATTTACAGGGGGGATTTCCATTTGTGCTAACTAGAGCTGTGCCCATGGACTGCCCTGGCCTGGTGGCAAGGGAGGGGAAATAATAATTAGTTCCTTTGCCTTCTTAAAAAAAATAAAATTACCTCAAAATGGTCACTGTGGCACTGGGGAGTGAGTGAGGACAGGGGCTACCATAGTTGCTGCACTTGATCGTTCACTGATAACCAAAAGGGTTTTCTTCTGTCCCTCTTCCTTAAAAAAAAACAAAAACAGAAAGGGGGGAAAAAATCTAGAAATGCATTTTAATTGGGGATAATAATGAATAATCTAAGGATAGGTATGGTGATAATAAAAGAAAGCATACAAGTCACTAACACGGTTGTCTGAGGAGGGTTGCAGTGTTTTTTCTTTATGATTATGATTTATACACTCTTCCATTTAAAGCCATTAACTATAGTGCTGCACTTGATTTAAAGTAAGTGCAGTGAATATTTTTGGTTGTAAACTTCAGGTGGGCTGGTAAGAAATCATTAAAAAGTCCAATTCTTCATGTAAAGCAACCACAAATTCCTGGTAGTCCCTCCCTCAAAGCAAGAGGCAGGTTCTTCTCCTGCAGCTGGGGAAGTGCTGGTGTTGTGGCATTAACAGGAGCTGTTGTGACACATCTTGGTAGGGGAGTGTATTGAAAGGGGGTGAGGAAAGGGCTGTACTTCATCAGTATAAATGTCAGTAGCATATTTTAATAAATTCTTGATTTTGCTTGGACTGTTTGCAATTGCATATTTAAAAGGAATCTGCCAGCCCCTTTCCAAGGTATGTGACATTTAAAAGATCTGTAAAGAAGATTGGTTTGACAGCTTCAAATTACGTTTGAAAGAGTTTTTTTCCTTTCAAAACAGAAAATGAATATTTCCTATTCTAAATGTCACTGCGAAGACATAAACATGTTTAATCAAATTATATATTTAATTTATGTAAAATGTAATTTTTTATTCATGCAAGAGACTCACTTGTTACATTTTTACCGTCTCCAAAGCTTCTCAAAGTTGGTGAACTGCTGAATCTCTTGAATAAATCACTGCTCAACAATTTTTCAGATTCTTCTAAAATAGCCCCGGGCTTGGTGTTGGATCTCCCCACTCCCAAGGGTTTGTGTTTCACCTCGGGCTGCCCTGCTGGAGCTGGGATCACTGGGGTGGTGGTGGGGGACTTCTGGGGATGCCCTGGGCTTGTGGCCCTGGGGTTGCATCCCAGATGTGTCCCTTGGTCCAGCACAGAGGATGAGGGATGTTTGGCCATCAGCTCACATCTCCTTGGGCAATCATCTCATGCTGGGCCAAAACCATGAGAGCTCTCTTAGGGGAGAGAAAAAGCTGTTGGATTTGACACTGACTGCATTTGGGGAAAGGCTGCTCTCAGGAGAGAAGATTGAGCAGTGAGAGCTGGCAAGTCCCAAGAGCAAAAGCCTGCTTTAAGCAGATGTGTGTCATCAGCTGATGTTGCCCAGCTGCAGATAAATGGGAGTTTAGGAGCTTGGCTTTCTTGCTAGGAGAGGAAGCACTGGAAGAGCAATCAACATCAAAAAACACAAAACCAGGGAATTTGGCCATTTTTGCCTTGTTTCTGTTGTGGTGTCTGCAAGCTTCATGTATTTGCTCAGCAAATACAGGTGCTAAGCTCGTGTTTGTCCCAGAAAAGGTCAGAACACTTAGGCCATACCTGTCCAGAGATGAATCCAGCAGGGCTTGGCAAACCTCTGAGCATGCCCTGTTGCCTTGCATCTGTATTTGAGGATAACCAGGCAGGCTGTCAGCTCCAGCAGACTGGAGGGTGCTGGGCAGGTTCTAAAAGCCAAGAAGCAGCAGAGGGTACAGTGATGTTACTGGAAGCCTCCTCTGAAGCAGGGAAGAGCAGCACCTGCAGGTTCCTCTCTCTCCTGGGCTCACAGGGCAGGATATTGCTCAGGTGAGAACTGTCCTGGTTTATCCAACTCTAGTGATAGCTTCCTTTTCCATTCTGAACCTCATCAATAACTACAATTAGTAATTCTGGTTTTAGTGCTCACTTTCTTCTCAAAATTCTGTCCTCTTCATGTCCCCAGCAGGTATATTCATCTGTATTTAATCATGTAGGAGATGGCCAAGCCAAAGCCACTTAGAGGATGTTGTGTGCATAGACCTTCATTCTGAAGCAGGCCTAGAAACTGCTCCATGGAGATGTAGTGCTGAGGAATATTCCTGTAGAATATTCCATAGAAGGGGAGATGCATCCAACTGCAGATGTGTAGGAACTCACAGTTTGCAGGTGGCTGAAAGCATTGGACAAATGAGGAGACATCTGCATTTTTAGAGACCCCAAAGGGAGCTCCTGAAGCTTCCCTGAGCCCTGCTCCCCCCTGTACCTTGTCTTGGGCTGATGTTGAAACAGGACAGGAGATAACAGGGGGGGTTGTTTGGTTTGCTCCTGCTGGTGTAAAAACTCCTGATCCTTCTCTGGGATCTGAAAGGACCTTTCTTCAGGCTGAGTTCCCATGTGCTGGGCTTTGGGTGTGCTCAAAAGGGTTTATCCTCCATCTCCAACCTTTTTTCAGTCTGGGCAGAACATTCTGGATTCAGGGGTATATTTTAAATTTATATGTTACTTCTTATTCTAAAAACAAACAAACAGGAAAATCTTGAGAATATTCCCAGCAGTATTTATAGTTCAGCACAGTGGGTTGGTGTGGAGATTTTGGAAGACAGAGTAGTAAACAGGAGAGATTTTCAGTGAACTCCTCCTTGCTGTTTTAGGGGAAGTGCTCAGTCTTTAGGTTTTTTTTTTTATTGCCCATTTCAGTGTGAAATACTTCACAGCATTAAGCTGTATATTGCCACTGAAATATATGGCAGGAATAAAAACCCAGATAAAAGGTAACTATTTGACATTCTGTATAGTTGTTGTCATGCTGTTAAAATAACACATTGACTACTCACTTGCTATGAGACAAAGATGAAGGGGAAGCTGTGTCAGCAGGATTTTTGGAGGAGCCCTGGAATACCCAGATGTAGGCAGCTGCCTTCACTCCCTGGACCTTTTCCTCTGCCCTGCCAAAGCAGAGGTTGCCTTGGAGTATTCCCATCCTGAGAACTTCACTTGCTAAGTAAAATAATTTCCACCCCAAACCTCTTCCAAAAGAAAATATACTTGCAGTTCATTTCAGCAGAGCTTAAAGTGTTTAAAGTTTATTTTCACCCTGCATGAGCTTTGCTGGAGAGAGGTGAAATCTAAATGGGAAGAAACTGGAAGCAAGCTGCAGTTGGCAGCTGAGCTAGCCAGATTTCAGGAGATTTCACTTCCACACCATCCAGTGGCCGAAGCCCTGATGTTGTAGGATCATCTCAGCTGAGTCCACCAACACTATTTTAGCTGTTATGTATTTTACTCACCTGTCTTCAAGCTCTTGCTGACCCACCCCCTACCATCAGTGGTCTTTGTCCCATCAGAACACCCTACAGTGCTATACTCAATGCAAAGCAACCAAGTGTGTGCAGAAAAAAAAAATCTTTTTGCTAATGTGGCATATTTTCCAGGTCTGGTTACATGTTTTAATGCTGAGATCTGGTATGAACAGTAAGAATTTTGCAGGCAACCTGTGGAGTACAGAACAGCTGAAGTCAAAGGCATCTAAAAGGAGCAAAGCCAGGGCAAGTTTTCTCAGCAGTGTGATGTGCTGCAGTCCTCAGCAGTCCCTCCAGGCTCAGTCTCTAATCTGCCCCATACATCTCCCAGGAGAGGCTGGAGGGTTTCTCTAGTTAGTTTGTGTGGACATTGTTGGCCCTCCAAGGATGCTGGATAAATGCTGAGCTTCTCACTCTTGGTGCTGGTCTTGCTGGCCTGGCCCATGGTGTTGAGCTTGCAGATGTTCCTGCTCAGCTGGAGCTTGGCTGACATAAAGTTTGTCCACTCCTGTGCCAAGTTTTTTCTTGAAGGGGTGGTGAGGATGGTACCTGGGGGACACCTGGCTGACCCTGCAGGAAGCACCCACCAAAGCCCATCCTACTACTCTGTCCTGGGAGCAGTGAGTTTGTAGATCACCAGTGCTCTTTCCAAGATGGTTTTATATTTAAAATATTACTTAAGACCTTAGTACTCGAGGGAGTAACTGAGTTGTAGTGGTGTATTGTCCCAGCAGAGGTGCTGTCTGACTTTCTGCTGTCTTTCTGATACTTCACACTTTAATTTCTGGTGGTGGAAGCCACGACCCTTGGCTCTGCCAACATAATTTGGCAACTTCTAATGCTCCTCCCTTCCAGCAGTCTGTGCAGTTGAGCATCTCACCATGTGTGTCCTCATGTGCATGCCCTCTGGGTGTTATCCCCTCTTGCTGCCCAGTTTTGCTGATTTTTAGGAGCTTGTGGGTCAAGTCCAACATCGTGGTGTTCCTGCCCAGGCTTTCCTGGCACTGCTCTGTGCTGCTTGGGCTGTGGTGGGTGTAGCAGAAAAGCCAACAGAGCTGAGCTTCTGCCTCAGCATCCAGATGCTGCCCAGCTGTGTTTTGGTACCTGGGTCTCCCTGGGTTTTAAGTGCTTTGAAATTCCTGGGTTAGATTTCAAATCCCTGCTCAGGTGTCAAGGTGTTGTCCCCAAGCAGGGAGCAGGGACCTTTCTCTGCTCCTGGGGAAGTGACTGAGAGGCTAAACCCACCCTGCTCCAAAAAGTCCCAGCAAGAGCTGCAGATAGGAGCTGATGTTACAAGATCCTGGAGGTACCAGATGTGACAATCAAACAGTGAAATGGGGTAGCTTGGTAGGAAATTAGATTTTGATTCAAGGAGGAAAAAGAAACTCTTCATTTTTTTCCATTGTAACACACAAATCCAGGGTTTTTTTGCACACTATGTGATTTCTTCACTTTTCATACAAACATTTTCCTTGCTGTTTATAGCTTTACACGTGTGCAACTTGAAACCAGCCAGTTTGAAATGCTCTCATCTCAGATTTTCCATAAACATTCCTGCCTGTCCCCAGCCCCCTGTGCACTGAGTTTATGAAAACAATCCCCTCTAGGCAAAGATTTTTCTAATTCCCTGAATAGAAGGGGAGAAGTTTATAATGTAGTGTTGATAGGACCTTTAATGTGATGTTGGGAGCATGGCAATCTGCAGAGCTGGGAAGAAGGAGTTCTGGAGCATTTTGCTGAGTTTCACATTTGTATTATTGGTTCTGTAACTTAACTTGTGTGGAAAGTGGGCTTTTAAATATGGAAATACTTCTGCTGTGACAACGTAGGCTTTCCAGTGTTGAAATACCTCTTTCAGCGTGAAAAAAAATAATTGATTCTGCTCAAATGTCTCCTATTAAGCAGGTTTAGTGTTTGATGTAAGAGGCCTCACAGAGTATTTCAGCCACACACACAATAATGCTCAGCTATTAGGCATTTCCCCCATATGTTAACACTTAAAGCCTGACACACATTAATGTTTTTAAAGGCTTTGCAGAGGAGGCCATTGGGTTTTTTTGCTGGGTGCTGCTGTAATTATTGTGCTTGGGGGATGTGCAGGTGGTGAACACCAGCAGCTTTTGGTCCTCTTGCAGCAAAATCCTTGCTTCAGGTATTTGAGGGATGCTCTAAAAGACCCCCTGGAAGGAATGGTTGGCAGGAGGAGCTGGGTGAGCCCCACAGAGCTGCTGCTGCTGAATCTGCACAGCTCTGCTGTGACCTCGTGTGAAATCCTGCATGATGTTTTTGGGAAAAAATGTTTTGTAGCAAGCTGACACTTCCCACTTGGTGCTCGGCTGCTCCCTTGGGATGAGCTGATGGAGCATGGCCAGGGAAGCAAAGCAAGGTAGGGAAATAATAATGGGCTGCATCAAAAGCAGTGTGAGCAGCAGATCAAGGGAGGGAGATTCTCACCCTCTGCTCTCATGAGACTGCCCTGCAGGGCTGGGTCCAGCTCTGGAGTCCCCAACATAAGGAGGACACAGAGGTGATGGAGTCCAGAGGAGGCCACAGAAATGCTGGGAAGGTTGGAGCAGCTCTGCTCTGGAGCCAGGATGAAAGAGTTGGAGTTGTTCAGCCTGGAGAAGAGAAGGCTGTGGGGAGACCTTAGAGCACCTTCCAGTGCCTGAAGGGGCTCCAGGAAAGCTGTGGAGGGAGTTGGGACAAAGGCCTGGAGGGATGGGATGAAATTGTTTGGTGTGAGGGTGCTGAGCCCCTGTGCCAGGTTTCCCAGAGAAGCTGTGGCTGCCCCATCCCTGGCAGTGTCTCAGCCCAGGTTGGATGGGGCTTGGAGCAACCTGGGCTGTGGGAGGGGTCCCTGAGCATGCAGGGGGGTGGGAATGGGTGAGCTTTAGCATCCCTTTCAATCCAAACCATTCTGGGAGTCTGTGATAATGATGATAATGGAAATTATGGATTGGAAAAAGGAGAAAAAGTGCAGGGAAAAGAGCAGCAGTGGTAGGATTACACCAGACCCATCTATCCAAAGAATACCCTTGGGCTGGAGTGCCCATCTGCAGTTCCTTGCTGGGGGGACAGCCCAGGGGGGACAGCCCAGCAGAGCTGCTGCTCCTGGCCCAGGTGGGGTTTCCCAGCCTGACTGACCTCATTGGGTACCTCCACCTCTTGCACCAGTTTGGGAGGAGTGCAGGGAGGATGGAGGTGGATGCTCTGCCTGTACCAGCCAGGGACACCCCCACACTCCTGCTGAACCCCCCAGTGGATGTGCTGTGGAATGCATCACCTCCTTTCAGATTGCATTTGCAGAGGAAGCACAATTTTATTGAACATTAGGATTGAATTCTTAACTGACTAATCAATTTCAGTAGTAAGTTAAAATGCCCAATATTAATGGCCAACTGCAACCATTCATCAGGGTTACAGTAGATTAAGAGTTGTCAGCATTTATGCTAATAGTGCTTACACACCCTGGCCTCATGGATTCCACTCTCCACTTCCATATTTTTCTAACCACGTGGAACGCTCCAGCTTTGCACATATTGCTTCCTTTCTCCCTTCTTGGGCTCTTCTTTGGAAACACAAACCTACCCAACATCTGGATGGGGCTTTTTGGAACACATGGTTTTGTGGCAGAAGAGATGGAAAAGGTTCATTTGTTCAAGTGCTTGGCTGCTTAATTTGATCTGGTTTGTGACTTGCCCAAGACAAGCAGAATGTTTTTAATGAAATCATTTAACAACCTCTGGCAGCTCCAGGAAGCATTAGAAAAACACAATTCAAAAAGTTAGGGTGGCTGTGAATAAGAACATCAGGATTCACTTCCCAAAATCATTTTGCTTTCAGCATTTCATCACTGTGAGCGTTTTTTGAAACCAGTGAAGCAAAATCTATTCAAACCCAACCAAAACAGAAAGAAGCCTTAAACCTTCATGGATTCTGTGGATATTATTTTTTTTTTCTTTCATCCATATTATTGGGATATTTTTCAGTTTCAGGCTGGGATTTCCTAAAATCTTTTTAGTCTGCAGTCTTCAATTAGCTGATTACTATAGATTATGTGCATACTTTGGATACCTCATCAAGCTGTCTAATAGCTGGATCATCTTGATTGTCCTTCAATTAATCACGTCGCCTATTTTCATTTTTCAAAACCAAAATACATGTAATTAACTCTGAAGTGATACAGCTCTACCATAAAGTGATTTTTTGCTACTGCTGTAGAGATAACTCGGTAGATTATCCCAATAGGAGATGCAAGTTGAAATAAAATTAATGGTGTTGTGTCCATCACAGAAGATTAATTTTAAAAAACCTAAAAAAGTGAACATCCATAGTGAGGAATCCTTTGTAAAGGAGATGCAGATGTTTGTGGCTGATTTTATTTGCATCTTGGGCACTTGCCATCCTTGGGCTTTGCTGTGATTGCCGAGTCTCCTAGAGGAGAAATGTCCCATATTTCCCTCAGGTAGGGAGAGAGGACTGAGAAGGTGCAGGGGGGGAGTAACTGAAGATAATTTTTTTCCATCAGTCAGCCGGTTTATGAAAAAACTGCATGAGACAACATTGTTTTGCTTTAAAAGCAACTTTATTAATTTAAATGTAATCTCTCCTTCCCCCAGCGCTCGTAGTGAAATTGGCTCAATGTGCTTAATTCCATCACAGACTGAATTGTAATAAATAATATACAATATCCCCAAACCAGCTCGTTTCAATTGGCATGGTATTTATGAGCAGCCAGTTTTCTGGATTGCTCATCATGCCTGAGACTTGGAGCTGCAGTTTTATTCATCAACACAAGTGTGTGTGATACTCAGCTATTTGTGTACATCCCCCCTGACATTTCCAACCAGAATGGACACACCTTGCAAGTGCAGGCTTTCTGTAATGCATTGGCACTGATCAGTTGTTGAAGAACTCATTTTATTTCAAAATGACACTTTTTCTACCCCCTAAACCATATAGGTGGGAATATATTAATTTCTGAAGCAGAGCAGTTACCCAGGTTATCTAAGGACTTGTCTCTGATTCTTTGATATCCCTCAGAACCTTACACTGAAAACTGCTTGTATTATCTTGCTTATTTTTTTTTTTTTTGGGTAACCAGAATAAAAACAAATTGATGGTTTTTATAAAAGTGCTGGCTAGAATTTCCAGGAGGCTTCATTCAAATAATGTCTGTGATGATAGAAATTAAAAATTATTATTTTTTGCTTTGAGCTGGTTTGGTTAATCCTTGGAGAATAGGAGTTAGGGCTCAGTGGTGCTGTTTCACCACCTCTTCAGCTTCCCTGCCTTAGGCACTTTGTTATCAGACATTAATATCTGCAACAGCAACCAATTATCCTGTAATTTTAACAAAGGCATCAGAAAAGAGAAAGTGCTTGTTGGTTCCATGGTTGTAAATATAGAGACCACAAGCAAAGAGCCTCTACTTTTATTATGCAAAATAATGACTATGTAGCTGTTAATGGAATTTACTTTCTACTATGACAATTTATACTTCTGCATGTCTGGGGAAGAGCTTTCCCACCAGGCTGTTTTGACAGCTCTCTGTAATCACACAGGAGAGTGATGTGTCTAACGAAGTCTCTGAGAAAAAAATATCTGGTTTGCATTTCAGAACTTGTCATTCAGGGTGGTTTGCTGGAGGAGATAGGATGGGAGAGATGCCTTCCATCTCCATCACTGCCTGCCACCACATTTGTCCAGCACCCGTGGGGCTGCTGCTATGGGGTGGGGATGGGTCCTACTCTGCTCCAAACTTTGCTTTCAAGTTAGTTTTTTCCATGCCCAGGGCTGAGTTTTGTTGGCCCAGGATTGCAGTGTATATTGATGGGGCTTTTTTAAGTAATAAAACTGTTCTTACAAGACTGGACATCTCTGGTACTGTCTGTGACCTCGTGGGCAAGGAGGATTTTAAGCTCTGGTAACTTTGCCTGGAAGGGAAAGACTGGCAGGACCTGCTCACTGGGCTGCCCAGGGGAAATGATGGTGAGATGTTTGGTACCAATAGGACAGAACCTGTTTGGGTAAAAAAAGTGACCTTTATGCAAGTAGGGAAGGGTGGCTGGTGGGGAAATTCATAAATAATGCTTCAGTGTCAGAACAGCACCACTGAAGCAGGAATAAAATGCAGCTGGCTGAGGTTCCCATCTCAGTGGAAGTGGGAGAAGTCAGGGCAGGGGCAGAGCAGCATTGCTGAGAGGTGGCTGTGGCTGGTGGTTAATCCTTGGAGGAGGATGGTGAGTGCAGAACCACAGAGAGCTGATTCCTGAGGTTTGGGAGCAGAGGGAGAATGATTCCCTCACCATAGCAGGGGTTGCAGCAAGGTGGCATGGTGGGCACAGCTGCCTGAAGGATGCTCTTTCTCTGGGTATTTGAGCCCATCCTGGAGACCTCTGGAGGTGATGATGGACACATGGAGCCCCCACCACTGCCCCCCTCGTGGCTGCTCCTGGTCTCCAGCTCTGAGAGGGCTTTTGGGGTGTACCAGCACTTCCTTGCTCATTACTCAGCTTCATTAACTCCTCTCCACGTTGGCAGGGACTTATTTACTGGGAGAGGAGGTGGTCCCTATGGGATCAGGATGTCCTGCTGACTCTTCCCACCCCCGTGGCAGAGCAGATCCGGGCAGCCCCATCCCCGTGCAAAGGAGCTGAGTTTGGCCAGGGTTGAAGTGTGAAGTTTGGCTTTGTTGTTGTTTGTCTCTTCCTTTCCCTCTGCAAGCTTTTTCTCCTGCGTTAATCCTCAGAAGCAGCCCGAGAAATGACATTTATGCATATTTCATAATGTGATTTCTGTAGGCATACGGAGCAAACAAATCAATTTCTCAGCAGCACGCTGTTTAAAAGAAACAGCAACAACCTGTGGGATAAGTTGCAGAAGCTGTTAAAATTAATTATAAATGGCAGAAGATATAACATTTGGGGGGGAAAAAGTGCTAATGTGTGAAGAATAATAAACATTCAGGAGATGAAAAGGAACTCTCCGTCATCTGATTATTTAAACTTCATATATTTATAAATATCATAACACGTTAAAACAATGTACTGCTTGCTCCCAACAGCACATTTCCATTTTATTCTGCAATTGCAACAGCCTCAAATATTAGCTTGCAGCTTTCCTAGGCTCTTGAATTTTACTGCAGATTCAGGGCTGCATGACTGTAAACGCAACATAATATTTTTAAAAGCAAAAAACCAAAAACCAACAACAACAAAAAAACCCACACACCCCAAACCCAGGATTCCATCAGGTGGTGAACGTTGATGAGGTTTTGCTGCTCAATGGGCTGAAGCTGCTCCACAGTCAATGTGGTCTTGGGGAAGTATCTTACTGTAGAGATAAGCACAGGCTCCATGGTGTGAACTTTCTCAGATTGCCTGTGCAGGGAAGATGTGGGGTCACTGGTCAGCAGCAATAAATTGCTATTTTCATCCTGCTTGTACAGATGGGATCAATGGAAAAGAGTTGGAAGAGAATGTTCTCACTGGGGATGTCTCATGGTCCTGGCCCTAGGTGGGAGGATCCAGCCTGTGGAAGGGCTGTGCAGGCAGTGAAGGATGGGCATGGTCTCTCAGCTGCAAAAGGGGTTCAGGGAGGTGGAAGGGATGTGGAAAGATGTGCTAAGCATCAGTAAGTCAGAGGGTCTTGCTAAGTTATGGCTGGGTTTTGCCCCAGATGAGTTTGGTAGGGATTTGCTACTGGCTTCTGTGGCACGTGGTTGGGTCTTCTCCCTGCCCAGGAGCCTCCTCATGACTGTAGCAGCCTCTTGTTGCATTTATTAACCACAGAACCCCAGACTGGCTTGGGTTGGAAGGGATGTTAAAGCTCATCCATCCAGTCCCAACCCCTGCCATGGTCAGGGACACCTCCCACAGCCCAGGTTGCTCCAAGCCCCGTCCCAGCTGGGCTGAGACACTGCCAGGGATGGGGCAGCCACAGCTCCTCCCCTCTTTCAGCTTGAAACCATCCACCCTCATCCCATCCCTCCATGCTCTCCCCTAAAGCCCCTCCCCAGATTTCTTGGAGCCCTTTCAGATACTGGAAGGTGCTCCAAGCTCTCTTCAGAACCTTTTTATCTCCAGGCTGAACAACCTGAACTCTCTCTATCCCTTTTCCTGATAACACCACATCCAAACCTTTTGCTCCCGCTCCCCTCCGCCTGCCTGATGCGATGTGACACATCACCCCTGACATATGTCACTCCATGCCACCACCTTCTGGCTCCTTGTCTGCTCTCGGGAGCCCTGGCTCTATGGGGGGGACTCATTTCTTTGGGTGCCACCTCCACTCCTACCTGGGGCCCATGGTGTGCCTGCACTGTCCCCCCCAGCTGGGGGGGAGTGTTCCCCAGCGCCGTCTCGGGCTCTGCGGCCGTGACCTCCTGGGTGGCTTTGTCCCGGCGCAGGAAGGGAGCTGGGGTTGGGGACTGAGGCTGTTTGGAGCTGAAAGGTTGTTAGATCCAGGTCACTGAGTTTTGGGTTGCTGCGTTTTCTGACAAAGTCTAAAAAAATGCAGATTGGTAGCAAGGCTCCGTTAATGAATTCAGACTGCTTGAATTTCTCGCTGAATAATGGCCGGAATTACCAGAGATAGTGACTTATGAGATGTGATTGAATATCATCCTTTTCTCCAGATTAAATTGATAGAATGATGTAATATCACATTATTTTTATTAGCGTGCTTTGATACAAAAATCTCCGTGGAGCTGAAGATTCCCTTATAATAAAACAAAGGTACTAGAATGACAGAAATATTCAATAAATTTTTAAAATGTAGTATCACGTTTTAAATGCAATTTTGTGCCTATGGTGAGTGAATGCAATACCTCTTTGCCCTCAGGCCGCCCACTTTCATACATTAAAAATATTCTATTTAAATGCAGATTTTGATTTGCTATCTGGCATGGCTTTCAAGGAGAAGAGACAGGAGGAAAGGAGGAACGTATGCATCTCTTAATTTAATTACATGTTTCTTTTAACGTGCAAAGGTACAAGCAGTTGTTAGCTGTTAGGGAAGGCATGTATAAAAAACAAGTGCAAGGTCAAATTTTGACAATTTATAGAAAAAAAAGTATTCTCACTCTCCCAAGTGAGGCCAGCAAGATCTTGGGGATGTGAATGTTCCTCAAGCAGGCAGACAGTTCCCAGCACTGTGACTCTGTCAGAACAGCCCTCTGAAAATCAGATCTCAGTTGAAAATAGCTGCCAGCTCAAGATTATTTTGGCCCAGATTGGAGCAATAATCTGGTTTCTGGTGTGGATCCATCAGGTGTGGCAGTGGAGTGTGGGTTGAGGGGCTTTCCCATGGCCAGGAGTTCTTGGGGTAGGTGCCCCTTGTTTGCTTGGTGGTATCTGGATGGATGTGGGTTTCTACAATGAAAAACAAAATGTGGTTTGTTTGGGGTTTTTTTCTTTTTGTAGCTGCCTTAGAAATGCTGGAGTTTGAGTGCAGGGGGCTAAAGTCTTAGGAGCAAAATGGTCTGAATGCCATGGAAGTGATTCTTCCATATGATAGTGTAAAAACTGGGGAGGTTGTGCTCAGTGCTGGGACTCTTTGTCTCCATTTGTATGTCATACAAGTGAAAACCTATTTCCAGAACTTAAGAATATTTGAATTTCAGTGCCCTGGAGCAAATAGGTTGAGTGGTATCAGAGATTATCAGATTTAATTCATTTATCTTAAATGTAAATCGATTTGAAGCCACTGGGAGCCTTTGAAGGGAGCAGTCACTGGCCTCCACACTTACCCTGTATGGTTTCCCCTCCCATCCATCTCCAACCATCCCTTTTCCCAGTGATTTATCAGACTGGTTTATTCCTCCCCTCTCAGAAACACCTGAGTTTCAGAGCTCCAAGCATCTTAGCACCATGCAGGGGTGTGAAGCCTCTTCTCCTGACAACTGCTTTGAACGTTTTGGCTTTGCCAGTGATGTTCTGTGGCCGTGTCCCACGCTGGGATGTTCCAGAGCCCCAGCTTCTCCCTGCATCTGCACTGTGCACCATGGGCAGCTTATAGATTCCTGTAAATAGAAATTCAGGGCTGTACCAAATAATGTTAATGTGTATTTTTAAATCTATAACATTATTTGATTTCTGGGAGCATCGCATTTGCCAGTTTTCCTCTCAGGCACATAGATATTAAAATCATATTATGCACAATATGTGGTAGTAAAATTGAAGTTGCAATGGAAAGCAATAGTATAATTTTTTTCCCTTTAATTTTAATCTCAAAAGAATCTGGCCTTCTGAAGAAAAGGTTATTTGTCTGGTATGCTAGAGAACAGTTTGCAACACTAGATAAGAGTTGTGCCCTTAAAAAGGGATAACTTTCCCTTCTCTGCAAAGAGGAAGCCATGGAAACACTTGGGACTCTGAACCCATCTCAGGCTTCCCAGCATAAATGCAAATTCTTTATTTCTTGATGGTTGTGAGATTGTCTGTGAGGTGGTTTGGGGATGCAAGGTCTGGTCCCATGCTTGGAGGCAGCATGTGGGGTGCTCTGACCTCCACATCTGCTCCTCAAACCAGCAGGGTGGCACCCAGAGGTATTGAAAATGCAGCCTCTTTTTGGGGAGAAATGGATCCCTCCATGCCACTCTCCTTGTAATTGTAAATAAATAATTCCAAATAATAAGTAAATAAAAAATAAATGCAAATAATTCTAAATAAAAGCCATTAGAAATGGCTGCAGCCTTAAAAATAAATGTGAACGGGTGAGTTATAACTGATTTAAAACCTATATTTGATGTAAGTTGATGATATTACCCATCTTGTGAGCTCTTATCTCAAGACTCCTCCCTTTCAAACTGCTAAGTTTTGCTGGTTTGGGGGGTAATTTTTATTCCAAACACTGTGGGGGGAGGAAGAAAATCAGTGGAATTGGTTTACATATTGCCTTAACTACTCTCACAATGGTGAAAAGCTCTCATCAAGTATGTATCAGATTATTTTATTATGCCAACATTAATATTGGAAGCACACACGTAATCTGGAGTCAGCAGGTTCATACACTACTATCTCATTAAATTTTCAGGCAAAAGCTGCAAAAATTAATTGGAGGCGTGTAATAGTTTAGAATGTGAGCTGGCTTATGGTAATATAAATTACATGAGGAGAAGACAGTTTTATATACTGAGAGAGGAAAAACTGGTTTACTTTAATGAGAAGAGATAGAAATGTGGAGCTATTTTTTCATTACAGATGCACTCTAAACTGTTTGGACTTACTTGATGAATAGAGTTAATTCTCTGCTACAGTTCCAATAATTCATGTTGCACAGTTTAATGACTTCTAGATAAAAACAGGATTGAAATGTTAATTTCTATGAAGAAATTGGAGCACTCTCATACATCAAGCTTTTTTTTTTTTTTTTTTTTCCTATTAAACTACTAGTTAATTTCACTAAACAAGTCTCTTAGAGATATTTCATGCTACATAGATTTTGGTATTTCTCACCTGCTTTATTTTATTCTGTTGCCCGTGAGCACTGCTGAGATGCAAAAGAATTTCTGTTGTACTTAACCTGCCATTACAGTAATTAAAAACCATTTTTTTTCCCCTGCAACTCACTCAGTGATGTTTGGACCTTTTTTGGTGTTTTTCTGGTCCCCCCCACTTGCTGCTGGTGAGCCACCTGGGGAGGCTTTGATGCTCACACCTTCCCCACCCTGCTGAGGGATGGGTGAGGGAAGAGCTGGGGCTGATGCTGCCTTTTTCTCAGCCCCCTCCTGGGGACCTCAGGACCCTGCTGCCTTTTCCACCTGGTGCTTGCATCCGAGGAGCATGTGGCTCCTGGACATCTGGCTGCTGGGCTTGGACCTCCTCCTTAATTCATTTTGACTTGTGGTCTTCTGCATGCTGCCTGGAGGTTGGGTCCTGCTGGCTGATGCTGCCTGGAGAGGAAATCATGGCTGTGCCCATTGCATGTTCTTTGTTGAAGGGGTTTCTCTCCTCACTTTCATTTCTTGCTGTTGTTTTGATCCTGTTCTTGCCTCTGCCCCGTGTTTGGTTGCTCACCCTGCCACACGTTCCTCTGCTCCATCACATTTCCAGTTTGATATCCCTGGGTTTGTGTTTGTGATATTCCCTGACATCTTTACACCACAGGGACCTCATCAGACAACCTCAGAGAGTAGAAACCACCTGGATCTGGCTTTTTCCATGGGATTGCAAGAGCATGGGGCATTGTCACTTGTCCCCATATTCCCCTTCTCCATGGCTGCTGTTGTTATAGAGCCTGCAGGGAGATGGGGAAGCAACAGCCTGGCTGAGGAATTCCAGCTCCCACAGCCTGACCATGGCAGGGAGGGAGGGACACGGGCTGCCCAGCATGGGGGACATTCCCTTTGGTTGTAAAATAGGCACCTTGAGAACAGGTTTCACCTTTTATGTTCTAACAAAGCAGCGATTTGTGCACACGGGTGACATTTTTAACCTTGATGCAGAGTTTCATGGAGGGGTTGTGTGTGTAGGGGTGAAGAAAACATCACCCAGGTGCAGGCTGTAGCAAGGACATAAATTGTCAACGTGATGTTGAGCTTGGCCAGGGAGCTGGTGGCCCTGGGGCACCAGTGTTGAGTTACAGGTTGACCAGGAGCCCTCCCAGACATCCCCAAGCCCCAATGGGAAGTGGCTGGTGCTGACGTTTTGCCCAAAGGAAGAGCACAGATCCTATGAGGAGAGGCTGAGGGAGCTGGGGGTGTTGAGGCTGGAGAAGAGGAGGCTCAGGGGAGACCTCATCACTCTCTCCAACTCCCTGAAAGGAGGTTGGAGCCAGGGGGGGGTTGGGCTCTTTTCCCAGGCAACTCTCAGCAAGACAAGAGGGCACAAGAGGTCTCAAGTTGTGCCAGGGGAGGTTTAGGTTGGACATTAGAAAGAATTTCTTTCTGGAGAGGGTGCTCAGCCATTGGAATGGGCTGCCCAGGGAAGGGGTGGATTCTCCATCCCTGGAGATATTTCAAAAGAGCCTGGATGTGGCACTCAGTGCCATGGGCTGGGAACCACGGGGGGAGTGGATCAAGGGTTGGACTTGATGAGCTCTGAGGTCCCTTCCAACCCAGCCAGTTCTAGGATTCTGTGAATTCTGGGGCTCAGTGACATCCCCAGCTGGGTCAGAAAACAAGGGCCTGGCTGCTGGTGGGAGGGAGCCCTGCTCCTCAGCCTGGTTTCCCCTGTTCCCTGCTTTGGGCTCCTGGTCCTGAAAGGAGCTTTTATCCAGGGACCTCATCCCATATTGTGCCTCCCCGGTGTCCGACACCGGATTAAACGAAGTGTCGCGCGTGCGAGGTGTAGGGGGGAATTATTTTAACCCATTTTGCTTCCCAGTGTGGAAAATCTGCTTAAAAAGGGGACTTGCTAAAGTCATTGTACCGTATACAAAAGGGTTATTAAAATGCACTCTCGAAATAGAAAATAGGATTAGAAGAGACGCTTTGGCTTTGAGGCCTTCTCCAGCCCAAGGAAGGCCTCATGGCCAAAATGTCTCCTTTAATCTCATTTTCTGTTTTCTGGTAGGAATTATATTAACTCTCCTCTTCTTCCTCCCACCCCCCCACCCCCCGGTCTCTCTCAGCCCACGTGCTGGTCTGGCACCACTCAGCTTTCTTCCCCCAACGGGGGGCTCATCAGACAAAAGGATATTTTTCTCATCATGGCAAGACCTTTGATTTGTTGTCCAAAAAGAAAGCCAAACCCCACAGCCAGTTTCTATCAGTTGACTTTGGGTTATTTATGATCTGGTTCCTGGCTATCAGGAGTCTTTGCTCTTCAGTCCTGCTGAAAGCTTTCTATGCTTGTGTGTCCTTGCTGCAAAAACCACTTGGAAATCTTAATTATTTAATGTCAGATGCTGTTATTTTCTGTCTCTGGAGGTAATTTAAAGCAGATACCTGTGGTGTGTGTACCTATATACCTAAATATTAGGTATAAATATGCAAGAACTGCATGGTATACCAACAGCTTAATATTTTAAACATGTCCTGTAATTTAAGATTTACTTTTCCTGGATATTATTGAACTGATTGTTGCTTCACAACCTTCTAACATTTTGGTTCCTAAGTGGAGCATTAATTTATCTTGTAAAAATCTGTTCCCCAGAATAGAAGGAAAAAAAAAACAAAACCAAAACCAAACCAAACAAAAACCAACAAACCCAAATCTTGATGGAACTCTTAATTACAGTTAATTATTGCATTTCTTAATAAGAATCTTAATTTCCAACTGTTTAACTTCAGCGAAACAAATTGAACAGAAGCAGCCCACAGAGAACCCGTCTTTAAGAAGCGTTCCTGCTGCTTTCATAATTTTGTATTTTGAAGGGATCCTGAGCACACTGAATTTTATTCTGTCACTGGGAAGGGCAGCAAACATTGGCTGTAATCACAGCAGGAGAATTCGAGGGGGAAAAAAATACATGAGGAAAGGGTTTGCAGGCTGGAGAGAAGTGCCCAGAACTGAGAGCAGGGAAATGTTTGCAGAGGGTGAACCTGTGGCATCTCCAGCAGGTCTCCGGCTTGAGTCATAAATATTTGAAGAGCTTGCCAGTGAGCAGATTGTTAAATGCAAAAAGCTGTTGGATATTTACAGTTGGAGCCTCAAAATCCTCCTCAGCTCATCAGCACGTACCCACCAGAGTGCTGATGTGAGGGCCATGTTGGCTCCAAGGGGTTTGGGTCCTCTCTGAAGATGTGCGCTTCAGAAATGTCACCTGCCTGGCCTCCTGAAGTCCCATCACCCCTGCTCCCCTGATTTGCATTTTTATTTCCTCTCAAGACAAAAATAAGCATTAAAAAAACCCAAAAAAACAGAAAAACAAACAGCCCCAAAACTGGAGATGTTTGCTTGAAACCCAATCCCAGCCGTGAGTGCCTTTCTGCTTCGGAAAGGTTGATCCTCCCTTGAAGAAGGGTAGGGATGGTCAGCTTGAAACCTTTTAACAAAAGGTTAATTTTTCTTCCTTGACATCTTGCTGACTAAGTCAAACCTTGAACACGAGGTCATTGGCTGTTCCCTACATTTCCAGAGACAGCTTTATACCCCCATGATATCAGTTTTGTGTCTCTTGGCAACAGATAGGTTCTGGCACCCTGAGGACGGGGCGTGTTGGCATTCTTGAACTGCCAAGAGATACAAAGCAGATAGTGGGGTATTGGATGCCTTGCTGAAAATAGATTAAAATACATTTGGTGCCATAATAATGTGTTCTGAAAACTGAGCTTTTTTGTTGTTTGTTTCTTTTCCCCAGCCAGTCCTTCCCCACCCCTATTCATCGGGATGTTCTTAATGCCTTGGCTCCTGGTGCCCTTTGTGGATGGACACATCCTATCTGGAATGCCTCTTGTCCTCCATCACAGAGCTGTTTTCTTCCCCTTTTCCCTCTGAGCAGAAGGAAAAAATTGCTAGAACCATGAGATTAAAACATTATTTGCTTATTTTTTTTTCTTTTGGGGAAATTGCCCACCTTAGAAAGAGCTGGCAATGCAGCACTTCATGTAAGTGGTTTCCTCAAAAAAGAAAGGAACATATAAAATGAGATTATCCTATTCTAAGGCTGATGGTGGTGTGTCTATTAGATGATCTTAGCCACGTGCCTTGAGTGCATAACCTGGACAAGTGCTGAAACCATGCAGAATGATTTAGCATATATGATTCAGCCAAAAATCTGCTGTCATTCAATCAGTGAATAAAATTAGCATCATCCTACCTAGCTTTGAAATTCCCCCACCCCTTTACCACAAATTACACCTGCAGTGGTGATGTCTGGGGAGGGGCTGCAGAGGTGTCTGCTAGGGATGGAAAGCACCAAGATGGACCTGGGAATTTCCTGCAGTGTCTCTCACTCAGTGGCAATTGCCAAGAGGCTGTGGAGATGACCAGGGAGCAGATTCCCAATTTTCTTTGGGTCTGCAGATGCTCTGCTGTTGACTTAAGCAAGCCCAGGCTGAGGCTTTGTGTGAGAGCAAGAGGTGAAGAACCCAGCTCAGAGGAGGCAGGTATGGGAAAGAGGAGCTGGAGGGAAGGAGCAAAAAATGAGCAATCTCTAGGTTTCAAGTGCAATGTGGGTGTGCTGGAGGAAACTGGGGGGAGAACCAGGCAGCAAGGCAGAGATTTCAGGTGGTTGCACACACATGGTCTGCTCGGGGGGGCTTGGGCTGGGGCATTGCAGCCACTCTGCCCCTGCCCTGGGCTCTGCAGGGCTGGGCAGGCACCTCTGGTGGTCACTGAGAGCTGCAAAAAACCCATCTCTGCTTCACTGACAAAGGTAGATTCTCATTTCCTTGGTGCTTGTGCCGCTAAAGACCTCTTACCTGCTGCTAAGGAGGTGCTCATCAGGGTGTGCAAATACCACTGAGATTTATCTGAGTAGTTCTGTGCTGATCTTCAGCTAAATCCTGGTTCCTTACAGACTCAGAGCGAGTGATCTCTGCCTTGCTTCCTTTCATGTTCAATTACACCGTCCTCTTTTTGTTATATTCACAAATCTTGAGACTCCACTGTCATCTTCCTGTTTTAAATAGAGCACGTGGGAAGATCCAAGCAGGCAACTTACTCACTCTGTGTCTAGTGAGGACTTGAGAGGCTTGCCAGCACGTACTCATGTGTTTATTCCTCTCCATTAAATTATGTGCTCCAGACCGTTTTTAAATGTGTATCCAATGTTAATTTCAAGGAGCCAGATTTTTAAAAATACATACATTTAAATGGGGATGGAAACAAAAAAAAAAAAAAAAAAAGAAATTAAAAAAAAAATCTATTTAAAATCAATTGTGTGCAAGGAGAAGTCAACAAACAAAAGGGCAGAGACAAGCATATCAGCTTTAATTTAGTACTGGATTCCCTTTGACAGGAGCCATTTAGATAGAAGGCAAAAAATTATCTCACTGAAAAAGGCAGTGATTGATCACATGTTGGTAAGTGAATCAAGTCTGCAAAAAACAGAGGCGATTAAGGGACAAAGAGGAATTATCATATTACAATGTTGCTGCCTGTCAAACCTTCCTGGTGTTGTGCATTCATGTGTCACGTTGTGACATTCGATCAGCTCTTAACTCCCTGGGACAAAGGGATGGTCGTTAAAAATCTTTAAATGCTGCTAGGAATTGTGCAGGGAGTGTAAATCTGTGTTTTGGCTGCTGACAGAGATCTTTCTGCCTGCAAGAACAGATACGTGGGACCTGGCTGACAACTTATTAAGTTGATCTTAACGCCAGGGTGTTTCCAGCTCTTCCTTGACTTTGTTGATGCTTTGCTGGCCAAACTGGGATGGGTTGGGAGGTGCTGGGGAGAGCAGGCTGATGCTGCTCACAGGGCAATTGGTTATTCCAAACGGGTTCATCTCCAGAAAATGGAAAATAAAGCTGGGTGAAGGCAGGAGATGGGCAGGTAAAACCTGCTCTGAAATTCAGGGAGCTGAGAGTGAGGTGGAGCAGGGTTTGCAGGAAGATGTGGGCAGAGGAAAGGCACAAGCAAGCAAAGCTGTAGGCAGAGGCTGTCCACTCAGTTGGATTTCTGGGGTTAAAAGCAGCTGATAATGAGGCTGGAGAGGGAGGAGGGAAGATGTGCCACTTCTGTGTCAGCATTTTCCAGACCCAGTTAGCATCCAGCCCAGCTGGGGGCAGGGGCTGCAGGATGCACACACACCAATGTGGAGTGACAGGAATGGGGAGGAGTGCTGGAGAGGCTGGGGCAACCTCATCCTGCAGGCACTGGGACAGTGGGATCCATGTCCCTGCGGGTCAGCATCTCCAGGGTTGATGGCATCTCCCCTGCCTCCCCGTGTAGTGTGCTGAGGTGCTTGTGTCTGCTCCTGGAGGGCAGGAGCTTGTGGACACCTTTGTCTTCTAGAAACCTCACCAAAACTGAGCTTTATTATTCAAATACTCTGGTGCACTTAAAGAGAAGAACAGGTTTTTAATCTCAGCAGCTTCTGGCTGTGGAGGTGCCCCCAGGGTACCATGGTCTGGCTCTGTCCTCTCCCACCCATGTGGCCTCTCCTCTGGACAAAGCAGGATGCTTGGATGTCCCCCCCTAGGCTGGCAGTGAAGGAGATGCATCAAGGGAACTCTGCTGCTTTTTAGGATTGTGCTCTTGTCCTGCTCTTACTTTCTCTGCCTCCAGCACACACAACCAACCAGGCTCATGCCTGCCTGGGTCTGCACAAATGTGTGGGGCTCCATGTGCTTTACCTGCCATGGGTTTTGTACAGAAAAAAAAGAGAGGACAGTCAGTTCCCTCAGCTGAGTACCAGCACTTCCAAAAAAAACCCCACAGTTAGCTACCTACATGACATGGATGTGATAAGAGAAATGCAGAAAAATCACATATCTGTTTTGTTTTCTTTTAATTAGTACATCAGGGTAGTGGTAGAGCTCAGAGAATCCATGTACACAGCTTGTGTTCAAGCAAGTTCTGTGGAGTAAAAAACCTTGTTCTGGATTAGAACAGAAAATGAGTAAAGCATCATACAGACTGGAAGGGACCTTAAAGCTCATCCAGTCCCAACCCCTGCATGCCCAGGGACACCTCCCACAGCCCAGGTTGCTCCAAGCCCCATCAAACCTGGGCTGAGACACTGCCAGGGATGGGGCAGCCACAGCTTCTCTGGGAAACCTGGCACAGGGGCTCAGCACCCTCACACCAAAGAATTTCTTCCTTCTGTCCAATCTAAATCTCCCCTCTTTCAGCTTCAAACTCTTCACCTCTCAAGCTGCCACACCAGGCCCTTGTCCAAAGTCCCTTCCCAGCTTTCTTGCAGCCCCTTCAGGTACTGGAAGGTGCTCTGATGCCTGCCTAGAGCCTTCTCATCTCCAGGCTGATCAACCCAAATCAGGTATTTTTCAGGGAATAAGTTGGTGCTGGACTGCTCTAAGTATCTGATTCATGACAGCATGTCTGAATATTTTCATTAATAATCTGTAAGAAAGAGATGGACAGTGAGTTGGTGGCACTGAGGAGGTGGGGGACAGCACAAGATCACCAGTGGGAGAAGGTGACAGAGCTGAAGTTAAGCAAAGAAAGCACCAGAGGGCCAGATGAAAACCACCACTGCCAGAGGCAAGGTTAGGAGCCTGGGAAGGAGCAGCCTGAGCTCCTCATACATGTTGCTGAGGTTTAAATGAAGTGTAACCAGTGGGGAAAAGGCCCCAAGGATCACTGGGAACAGCCCAATGAAGACATCTGCTCAGTGTGCAGCCACAAAAGATCAAACAAGACATTAGACTGGAGGAAGAAGGGGTGAGAAAAGAGGGAAAATATGACAATGCTCTTAGGAAGGTGTCTGTAGTGTCCTGATGTGGACATTGTGTGGAGGTCAGTCCCTCATCTCCACGGGCATGAGCCCCCCCTGGGATTTGGGAGGGGGCAGCTGAAGCGGTCCAAGTGTCACCTCTGCGTGGTTGAAAAGATTGGGACTGTTCAGAAATGGTGTGAGTTAAGAGGATTCGTTGGGGAGGTTTTGTGAACCTAGTGCTTGATGTGTTTAACCTTTCTCAAAGTATGAGAGCAAAGGCAAATCCAATAAACCCAGAGCTGTGCAGCAGGGACTCTGCAAGGCTCCGACCACTCCCTCCTCCCCTCTCCTGCCAGCGGAACCATCAGCTGCTCCTCCATGGACAGGCAGGTGTCAGCCCACTTGACACTTTTTGACAGTGGGTACCAAACCTGCTTTTTCCTACCCTGTTAGAAATGCCCTCTGTCACAGCCTGTTCTCCTCTGCTCCCAAATCCTTGCTGAGAATCTGCAATATTTTGAAGTCACCTTCAATTAACACGACTTCTTCTGGCACAGAGGGCCAGAAGTGTTTTCACTCAGCAGTGTTTTCACCGGTTCCCTTTGTTGTGCAGAAATGTTTTTTGCTGTCAAGTCTTGATGGAAGTGATAGGGAAGGCCAATCAGGGATCCCTGGTTGGGACAGGGCACGTGATGAGAGTGTGTAAGGTGCTACAGGATGGTTTGTCTGCAGCCTTTTTGGAGGGGAGGATGTTACACGCACGTTCCTCTTCCTCACACTTTTTCTTTGCACTCAAAAAGGGTTCCTGAACTGGGGAAGGATGATTAATGCATCGATACTGAACAGTGTAGTTGTTTTTACATTTTAGTTACTTGGAAATATGGGCTGGCTGCCACAGAAGAGGGGGCTGTAGGAGTTTATCTGCATACTAAATACTGGAAAGTCAGATTTTACAGCCGTTTAATTTGTCCAGTGTTTTCAAATAAGGATCCTAAATGGATATATTTAAAGCAGTGTTACCTCAGGAAAATTATTTGTTTGACAGGGTCACTGGGAGTTCAGTGGTACAACTCTGCAGCAGCACAATCCTCTTCAAAGCAGCCACGGAGAGAAACGCCTGCTCAGTTTAAAGCCCTGGTTCTGCTGCCCTGAATCCCAGCGTGGTGGTGGCAGCCAGCAGTCCTGCATGCTCCACTGAAGGTGGCTTTCTCTGCAGGGATAGCTGTGTTTTGTGTCTGTGTTTTAGAAGTCTGTCTGCTTTTCTTTCTTTCTTTTTTTTTTTTCTTTAAAATAGTTGCAAAAATCGAAGCAGCAGTGCAAGGGTGTGCGCCCAGAGCAGAGCAGCTGGGGCTTGTTTGCTGGTGTCACCCCAGTAAATCAGTGTTGTGAGTGGGAGATGTGGTCTGGGAGTTGTGAAAGAGAGGGCAGATGTTGATAGACTGGCTGTATAATTACATCTGAGCCTTAATCAGTAGAAGATTAATTAAAGTCATCTAATCCGTAGAAAACCTGTAGGAGCAGAGCTCTTGGATGGACTGGAGGGCTTTGTTTGGGACGCTGGTCATGGAGCAAGGGTGGGAGTTTTCCCAGATAGGTCACATCTCGTGGCCTGGGTCCATGTGCCACCTCTTGCTGTGCTCTGCTCTGGTGACACAGGGCAGGGTCCCCATCCTCAGGGTCCCCCTGAGGGACCTCACCGGAACGCAGGACGTGGCTCTGCGCTTCCTGTACAGTGGCTGAGGTGGTGGAGGGCTTTGGGGGATGAGGGCAGGATTCAGAAATTATTTTTTTTTTAAATATTCAGAAAAAAATTTTTTTAAAAAAACTCTACTTTTCCAAAGAGTCAGAAGCAGCTCCAGCCAAACCATCCTGGTGCCAGGAACCAGGTCGGGTGCTGGAGTCTCCTGCCGGCATCTCCGCTCTGCCAACCGCTAATCCCCTGTGAGAGCACGGGGACAAAACCCTGCTGCTCCAGCAGCTACTCCTCAAGCAAGCTCTAATTAATATTAACCCCGTATCACTGCAAAACTCACACTATATTTTTCATAGCTTTCTGCTCTGAGCACCCCTCTTTGCCAAGGATCACCCAGCACAGCGCAGAGCACAGGAGAGCAGCGCCTGCCCCGCGCCACCGGCTTAGCTTGGAGGTAAACAAACCCCTGGCACCTCTGCAGATGACAGCCCTGCTTTGTTTTCTGCTCCTTCAAAAGGGCTGATTTTCCTCAGGACCAGGCTTGGAGAGCCCAGGGGGGTGTAGGGACCCACGCAGTAGCTCATGGTGTGTGTGTTGAGCCAAGCTGCAGAGCCCTGGCCTTAATTTTGGTGCCAAACTTGAGGGTTTTTGTGCCCAGGAGTTGGGTGTGTTGCTTGCTCAGGAAAGTGAGTTAATGCCTCGCCTGGGCTTTGACTTGCCAGTGGCTTGGTCAGTTCAAAACAAACAAAATTGCATTTTGGAGTGAGCTGGCCCCAAATGAAATGCCTTGGTTTTGTTTTTCCTCCTGGAGTTTTGGGCACGTTTTCCCTGCGTGAAGTTTTCCAGTTGGCCGGAGCTGAATGTTGGTGATGGGAAAGAGCTCGGGAGAAAAAGTGGATAAACATTTTGATGTCAAGGTGTCTAGTGAGGGAAAATCTGCATTTAGGCTGCTCTCAAATGAGGGGGTTTGGTGGATGCTTCATCTCTGTCCAGGATTCACATTGCCATCTGGTAATCTGTGGACCAATGCAGCCAGGTTTAGAGGAGCTTTCTGGAAAGGAATCCATTCCAAAAATGAGAGTCAGAGGGCAGCTGGACACAGGTCTCTGCTGCCTTGGGCAGTGAATTTGGCTCATGTTTCCAGTGTTAAGGCTCACAAAATTCTCAGAGGAAGTATTTGAAAAGGAGGAGGAAAAATAAACACAACAGAGGAGTTGCTGCAGGTGATTCAGAGGTGGGTGAATGCTGGTCCATCCCTTGTCACTCCCCTCCTCTGGTGACATGCTGCATCCTCCCCTGTGGACACAGCTCCTCCATTTGCTCTTCTCATGATCAGTAAAGAGGCTCCAACATTTTGTTTTTAAAGAGGGAGAAGGCATGGAATCATCCTTTGTGATGTGTGTGGTGGCATTTTGATTCCTCAGAGGTCCCTGTTTCCCAAGGACTGGGAAAGGGAAGGGAATTTGGACTGGGAAACTGTGAAGGGAATTGTTGTGTGTGCACTCCTGGGGTGCTTCAGGATGAAAATGTGGTATCCTTAGGTACCTTTCACTGTTGTTATTTAAAAGATGCTTTTTAAGTATTGCTGCCTTTAGTTATAAAAAAAGCAGATGTTGAACTTCTCTTTGCCCCAAGAAGTTGTGGCTGCCCCCTCCCTGGAGGTGTCCAAGCCCAGGTTGGATGAGCCTTGAGCATCCTTGTCTGGATGAGAGGTGTCCCTGCCCATGGCTGGGAGGTTGGAGGAGATGAGCTCTGAGATCCCTTCCAACCCAACCCAACCCAACCCAACCCACTCTGTGATTTGATGCTGATTCTGTTAAATGAAGGCCATTGGGAATTTGAAATGGTGATCAGAGAAAATTAGCCAGTGTTCTTCCTTCCCAGCTTGAAGTCATTTTAAGCAGACACAGGGAGAAGGCCTTGCAGGTGATGAACTCTGAAAACAGGCAGAAGAAAACAGCCACAGCAATGTTTGCACTGTAGGAAAACCTGCAACGTGGGTATCCAGTGAGGAAAGGTAGCTTTAAAAAGTCCAAGTTCTGGACAAGTTTTGGTCAGCATTTGTGTGGTTCAGAAGACATAGGAACCAGGCTTCATGAGCTGCTGGGCTTAAAGAAGTGGTTGGTGTGGCCCATAGCTCCTGTTGTTTGTCTTTTGGTGTTCTTTGTGTAGCAGATGTTACTCTTAGGTGATGTTCAGATGGGCAGCCTACTCCTAGGAGCAGTTCATGTACATGAAGTGTGTCTTGGCCCCCATAGCCTCTTATTCCTGTGCGTTTGTAGCCACGGAGAGCAAATTCCCACTAGGATTTCTCTGTCAAATGCTTTTTATTTAAGTCTTCTAAGTTTTCTAACCACTTTGCCCCTTCTTTCTCAAGTCAGTAGCTTTTATTATGAAATCCCTGGTGTATTGATAACTATTGGGGAAAATCCCTGAGGCTGTTGAGCAGGAATCTGCCTTGATGGCAGAGATGCTTCCAATTTTTAAGCAAAACAGCCTGTAAATTGTGCCATCAACTAACAAGTACGGGATCCCTGCTGTGTAATGTGTGGGATCCTGGAGTATTTTTATTTCCAGGGTGATACCCTCGTGGTAGCATGTGGAGCTACAGCTGGGCCACCAAGGAGCATCCTGCTTTGGGAAGATGAACGGAGAATATGTTCCTCAGGATTGCCATGCCTAATTAGCCTCAAGTTCTGGTATTAGGAGATGTTAATGAGCTGGAGCATATAAACTAACTGCAGGGAAAAAAAAAAAAGCCCTTCTAATGGCTACACCAGAGGTAGGAAGAGTAGTGCTGCTGAGAGGAGAGCTGACTCACAGGGCAGGGGGTCCTGGTGGCCACCCCGGCCCAGCTCCTCTCAGTGGGAAACCAAGGATGAGGCTCTCTAAGCTTAGGGATTGCAAGGAGTTGCAATTTTTCTATAAAAGGGTTTAATTAGCACAAGGACCATCTCTTTTTTTAAGTATTTTTTGTTTGTTTGCTTGGTCACACAGCCCCAGTGGTGATCAGTTTATCCCCACAGTGTACATTGACCTTCATTTTTTTCCCCTTCTTTTACCCATAGTAAAGGCAGAGGTTTGAAAAAAGAAGTATGAGATTTAATTCTTTGCAATGCTCTATAAAAATTCAGAGAGGTCAGAGGGGTTCATTATTTCTACTGCCTTTTGGCTTGTTTTGTGTCTTTATTTAGGAGTTGTGCTTCCATTCTCTCTCCTTTCTAGGCATCTCCATCATGCACTCTTCTAGCCTTGCACTATTGTATTTATTATTTTTAAGTGTCCTGTTTATGGGCAAGCTAAGCTGCTGCAACATAAGATTTTTACTCTTCATACTGGGAAAAAAGGTAATTTTTTTTTTTCCTCATTGCTTTGAAACCATAAAACAGCCTTGGAAAAAAAAAAAAAACAAAAAACAAACCAGCTTGCCAGGCTCTTAAGTGAACTGATTGCAGAGTTGGAGAGGAGCCAGCATGGAACCCTTGACCAGGCAAGAAGGGAAGGGACAGTGTGGCCACAGTGAGAATGTCAGGCTGGAGAAAAGCTCTGAGAGGAAGAAAAAACTGAGATGTGGAGGCAAAGGAGAAGTGTTTGCTAAAAGGCTGGGGGTTAGGTACAGGTAGGGTGAGCCATGAGGAAAAGATGAGTGCATCAGAAAGGGATGTTCCTAATGCCTCCACAGAGCACACCCTGGGATCCAGCCTGGGATGCTACCTGTGCTGCAAGCCACATCAAGGAGAAATTTAGGTTGAATTTAAAAGAAAGCTTCTATTCAGCTGAAGAATAAAGATTCTCAAGCTTCCCAGCCCAAAGGAGTCGGTCAGTGAGGTCCCTTTCAACTGCTGACACTTGGGTTCCTGTTGGGCATTTTCCTTGGGAGAGTGAGACCTTCATGATATTTTAGCAGTAAACTCAATGTTTTTGTGGTGGATTTGTAAACTCAGTGATTTTGATAATCAGCTCTGGATTATTCTCTTGGGCTTGGTGGAGTGCTGCAGCAGATAGCCAGGGATAAATGACCCCTGTCCCCATCTCCCAGTGAGGGTGGCAGCTCCCAATGCTCCATTGCTTCAGCACATGGATGTAGGCTTTAGATCAAAGTTCCTGCCAAAGCCTGAGAAGTGTCTTCACTTTTCCAGGATGGAGAATGAACATCTGGGTCCTTGGTTCAACAAAATTGCAGCAGGAGTGCTCTGCTCAGCTCTCGGAAGGGAAACCCAAAGATGTTCTCCTTGGGAGATGCCTTCAAGGCTTGACTTTGCCCTCTGGTGCTAAGATGGCTTTGGGGAGGCCATGTGGAAATGGTATCCTGCTATAAATTCCTCTTCTGGAGCCTGAGGTGGTGGTGGGACTGGTGTGTGCTGCCCAGAGGAGGGGAAGCAGTGGGATGTGTTCCTGCCATTGGAAAGGAAACTCTCGGAGCTGGCAGCCAGGGTGGAAGAAAAAAAAAAATGAGGAAAAGTCATCCCCATTTCAGGTTGTGGTATTTTGACTCAGTTAAAATATTAAGCTAAGAAATCTAATGGGAAAATGTAAAACTGTAAGTTTATGATTGTTCCAGAGAATACGAAGAAAAGACAAAAGGCCTGGGAGAATAATACCACAGTGTTTTCATTCTTTTAATGATATCTGGCTGGTTTTTTAAGTGCTTGGGGATAAAGGACTTATTGTAGTGGTCTGATTTCAAAGTACTCCTAGAGCCCAAGTGTAACAGTTACAGGCAGTGCTCATTTTCTGACATCCCATATTCTTGAGTGCAATACCAGCTATTCCCCATCCTATTTCTTGCATCCAGCTTTTTAAGTAATGGGCCAAATAATGATTGCAGATGCTATAATCAACATTTTTTTGTTAATGATTTAGAGCTCCATTTGCAAAATAATTAGTTCTGCAGAGCTCTGTGGTACAATACAAGAGAAATACTCTCCTGGCTTTTTCTGGTCACAAGTTAATTGAAACTACAGAGCCTGGAGGGTACAAGAGAGTCTAAGGGTGAGCCTGGGGGCCTCAGCCCCAGGACTGCTGTAGCCTGAAATGAATGAAAGGACCTTAAATGTCAGCTGTGGACCTGGGTAGCAGTGCACATGGGTGCTTGGAAGAACCTGCTTGCCTCTCAGTGGTAGCTGCTGCCTGTTAAAGTTGGGCTGTGCTCTTCAATCATCTTCCTTAAAGTATTCTGTAGGTTCCTTGCAGCTTTTCTGTAGGTTCCTTGCAGCATTCTGTAGGTTCCTTGCAGCATTCTGTAGGTTCCTTGCAGCTTTTCTGTAGGTTCCTTACAGCTTTTCTGTAGGTTCCTTGCAGCATTCTGTAGGTTCCTTGCAGCTTTTCTGTAGGTTCTTTACAGCTTTTCTGTAGGTTCCTTGCAGCATTCTGTAGGTTCCTTGCAGCATTCTGTAGGTTCCTTGCAGCTTTTCTGTAGGTTCCTTGCAGCTTTTCCGTAGGTTCCTTGCAGCTTTTCTGTAGGTTCCTTGCAGCTCTTCTGTAGGTTCCTTGCAGCATTCTGTAGGTTCCTTGCAGCATTCTGTAGGTTCCTTGCAGCATTCTGTAGGTTCCTTGCAGCTTTTCTGTAGGTTCCTTGCAGCATTCTGTAGGTTCCTTGCAGCTTTTCTGTAGGTTCCCAGGTGACTTGTGACCCACATGACCCATGTGAAGTAATAGCTGAGTTCTTGGGGGGAAACACAGGGAAACCATCCTGGTTTCTTACAACGGCAAATGCAAAGATGGTTCCTAAGAAACCCACCTGAGGGACAGATGTACCCTGGGAGCTTTAAAAAAACACTTGAAAGAAAAAAAAAATTAAAAAATTCTCTTGTGTCCTCCCTGCATGAGCAGAAGAGTGGCTGGGTGCAAAGCAGGTGGGCTCTGTTGCTGTTGCAGCTCCTGGCCCCCCCAGCCAGGACTGGTGAGGTCCCTCTCTCTGTTGTTTTTGGGTTGTTTTTTTTTTTGGTCTATTTTTTCTTTTATTTTTTTTTTCCCCTTTTGTCTGGTTTTGCTCATGAGCAGAAAGGTCTTGATTCGTGCTTGGCACTTGGCACACCCTGGCTCAGTGGCAGATGCCAGATGCTGCCGGAATACAAAGAAATAATGAAAGTAACCCAAAATGTGTGAGTCTGCAGTAGGTGTGATGGGGGTGCCTCTGAGGCTTTGTCTGCCTTTCTCTGGCTTTTCTTACTCCATCCACTCTGCCTTCAGCTTCACTCTCAGCTTCTCCTTTCTCCTCCTATTTTCTTCTCCTGGCATAAATCCCTTTTGTCTTTCTTTTCTGCCTTTTGCCATATTCTTACTGCCCACTCATGATGCAATGACACAGTGGGGGAGTTTTGTTCCCTATGACACCTTGGAGAACTTGACTTTTTCTGGTAACTAGAGATTTATTTCCCTTCAATCCTGGCACCTCCGGTACCCCCAGTGCCATCTCGGCAGCAGATGTTTCATTTATGGAAATTCAGAGTGTTTCCTCCTTCCTTCTCTGAACACAGGGCTGCGTGCTGGTGTCATTGCAGCAGTGCTAACTGCACCCAGTACCTCTTTGAAAAAGGTTGAATTGCTTGAGTTCTTCATTGGGACTCAGGAGTTTTATTTCCTCCCAACACTACAGGAGGTTTCTGTACGTCTGGAGGTCACTGGAGCTTTATAAGTGCAGCCAAAAGTGTTTCAAATAGTCATTGCTAGGCAGAGAGATGCCATCAATCTCCCGTGCCATTATTCTATCTAGAAAGTTGGATTTTTATATCCATTTTCATATTTAAGGGGAAATTACTGGCGAGCAGCCACATCCCGTAAGGCACAGAGCAGTAACTTGTTCATAAAGGTTTATATGAGTGTAATGCTATTACCTGTTGGGATGGGGTATTTTTCAACAAATCAAGAACTGCTGGCAACCAAATGGTTTCTGAAGAGAGTCTGTTCTTGTTGACTGGTCTGATTTTACTCTTTGATTTCCAAGCCTGTCTCTAGTCTAGCTCTAATAATGGTCAGATCTTCTTAAGTGGAATCTTGGAAGCTTCAGTGACTATCTTGACCAGTAATATTTTGCTTTTTGGGATATATGTGTGTATATATATGTGTGTGTATATATATGTGTGTGTGTCTACATCTATATATATATTTATGGGGGGGAAGAAGTAAGAAAACCCCCAGAAAATAATAGTGTAATGGAAGTCTGCAGCTTATTGAATTAATTTCCTGTTCCACTTCTACATCAGGGAACCAGACAAATAACCAATTTGTTAAGGGCTCTGCTACTTCCTTCAATCACTTCCTCACAATACACTTTTTACATTTTATTTTCTGCTTTTTTTCCATTGCAACTCCTTGCATCCACTGCAGGTCTCTCTGTTTTGGTGCCAAGAGTGAAAACCCCACTGAGGGAGGGCAGGGTGTGATTCCTCACCTCCCAGCATCTCCAGGCCACCTGCTGCTACAGGGGTTGTCAGCAAGGGCCCTGACTTGAAAGACACCAAGCTCTTTGGTGAGCAACCTTTGGTGTTTCCCTTGCCTGGTCAGAGAATCACAGGATCCCAGACTGGTTTGGATTGAAAGGGATGCTAAAGCTCACCCAGTGCCACCCCCTGCCATGCTCAGGGACACCTCCCCCAGCCCAGGGTGCTCCAAGCCCCATCCAACCTGGGCTGAGACACTGCCAGGGATGGGGCAGCCACAGCTTCTCTGGGAAACCTGGCACAGGGGCTCAGCACCCTCACACTGAGGAATTTCTTCCTTATGTCCAACCTAAATCTCCCCTTTTCCAGCTTGTCCTTGTCCCAAGTCCCTCCCCAGCTTTCCTGGAGCCCCTTCAGCCACTGGAAGGTGCTCTAAGGCCTATCTGCACCTTTCTCATCTCCAGGCTGAACATTCCCAACTCTCAGCCAGGCTCCAGAGCTGCTCCAACCCTCCCAGCATCTCCATGGCTTCCTCTGGACTTGCTCCAGCAGCTCCATGTTCTGCTTGTCTTGGGGGCTCTAGAACTGGACAATTCCCAGGGACCTGAACTGAGGATCTGGCTGGTGCTGCCTTTTTGGATCATTGGCTCTGCCTGATGGGTGGCAGCAGGAATTACAGCCATTTCAAGCAGGTTTCCAGTTTATCAAACTGTTTCTGAGAGCCCTGGATCAGGAGTTATCACCACAGATTGGTTAGGAGGAGGAGGGGGTGTCCCTGGTCTGTGTTGGGCAGCAGGATTAATGCATCACCACAAATGAGGCTTTGATTCTTTCCCTCTCCTGCCACATCATTTGTTCTTTTGGTACAGCACCAGGTCACTAAGTGCAATGTGGCTTTTTCCTCTGTTCAGTGTATTTTGTGGGTTTCTGGCTTTGGTGAGGAAATTGATTCTGGATATTCTGCCAGGGATGGTTTTTTCCAGAGAAATTAAGGAAATGGAGACAAAAAAGTCCAACTCCTCATTTCTGGGTAAAACGTTGAGTGGTTCCTTGTAGATACACAACCCTCTAGGAAAATCTGTAAGGAAAATAAAGATGTGTAATTTGAGACTTCACAAGTAGAAGTTAAAGAGGGCTTCCAGTGTACTCTGATGGATAGGGGAGGAAGTGCATCAGTTCAATTGCAGTGTCGTGTGGAGCTTAATAAATATTTTATTATCACAGACTATCATTTAGTTACTAAAGAGCTTGGGGGCAGACCCTGCTCTCAGATGCTGTCCACACGTTTGCAAATCCATCAACATAACCTGAGTTTGGTTCTGCAGCCCAGGACAGTATTTGGGTCAGAAACTCCAATGTCTGTACATCAAATATTTGAGCCCCACATAAGCAAAGCCTGGCACTGCAGCAGTGAGTGAGTGAGGGCAGCAGTTGTTCTGGGTCTAATGGTATTTCTGGTTTGATCATAAAAATACATTGGCCTAAGGCTGGAATTTGATAAATAGGGTGAATTAGAATGTTTCACTGCTGATGATACAGGACTGTATGTATTTTGAAATAGAGCAGCCTTGGCTATCCCAAGGAGAGGAGTGATAGTAAATGTTTAGTAGGTTGAGCTGAATAGGCACAGTCACAAAAATCTTTGGTCTTTTTAGAGGATTTGCAGTCTTTTAAAACAATCTTCTAAAACTGTAGGTGTTTCTAGGTGTCAGGAGTTTCTGCAGGTGTTTACTGTGCAATGTGCACAGGTTGGAAACCAAACTCAAGCCAATGCCAAAGAATTGGGGGTGAGTGGAGCTGGGTGGTTGGGAATCAGGTGTGGTGTGGATGCTTCAGCTGAAGCAGTTTCATAGTGGATTTAGTGGAGGAGAAAAAATAACTTGGGCAACTTTTTACCATTTTGGAGATGGGGGGGGGGGGGGGGTTGTGATGCAAGGAAGCCAGAAACCTGGTGAGAAACTGGAGAGAGAGCAGGAGTGAAAACCAACAGCAGAGTTCTCATGATGCTTTGTGGTAATGGTCTGTGAGCTCTCTGAGCAGCTACCAGGGTAACTTTTGCTGTCTGGATTTCCTGCTGTCATAGAGAAATGGTGGCAAATTCCTCATGCTGGAGGGTAATGCCAGTATTAAACTGAGACTTAAGTAAATTATTTTGATTGGAATGGAAAAGAAAATGTTCCCTGCTTTAAGGTAAGTTTTAATTTAGTCTAATTGCACAGCAATGCAATCGGTGTTTGGTTAATCCTGATAGGTAGAAATCCAGAAGTCAGGCAAGAGGCATGTCCTCACCTAGAGACACGGGGAGTGCTTTATGGGTTGGCCAAGAGATGTGAAATTCCATGCTTTGCAGGTTCACATTTGAGCAACTCTTTGTGTCCTTTCATGTGCTTTTCCCTCTGGGACTTTTTCAGGGCCGTGCTTAGTACAGAACCCCTTGGACACCCGTGAGTTATGGGATAATAATTCCGTGTCAGATACTGTGAGAATGAAGCTTATTTTACAAGAATTCCCTCTGATGGAAGTAGGGCCCCTAATTCAAACTTGTGGACGTTTTAAGAGACATATACATGCACAATAATAAACTCCAGGGAGAACAATTTGCATAGAAAAAAGCCAGGAAACAGCTGGGCTTCCAGACAGCTGAGGTTTTAGGGTTGTTTTCTGGGGGAAGAGGAGTAGAGCCAAGCAAAGGAATTTTAAATTCGGGCAGCTTTTGAGAATTTTGCTTAATATTGTATATGTTGGAATAATTTTTAAAAACACAGCTGTGTGCTAGCTCCTGAGACCAGGTAATTTTACCTAACATTAATATTAAAGTGTTTGTTATTTGTTATTATCAGCTACCAGCAATGGTAAGAGACACTTACTAGTCTGGCTCATCTATGTATGTATTTGCTCTGACTTCAGATTCTTTCCTGTGGATACAATTCAGCCCAATCAATGCCAACAAAATTATTTTGAAAGCAGATTAGATTAAAAATCTCATCCCTTGCTGAGCTTCCCACTGGCATATGAGATGATCCTTAGAGAATTAAGATTTGTGTCAGGGACAGAAATGCTCACAGGAGCCTCCTGTTGGCTTTCTTCTCTTTCAGTATTTGACACAAGTGCCTGGCCAGGCACAAGTGCCTCGGTGCTGTGTACTTCTGGAGGTTGATGACTAACACCAGAGCAGGGAAAAAAAGGATCTGAGAAGTAATTATCTGCACAAGGTGGTTCCTAAGTGTTTTTATTTCAGATCATGTTGCTGGTGACTTAGGGCTTTCCTAGAAAGGAGGTCAGGACTGTTTGGAGTGGGAAGGGAGTGTAGGCTGAATCATTTCCAAACCCCAGCTGGCTGAGGACTGTGTTGGGAGTACCTCATGTTTGGTTTGGTTTGGTTTGTGTGGAACTGTGATACCATTTGATGATGATTTAAGCCCAGTCCTTGCCCTCACAGGGCTGGTAATGTGTTTAGAGCTGAGGATGGTGTGGGCAGCCCTGGATCAGGGATGAATTTATTCCCTGTGCTGCTCCCCAAAGTGCAGTGGAGGCACAACAGCTTCACCCCCACTTTCTTCCCCCACCTTGAAACATCAACCCCACTGTTTATAGGGGCCTGAGTGGGGGTGTACATGCACACACACACTCGTGGGTTGATGAGGCTGGAATGAAGGTGAAGGGTTCAGCTCCCAGTGCCTGTAGATGGGTCCTTGCTTCCCTGGATTTTGGTAGAATTGTTGCTATTCCCCCTGCATGCTGTGGGAAGCCCTGGCCACCACGAGCAGCTTCTCTGCAGTGCTGGAACAAGTTCTGGTTATTCACTGTGAATAACTCCAGGACCTGAACCTCAGCATCCTACCTGGGGTTTGCCACGTTGTGTAGAAGGCAGTGGGTGCAGATTTGTGACCAATAAATGGAAAGGTTCAGCCTTCCTCAGCTCTGCCTGTGACCAATCCATTTTTTAACAGCTAAGGGTAAGTCCCAAGGCTGGAAAACCATCCAGCTGCCAGAGCATTGTGGTTCCAGATGGTTTAGGGTGATAATTTTGTAAAGGTGTGTTGGGGTCATTTGGTATCCTGGCCATTTCATGTATGTATCACAGCAAATAATAGAATGGAAAAGGAGCAAAGCTGTGACTTTGGAAATGAAGTTTTGGGAGCCTCTCATTGTTACTGCTTTTACTGGTTTTATTTAAAACAGGAGTCACTTTTTTTATAGATTTATTGCCCCAGCCTAGCTTAAAAGGGAAGGAGGATGGGACAATCAACAGTGATTTATTCCTTTAATGCATTTTAAATAAGTAGACCCCCAAGAACAAAGCAACTGTGCATAATGACATTACACTGGTCACAAAACTTGGGCTGTTCCTGCTGCAGGCTGATTATTTAACACCTGGTGAGCAGAAGTGAAGGCACTGCTGGGGCTGGAAGCTGTGACTTCTTCTGGTTCCTAAAGAAAATTATTCTCTGGTAGCAACTTCTCTCCGTTTCTAAAAGCTAACAAACATTTTTTGCCACACCTGGTGAAGGAGATTCTCGTGATGTTCTGTTTCAGTTCAGCTGCTGTGCAGAGGGGTTTTGCCAAGTGCTGTGTGAAGGTTGGGTCCTCTTCTCCTGCCTCCTGCTCCAGGGGCCTGGAAGAAGAAGGACCAAGGGGTTTTCCCTGGCTCACCCTGCCAGGGAAGGAGGTGCTGGGGCTCAGACACCTTTCCTCATCACTCACAGACTGCTCTGTTTGCAGGAGGGCAAGGCCAGGACCTCTGCACCAGGGTTTTCCCACATCCATAGGGTGTCTTTCCTCTGCCCTTCTCCTCCCTCTCTTCTCCTCCAGAGGAGAAGCTGTGTGCAGAGGCATGGAGCTCCTTACCAGATTGCAGCCTCCTAAATTAAAGAAATCAAAATCAATTGGAATATTACACTTGCCTACAACGACCTCCTGCTAATTTCTGTGTTTTTTTCACAATTGTGTTTTCCTGGGTTTGTTTAGTTGGTTTTTTTTTTCATTTTTATCACTTCCCTGCTGCTGACTAAAGGAGCTACACAACAGGGGAAAGTGTGACTAACTCACTGCCTGCACGAGGGAAAGAGTGAGACTGCTTCTCCACATGCTGGTGATAAATGCACAGAATAAACAGAATGCAAGAGTGGAGAAAAACAGCTTTTTTTCTTACAAGCTCTTCTTTTTTGTTTTTTTAGGGCAATGTTATTCATTTCTTCCAGCAAGTATAGGTTGAAACAATGCAAGTTTTCTTGCAGGAGAAGCAGTATCAGCTTGAAATCTGCACTTCCTTCTGAAATTGTTTTTAACATCTCTTGTTGTAAGTTGTAAGAAAGGCCAAAAAAGGTTTTTCCTCTCTTTTTTTGTTTTTTTAGCATCTCCTTTGCTTTGACAGCAAGTCATGCAGCTGTGATTTTTCTCTTTCTCCCATGTGTTCAGGTCCTGTGTCAGCTTGGCAGGTATTTCCTGTATCACTTGGGAGGGGAAACATTTAATCAACAGGAAAAGGGCAGGGGGACTCTGGTCTCAAAACCAGCTTCAACTTGGGTTGAAATGGAGTGGATTCCAGATGAGAGCATCCCTTTAATTAAACACCATCATCCCGGTGATTTAAAGTCTGCTGAAATCAATGGAAAGATGCCATGGACTGCAAAGGGCTCTGGAGCAGGTCCAGTCTCCTTTTGTGGTATGGAAATGATGCTTCAAGCATTTAAGAGGCTGAATCAGAAGGATGATGAGTGACCTGCTCCTGGATTGGGTCAGCAGCAGGGAAGAAATTGAGGTTTGAGCTCATCCTTCACCGACTCGGGCAGCCTTTTCCCTTCACAAAGTGTTGCAGCAGAGCAGCTTTTATATTTTTTCCTCCCATGTATCCCAGCGTGGCTTTGGAGAGGAAAGGGAAATCTATTTTGCATGTAAACACAGTGTTGCCATGTTTGTTTAATGTCTTTGTTTACTTTGACAGTTGGTCCCGTCCTAATGAATTTATAAAACCTACGTTATCCATAAAACTGTCGCTGGTGCAAAATTTAGTACTAAGTCAGGTCAGGTATTTAAACCACCAGTGAGTTTGCTCTGTCCTTGAGCTGATAAATTGTACAGCTTCGTTTGGTAGGAATCAGCAGTTTTATGTGGCAATTAATTTTAAAGGCAACAAGGAGCCAAAGGATTACATTTTCACCCTTGATTTTTTCCCATGCCTGGGAATATCCTCATGTTTAAAGTTGAGGATTTGGACCTGGGAAGCAGTGTGTGCACAGAGGGAATATTGCTTCACACTGCCCTAGCTCACAATCCAACCTGCCAGTTGGACCATTTGGGGGATTTCTCATCTCTTAAAATACATGTCAGAAAGATGGCAGATGGCAAAAACCCCCACATCTGTCTCCAGGATCTGTCTTGCTCTGCCCCCTCTCTTCTACGTGAACTTTCTGGTTGTAAGTGGCCAACATCAGGAATGATGCAAAAGCCATGAACTTGGGGCCAGAGGCAAGAGGTTCATGTTTCTGAAGTGATTCTGGTTGTTTGTTTTCCCCTTTCTAGTCTCTGATAGACAGCTTAGAAAGGTCCCGTTTGTACAGTTGGCTGCAAGCCTATAATCATGTAGGGTCAGATCTGAAAATGCCTCAATTCTAATCTTAGCTCCTACTACCAGATTTACATAGTGCTAGCAGGTCACTTTACTTCATAATTTATGCCTGTAACACTGACTGCATCCTCAGCAGTGTACAAAAAGCAATGGAGTTCCCCCAAAGCTTAAATTTGTCTTGCAGCAATAAAAAATACCGAGGGAGGTAATTTGAAGGGGATTAACTTATGATGCTGCTAAGTGACATCCACAATTTCATTTCTGCATCTGAAGGAAGCTGGGCTGCAAGGGGTGTTTGGGTGTTGGCAGCCAAAACCCCATGGACATCATTGGACTCGTGGGATAAATGAGTTTTATTGTTTTGATGCATCCTTTGTGCATCCAAGAGCAAAGAGGTCTGTTAGGTAAGGCCAGGACCACAAAGGATGGGCAGAGGTGGTACCTGTGGCTCCACAGCCATTTATTTTGGGTGTTGTTCTCCCACCTATGACCTTGGAGTTGCTGGTGGCTCCATGAGTGGGTCTGGGTTTCCAACATCATTTGTGTGATGACTCTGTCAGATCCTAAAGTGGAGTGATGGCCCTGAAATGAGGTTGGGGGAAATTATGAGCCAGGTTGTGAGCTTGACAGAAATTCCATTTTACCTGATATTTATTCTGCTGTTTGGGGTAGCCCGGAGTTACTGGTCTGTAAAATGAGGTCACAACCAGGAAAGAAAGTTGGGGAGCTTCAGCTTTAGAGCTTGAGTTGAAATTAATTATTTGTATACCTTGGGGGGTTGCATTGGTTTTTCAGCAAGACAGCTGGGTTAGAAAAACAGCCCAAATTCATTGTGAAACATGGTGTGTGGTGGCCAACTCCTGAACCTTGTGCTCACTTGGTGTGCTACCAACCAGGAATTCCAAATTGGCTGCTTGCAACGGGCCCTGTAGTCACCCAGATATTTCATCATGTTAATGCAAAACATCCCCGTGGCTCTGGAAGTTCCAGGGCCATGGAGGAGTTCATTGGAGCTGAAGTTGGAAAAATTGGTCTGGCTGAGCTTGCATTGTACCCACAGATGTGTAGGCAGCAGAAATGTGGATGCAGGAAGGAGGAATGGCCTGGCTGAAACCAGCTTGGAAGAAAATGCCTCCCCAAAGTGGACCTGGATATGAAAAATATAATAACAAAAGTGTCAGCTTTGTGTCTTCAGTGGAAAATAATCTCTTAAGTTTTCTAGAATTACAATGCCTCTAAAATAATACCCTGTGAAAAGCTGACTACTTCTCAAACACCAATAATTCCCTCATTGCAAAAACAAATGGCTGTGTTTTCATGCACAAGACCTGTGGTCTGCCAGGAAAACAAAGAACAGATAAACCAGCAGAGCCAGGTGTGTGTTTGTGCTTTTCAAGGGGAATTTCTCTTTCTTTAGGCCCTCCTTTCTTGAGAGCTCCCTCACGTCTCTTCTTTCTACCAGTAAGCTCTCTGATCTCCCCACCAACCTCCTTACTCCTCTGATTCAGTACTGCAGAGGATTATTTTTGAGGTGGATGTTTATATGCAGGCCATGTTCATAAAATGAGTCATTTATGTATTGTTTCGAGTCATGAAGTGTTGACTCTGGACATGCATTTGTTTTTCTACTTGTTGCTTCCTTCTGAAAAAGTCCCAAATACCTAAAGGTGTTCTGCTTAGGTCTCAATTGCTAATTCATTTCCAAATCTCTGTGTTTTGGGGGATATTGAGGTTGGAGGAGCAGATGCAGCCCTTCCTCACCATCCCTGCCCAAGAGATGATGCTGGTTGCTAGGGCTCCTCCAGCTGCAGCCTCAGCATTTGGGGGGGAAATTTCTCTTTCCCTCATTTTTGTGGTTTGACTTGTGTCTTTATGAAGAGCATGTCCTCAGTTCCAAGGAAGGAAAAAAAAAAAAAATAGCAGGAAAGTGGGGTTTCAGTATGCTTCCTGCATCTCAGGGAGCCCTGCTCTGTGTTAGCTGCTGATAAGGGGGTCTTTAAACCCACAGGTTTGAAAAGCCAGCATGTGGTTAAGCACCAGGGAAAATAGATGCCTTTTCTGCCTCCAAAGCAGCTTATTCCCTGGCAAAGTCTGTGCCATTTTAGAGCAGCCAATAATTTTTGGCTCTAGGGAAGAAATTCCCCCCAGCTCGGGGCTGATTTGGGTATTCAGAGCAGCTCCTGGACCAGCAGACTCCTGTGCAGGGCAGAGGTGTGAAGAAGTGCTGAGACTGCTGTGCATCCCAGCTCACAGCTTTCATAATCCTGGAGCCAGTGCTCCAGAGGGCCAAGGACAGGATTCTGCTCCACTGGTACCTGGGAGGTGGATGAAATGAGATGGAGGCTGCATCAGGAAATTTGGATGGGCTCCTTCAGCTGGTTTCTTCTGTTTGTGTTGCTGGGAATGGTGGAGAATGCAAGAAGTTGGTTTTCATCCTTTTAGATGTAGTGGAAGTTTGGTCCCCAGGGAGGACCCAGAAAAGAGTCCCTAGCTTGGTGCCCACCAGGGAATGATCCCTGGGTGTATCTGATGCTGCATTCAGAGCCAAGGTGGACACTTTAAGGCACAAAGCACTCTCAAAGTCCTGCAATATGGCCTTGGCCAGAAGCAAAGCTCTTCAGCAGCTGCTCTAGGTGCAGCCTCAGCATTTGGAGGAGAGATTTCTCTTCCCTTCATTTTCATGGTTTGACTTGTGTCTTTATGAAGGGTATGCCTGGAGTTCCAAGGAAGGAAAAAAAAATAGCAAGAAAGTGGGGTTTCAGCATGCTTCCTGCTGACATATTATCCCATCACAGGTTCCATCCAGCCTGCAAGACCTGATGGCACTCCTGGTGCTCATCTCCAGGCTTGGTTGGTTCTCTGTGCTTCAAAACGCTGAAGCTTCTGTATTCCTTTCTTCTCCTCTCCATCTCTTTTCCCCCCATTCCCTAGTTTCACAGCCTGCTCCTGTGAGCTTTGTATTTTTCGGGAACTGAAGGAGTCATTCATCTCCCAGGTTCCTTGGGTGGCACCCTGAGAAGATGGTGGGTGCAGGTGTTTGTGCTCAGAAGTCACCGAGCTCCTGCGGGCTTGCAGCAGGGCCACGTTCACAGCAGTATTTTACCAACCCCATCCTGCGAGACCATTCTTCCCTGCTAGCACTTCAGATGGTGTCTCCAAGTGCTGGCAGACACGGCACAACTCTGCTGCAGGCTGCCCCAAAGCACTGATTGTGTTTGCCTGCTCCCTAGCAACTTTCTGTGCTGCTTCAATTACAAAGGACTCGGGGAAAAAAAAACGCGCTCCATCTGGTTTTCCAACCCCAGATGCGACCACCCCAAAGAGTGATCTAATTCTTCTGTATTTAGACTTGAAAACTTCTCACCAGTTGGTGGTGCAGGAAATCAAATGAGAGTCCTTAGGAGCAATAAGATCCACATGCTGGCCTAATTGCACATGGAGCTAGACTGCTGCTCCTGCTCCAGTGTATTTGCAACGCTGCTCTCAAAGGAGCATTGTTAGGCGAGGGGGAAACCCACAAATCTTAATTGGAGTAATAATTTAATGTGGCCCAATAATTAGCTATTCATGGTTGGAGCCCCTTTGCGTCTGGTGAGGTGTGAGGAGAAGGCAAGGCAGGACTCATGGGCAGCCTTGGTCTGTAGAGCAAGGTTTGTAGAAAGGGCTCACGTCTTGACCTGCTTTTCAGTACTGTCCTTTTAGTCAAAATTAGATCATCTGAAAACGTTGGGTTTGTTTTAATTTTGGTTTTTTAGGGTTTTTTAGGTTTGCTTTTTTGTTTTTTGTAACTAAGACAAAAGAAAAGCTGGTGCTTTCCAGCTCTACAGGCTGACTCAGGAGGGCAGTGTGCTTGCTGGGGTCTGGAGGACCAGAGAGCTCTGCGTGGTGGGATGGAAAGGGAGGTATTGAGTGAGAGGGAAATGCCACACAACCTCAATGGAAATCTGGAGTGTAAAATTTCCTTGTTCTGCCAAAGGTGCAGTCCCGTAATCCTCAGTTAAGAACTTTTTTGTCTACAGGGGCTCAGAGCTGTGTCATTTATAGCCTGTCCTTAGCTGCTGGTGGCCCCTCCTGCCCGGCCAACCACACACGTTCCTACGCCTGAAGAGCCTCCCGTGCCAGGGAGCCACTGGAAACTGAAAACTTCAGGCTGAGTTTCAATGAGAAAGTGAGAGACCGTCCTTAAATCTTCCTGCTGTTTATTCGATCCACGCTGGGGGTGTTTTCTGTTGGGGTTTCCTGTGGGAGCCCCCGGGGCCTCTCACGGGAAGAGTGGCCGGGCCCGTTGCCATTGGCCTTCTCCTGCAGGCCCAGAAAAAAAAACCCCAAAACAACAAAACAAACAAAAACAACAATAAAAAACAAAAAATAATTAAAAAAAAAAAAAAAAAAAAAAAAAAAAAAAAACAAAAAGCAAAAAAAAGGAAAAAACCAAACAAAAAACCAAAACAAAAAAAACCCCATGACCCCTTGGGAGACCCACGTTTTGTCAACAAAACCCAGCGGGCGCTATTTTAAGCTGCTACGTACCTAACACTTCCTGTTTTTCAGAAGAAACTTCTTGGGTTTTTCACTTTTATGTTGACAGATTTATTTTAAGGGCTTGTTCCTGAGGTGGCATGAAGGATCTTTTCATTTTTTTTTTCCCCCCACCCCCTTCCCACCAACCCCTGAAGTGTGGAGGGGTGGTGGTCTGTGAGGAGAGGGAGGAAGGGAGGGTTCCCAGGGGTGGCAGGGAGGGCACAGCCATCCTCAGCCCTTTCCTGAGGACACTTGGGGGGTTCCTGGGTTGAAGGTGGGCAGCTGGTGGGATGGCTGCTGTGGGGCTCTCACCATTCCATGAATGCTGCTCAGCTAAGCTGAGCTGAGCCATGTGTGGTTCTCTTTCGAGGAGCAGTGGCCTAAGCAGTAAGGACAAAGTAAATAGCATTCATTTCCTGCTGACCTTTTAACATGAACAGATGTTTTCTTTTACAAGTACCGTAGGCCACTTCGGTCCCTGACCTCATCAAGTGGGCTGCTGCCGTTTTCAGGCTCAGCAGTCTATAAAACTGCTTTTTTAACCTGTTTTGCTTGGTTTGTAGAAGTGGGTCCTGTGTCTTGGTCGGGACCTGTGTGCCTTTAATGTTTCTGACTTTCTTTTCTCTGGATGAACCAACCACTTCCTCCTTGTTTCTGTCCTCCGTGGAGGATGGCAGATGTTTCCTCTGATGGCTCTATCAGGCAGCCCAGGGGAAATGAGTTTCCCTTTATAATATTTTCCCTAGCACTCCTCACACAGGTTGGGCTTGCAACTTGGATCCCTGTTCCTGGTGGCTGAGCAGAATGAAGGGGGCCTCAGGGTCACCTCCAAGATCAAACAGAATAAGGTTGGCAGTGCTGGAGCTGAGGTTTCCAGCAGTGTGATTTCCCTTCAGTGCTCACTGTGAGGTTAGAGCCATCCTGGTGCCTCCTCCTCTGCTGCCCCATGGGTCTTGGCCATGGCCAAGTGAGTCAAAGTGATCTCAGCTCCCTCCCAGGCTGCTCTGCTTGGAGATCACCTGGGTGTTGCTTTTTTTTTTTTTTTTTTTTGACCACCAGAACAAGCTCTGGAGTGAGATGATGGAGGAGAGAAATGTGGAGGCAATCTGTTGAGCATGGCATGGATTCATTGGAGACCTTGGTGCAGGGGTAAAGAGCCTTTTTCACTAGTTGACTTTGAGTTGTCTCCACTGGTGGCATCAAAGAGGGAGAGGTGCCTGCATGTCTGGGATGAAAAAAGCACAAATGCTTGAGGAGCAGTGTATCTGCTGTGCTGCATGGCATTTGGAGAGAAAATCCTTTGGTTTTCTTTCTGATTCAGGTGGAGGACATTGGAGCTTCAAATAAACACCAGTATGATTTTTAGTCATTGAGTTCTGCCATCTGGAAGGAGAAGTATGTTAATTTAAAGCTTGTGCTATTACCTTTATAGACTCTTTTAATACCATGCTGTGAATGTAGGTTGATAGAGATGCCCAGGTTGTCACTGGTTGGGTTTTTCTCCTTTCCCCGAAGAGACATTTTTCTTGTGTATTTGTTCTTTCTTTTTACTCTCCATATATATTTACAGGCACATGTTCACAAATTTTACTCCATGTGTTGTGATTTCTATCCAGAGCAGTGGATCTGTGCAGGACAAATATGGGGGAAAAAAGCCCTTTTGTGGATCAGGTTACCCTCTTTTTCCTGTTCAATTAAAAGGAGAAGTATGCAAAAAACTTAAAAATTCCCGAGTATTACCCAAACATTACCATTTTTATGGTTTCAAGTTTAGAGAAAATGACTCACGGGCATTTTCAATAAAGGATCACTCAAAATAGAGTGGAGTGTGATTCACATGGACAAAGCAAGACACGAGAAAGGCAACAAAAAAAACCTTTAACCTGATACTCTTCCCCATGAATATTGTGTGGAGCTGAGATTTCCCCTCTGCCCGTGGTGCCTGGCAGGGAGGGAGTAACATGCAGGGAAGGAGCATCCATGGATGTTGCTGAGCAGTCTCAGCTCAGCTTCTGGGACACTTGGGATGTGGTGGGAATGGTGCACGGTGTGTGCTGCCCCTGCTCTGCTGCTGCACATCCTCTGCCAGCTCCCGTGCAGTCTGGTGTGCAAGTTACTTGCTGACATTTGGCACTTTGGTTGGACAAACTGATTACATCCCAAACATCCCCACCTGAGTGGAAGGAATCCTGTCCATCATGTTTATTTGTTTATTTTTATTGGTCAGAGTAATTAGACAATGTCTCATCGTTGTAGGCAACCTCGAAGATGAAACCTTTGAGGCTGCAGTGCCAGGAGCTGAGTTGCTGGGCACCTTTTGCAAACCCACCTGGCTTTCACTCACTGGCACTTGGAGCTGAGCATGTGTCCAGTATTGAACTGGTCTGTGCTGGATTTTGAGGTCAACGTGGCAAAAAGGATGTCCCACCTGCAGCAGTGTGCTGCTTGTAAGGACTTTGAGCGAGGAGACAGCTTCTTTGGCTCTACCTGAAAGCAAGGAGTGTTCACAAAGCATGCCTGTAACACAACCCTTGTGAGAAGAGTTGTTTAACAAATGGCCAGATAATCTAGTTTGCCTTTTCCACGGTGTTTTCATTTGCCCTGAGCTGGCAGGCAGCTTTTCCCAGGTTTAACCTTGCATAGATTTTTATCTTGTGAGTCTGTGGAGACGGCTGCTGGTTGTGGAAAACATCACTGACTTACCGAGTGGATTACTGGGCAAAATCAATTTTACTTGGTACATTCACATGCTGAAAGGCAGCATAACAGTGTCTGCTTGGCTCCCACACCAACCAAGGGGAAGTGCCCCCACGTGTGTTGGAGACCCCACAGGAATCTGAGAGCCTTGTGGGCCAGCTTCATCACCGGGGAAATTCAGATTTTGACTGAGTGACCAGGACCTGCAGAAATGCCTTAGGTACAGAGTCTGATGTATGTTTTGTGGCTCTCTTTATTTAAGTGCTAAAGATTCCCTGGGAGCAATGAGAGCAGAGGCCTTCCCTGTGCTCCGTGTGGCTTCTTTGGTTGATATATGGTGCTTTCCCTCCTTTTTGTCAAAGTGTCCTCTCTCCCAGAGATAATGCAATTGCTATGCAGTGCCGTGCAAATACTCTTCTGTATTTCTATGTCTTTTCTATTTAATTACACTGTATAAATGTCCATGGTAAATTTGATAAGTTGGGTGAAGGATATTGATTTTTCCAGTCACTCTTGTGCAGGGCTCCTCGTAGTAGTGGCAGCCGTTCCCCAGGCCTATTTTCTGAGGAGGTTTTGAAGGTTCAGAATTTAAGTAGCTAAAGGATAACAAAGGAATTTCTTTCCCTGAGCTCCCAGTTGAGCTGCTGATTGCAGGGCTTAAAGCAGTAGAGAAAACAGTAGTTTGGGCTGCCTTTTTTTTTTTTTTTAAGTATCAGACTCGTGTGTTCTGGAGGTGGGAAGGGAAAAGGAGATAGGAGTAGACCCATTGCCTTCATTCTTGGAAAGAAAACCTGCTACAGGCTTCGGGGAAAAAAAAAAAAAAATGGGAGAGGGATGCTCTGGGGGTCAGGTGAGGTCTTGGGGGGGACCCTGGGCTTGCAGCTGGGCAGAGAGCCCCACCTCACCCCCCATCCCCCTGCAGCTGGTGGTAGGAGCAGTGGAGAAACCAGACAGGGTGAGGGAGGCAGGGAGGAGGAGGAGGAGGGGGAATTTTCAGGGTTAAAACAGGAGGACCAGTGGTCTATTTTTAACTGCAGTTTTGAATGTGAAGTGTCACCAATGTTAAAAAAAGCTCCTGGTAAATAGTGGGGAAGATGCATGCGATAGTGGAAAGCCAGCTGCAGCTTTTTGAACCGCTCGCTGCTGTTTGTCGGGAGGCTCTGAACACCCGGTTAGTGTGAGTGTTTTAATTTTCCTTTTCTCAGCCTGAGAGCTCCCCACACGAGGGACTTTCTTTAAACCGTGCTTAACTTTCAGCCTTTTAAGATTATTTTTGTTCTTCAAGAGGAAAAGAAGGAAGAAATTAGATATTTGTTCACTTTCCATTTGTGCTGATTTTCTCTGCATTCTCTCAAAACGTGGAATGTTTTTGTTTCCTTTTGTTTGGTGCTGAAAATTGGACCCTGATTTAATTTTTTTTTTTTTTTCTGGCGAATTTCCATGTGTTTCTCCTACAGGATTTTACCCTTGATCTATAATGCAGGTCTGTGGGAGTTCTTGCTAAAAGTTTACATCCCACCAGGCATGTCAGTGTAAATCCTGATTTTCAGTAGCAAATTGCTGTCTGTGAACATCTCCTCTCAGAGCCAGTTGGTTTGAGTGGGAAGGGAGGCAGTGTCCCCACATCACCGGGCCCCAAACCTCTTGGCCATCTCCCCACAGCCCCCCAGGATTTGGGAACCCAGGGATTCAGGGTGTTTGCTCCCTTGCTGCAGGCAGGCAGGAGGCTGGAGCCCTTGGGGTCTGTGGTGTCGGTGATCCGTGGGATAATGCATCCCCAAGTAGTGGCTGCTTCTGTCTTTTGTGTCACTGATCTGTGCATTAAAGGGACCCCGAGTAGGTGTTGCTACAATAAACCATAGCAGCTCTATAGGAGCCGTCACAGTTCATTGCATCAATAATCTGTGTATTAAGGCATCCAGAGCAGGCCTGGGCACACAATGGTCTGTTATGGCTCCAGATGAGCCTCTATAAATTTAGGTCAATAACCTGAGTGTTGCTAAATCCCAAAATAGCCTTGCTACAGCGAGCTGGCAAGGCTCTTAAAAGAAAGATGTGTAGATTATGCAAACCTGTGGTGGTTGCAGAGGATCCTCTGACTTGCTAAAGGTCAGCAGAGAGAGAATTATTTCATCTTATTTATTACTGTTATCTAAACCTCTCTCTGCTCACTTGGCTCCCTCCTTCCCTCTCCTTTCACTCCTCTGGAAATTAAACAGCGTGAGCGATGCTGGAAGAGCATCAGGGGTGAGACACAGCGGGAGGGACAGGGATAGAGGAGTGGGGAGGAGGCACTGTTTGGCAGGTGAGCTGTTCCAGACCCGTCCTGTGTCCCTCTCCCAGGGTTTTTCATGGGAACACTCGCACATTTCCATCCTTGATGTTGTCTTTTTACATGTGGGGGAGCCCCATGGGCAGGAGGCTCTCCTTTGCTTCCTCCCCACGCCACTCTCCATCCTCATCCCTGACTCAATTTTTTGATCCAAGCCTTCCTTGGTCCTTGATGCCACAGCAGGGCTGAGCTCTCCTCCTCTCCACCCTTTTGAACATCCAGATCCTTCCTTCATTTCTCATTTCCCTCAGACAAGGCCCTTTTGTAGGTAGGTGGTGGGGAGGGGAATGCCCCCAGCACCGGACGGGGGGACGGGTTTCATTGTGGGTGTTCGCCTGAATGGAGACGTAGCCTTGAACTCTTGAACTCTTTTCTTTTTTTCCTCCTTTTTTTTTTTTTTTTTTCCCCTGCTTTTTTTTTTTTTTTTCCTTCCTCTCTTTCTCTCTCTTTTTAATTTTTTCTCTTTTTTTCTTTCTCTTTTTTTCTTTTTTTTTTTCCTTCTCTTTTTTTTCCTTCTCTTTTTTTTCCTTCTCTTTTTTTTCCTTCTCTTTTTCTTTCTCTTATTTTTCTTTCTCTTTTTTTCTTCCTTTTTTTTTCTTTCTCTTTTTTCTCCTTTTTTTTTCCCCCTTTATTTTTCTTTTTTGTGGAGTAAAGCTGCCATGTGCTGAAAACAAGCAGGGCTCACTCTGATGGAAAGAGGTTGCATAGTGGGAAAGAAACTGGGACCACAAGAAATGGGGTTTTCCAGGCTTCCACTCTGAGACTTTCCATTTGAGGTTTCACTGCCAGCAGCCAGGCAGTGAAAGAGGAATTAGCTGAGCTGTTAAAGGTATTACATGTGTTTCCCCCTTCAGAGACTTGTTAGAACATATTTTCTTCCGTGATAGTAATAAGTGTTACAAACAAAACACAGTTTTCCCCTTTGAATATTCCTTTACACAGTGCATTAAAAAAAAAAAATACATTTAGCAACATAAATAGCTTCAGGCTGTTTTATTTCATGTTGCTAAATAAGCCAATGCAGATAAGGACTTTTTATGTAAGAGTGGCTTGTAAATATAAGCACTACGATAAGGGCAGATTAGAGCTCTGAAGATTTCCTGGAGATTGAAAACTGTCACTGTTCCCTTTCCTTTCCCTGGCAGAGCTGCCAGGACAGGTCTGGGAAATTTGACAGAAAAAAAACCACCCCAAAACATGGGGTATCTGTGATTCAATGAGAAGCACAGGGAGGGTGTCCCAGATGGGAAGATTTGGTGTGTTAGGGGGGGGCTGAGTCTCCTGGTCTGCTGGACAATTAAATCCATCCACCAGCTGGGAATGGTGGTGCCAGGCAGTGCTCAGGATTCCCTCTCTGGCTCTTTCCTGGGGCATGAAGGTGTGGGGCAGGTATGCACCTCTGTGATCTTCCCTGGAATATGAGTTTGCATTTCCTAGGGAACTGGCTTGGGGCCAGCATGATGCCTTCCATGATATGTGGCCACTGTCCTGGTGGTCACTGTGGGACAGAGTGCAAGGAGAAGATCCTGTGTCACTGCTCATCACTGGAGCCACTTGGGTCTTCATGTAAGATGTAATTTAACTGTCTAATCCTGATGATGGGATAATGAAGGGAGAAATTTGGTTGTATATCCTGTAGGTCTTACAGGTGGGCTGTGCTGGCAGGGGTGAGGGTGCCATCATGGTCTTGGTTTTTGTTTTTTACAACTTGGGTTACAAGGTGGGCTCATCTAGCTGCTGCTTTTATTATTCCTTTTATTTAGGAGCTATCCAGAGCCAAGGGCTTGCAAGGGTCACAAGGACAGGTGGTCTTGGGGTTAGTGTTGGTCTTTTAGCTTGGGACCTTGGGTCCTTGCTGGTGCTGTACGTACTGTCCTCAGTGTCCCATTCAGGAGGAATTTGGGAGTAAGTTGTGAGTAGTGTGGCAGCATGGACTACACACAGGTGTTTAATCCCATCCTGCAAGGCAGGAGTGCTGGGGGCTGTTGCAGTGCACCTCAAAATGTGGCCACTGCCTCTCCCAGCTCCGTGCTTTTGGGTGGATCCCAGCGAGAGGGATGTGGGTGGGTGGGTGGGTGGGTGGCAGGGATTTGGGGTGGGAGAAACAAGAGGCTTTCCCAGGGGCCCAGGGGGGGTGTGGTGGGAGAGGGGTTCAGAGTTTGGGAGGATGTGGCTCTCAGCCACATGAAGATTCTGGTCTGCAAGCTGGTCCACAGGAAGTTTGGCCACCCTGATTGCAAACATACATTTATTTGGAGATGTACAGTGAGATATCTGTCTCTTTCCTAATTTGATTTGTGCTTAGCTGGAGAGAGGAAAACCACGGAAGCAGGGAAGTGGGTGGCTTTGTGTGGTTTCAGCAGAAGCTGAAAACAATTTAAAGATCACTTGTAGCAGTATAGTAATGACTAGGAAGGAGACAACTGAAGGTAAGTGGTCATGTCCTACCTCTTGGCAGTGAGAAAGCTGGATTTGCCTCTTTCAGCTCCAGAGCTGGATGAGATCTCTCAAGCTCCAAAGGTGGGAATAGGTGCCATGGCACAATTTAGAGTTTTTCTCTTTTTCTTTTTCCTTTTCTTTTTCTTTTTCTTTTTCTTTTTCTTTTTCTTTTTCTTTTTCTTTTTCTCTTTTTCCTTCTCTTTTTCTTTTCCTTTTTCTTTTCCTTTTTCTTTTCCTTTTTCTTTTCCTTTTTCTTTTCCTTTTTCTTTTCCTTTTTCTTTTCCTTTTTCTTTTCCTTTTCCTTTTCCTTTTCCCTTTCCCTTTCCCTTTCCCTTTCCCTTTCCTTTTCTCTTTCGCTTTCCCTCTTCCTTTTTCGAATTAAATGATTTCATGATTCAAAAAAAATACATAAATTATAGTTTGTGATAGTAGAAAGGATGAAGTTTGCTGCTTGTTGGAGTGAGCAAGGTGAACTCAACAAAATCTAACCTGGGAAGCAGCAATAGCTGCACACCAAGGTGATTGTTTAACCAGGACTTTTTTGTAGCTGTTTCATCTTATTTTCCTTCTTGTCCTTGCTTGCTCATCAATCTACAGCATATGGAAAGGCTGAAAAGAGGCAATTGCTGCATGAGAGAGGACAGAAACTGCTTTCCATCAGTTGCAGATGGGAGATGGTGCTGCTGTTCCCAAGCTGGTTCACTCTGCAGTATAAAATGCCCTCTAATGGCCACGGAACTGCATAGCTCACCCAACAAACCAGCAAATTGCCGTTTTTCTCGGAGTTTCTAATTTGCCTGTGCTGATTTCTGCTGCAGGAGCAGATAAGAGGCTGAGCAGAGGAGAGCTTGTGGTGATCCAGATGTGCAGAGGGGGAAGGTCCAGCTCTCTCCAGCATTAGTGGAAATAAATAGCAAGTAACTTCAGTAGGTCTGGGAAAAAAAGGAGATACTATTTTTTGGTGTGGCAGGGACTGTAAAATTTTCTGCCTATCATTTCCTCTTGCTTTATTTTAGATGCTAAGGGTAGTTTCCCAGCCAGTTAGGTTGCTGTAGCAGTATCAGTGTGTGTGTTATCAGTGTCAGATACTTACAAAAACAAGATAAGAGAGGCTGAAGGAGGCCCCTGATTAATTAGCAGATGGATTAGGCTCTCTTGAAGCTAAGTGGATAATTTGGGTTCAGCTCCTGGTTATTGTTTTGCCCACCACCAAGCCCCTGAAGGCTGTGGGTGCAGGGTAAGCAGAGCATCGACCGGCTTCACTTCTGACGCCAGAAAGAGTGATGAGAGTTATTTTCTTTAAAGCAATTTTCTTGCTGTCTGTTTGGGTTGCTTGTTTGTATTTTAGCTTTCAGAATGAAAGGAGTGCCAGTTCTGGTATTTCCTAGTTCTACTTGAAAACCCACAGGGGATCTGCAGAAAGCTGTAACTACCTGACAAGAGAGCATGTCCGGATCTTCTTTTCAAAGCCAAGAGCTAGTCACTGATGTTGGAAAATAAAATCAGGGGGAAAAAAAGTTGAAAAATAAAATAGGTGACTCACTCCCCTCTCTTTTGTACCATGGCTATTGTGGCAACTTCCGTGCTGTATTTTCAGTAGCTCTTTGGAACATCTTTCTGGCTACTGAGAAGCCAATCTGGAGCACAGTTTGTAACCTGAAATACCATTCTTTAAAAAAACCAAACAAAACAACTGAAAAAAAAATACAGATCCAAACAAAAACCTTTTCCCATGCTTTATACGTCATTCAGATAGCAAGAAGGAAAATGCTCCAAACCCATATGTCTCTTTTCCTTTGAAGGGCATACGCACACATATATATATGTATATTTATAATTGTGACTCTTCTTTTTACTGAGTCAACAAGTAGCTTTGATGGAGTAGAATTGATGAGGGCTACTCCTCAGGACTTTCAAGGGCTAAAAGAATGCAGGATGGGTCCCTCTGTGTTGTCTTTGAAGCCTTCTTATTGCAGCACAGTGTGTATCTTGGTGCAGGATGGTTTTAGATGTGGTCTGCATCGTTATGTGGTGTGTTTCATTTAGCAGCAGATGTGCGGGCTCATATGCCATTACGGTACATTTTTTTCACTCATATAATAGCAAATTCCTCCAAATTGTTACCAGTTCTTCAGCACAAGACTCCTACAGTATATTGTTCTCCTTTTCTGGGTGGGGGAGAGCAGGAGAGCTCTTTCTTTGCCATCAGCAGGTGCTAATGTGGGAGCGGGGGTTCCCCACGGAGCGCGTTCCACCCGCTGCCTTCCCCCTTTCTCTGCCAGCCCGTGGCACCCAGGAGATGCACTTTCCGTCCCAGTTGTTGGTGAAAAAGCACCAGGTAGGCAGTGGAAGGGCAAAGCTTCAGTCTTGAAGTTTCTGTGCAGAAAACTGAGTCACCTGGAGAAAAAAAAAAACCACCCCACTTCTTGCCACCCGCGGCGGCATCCAGTCATTCCCACAGAGGGCCCTTAATGCAAACCAGTGCTGAGTGCTCTGTAGCAGCAGTGCTGGACTAATCACTAGGAAAAGCATTAAACCTAATTAAAAATGGGTTTTGCAGCAAGAGTCCTGCCCTCGCTGTTTTGAGGGTGCTGAGGGTCCATGGGGGATGGTGCAGGCTGCTGGGAGCCTGGCACTGAGGTTTGATTTACAGCCAAGGCAGCTCTTCCAGAAACTGGGAAAAAAAATAGTTTTCTTTTTCTTTCTTTCTTTCCCCCCAGCATCTTCTTTCCCATGGAATGGCTGAGAGTGTTTAATGAAGCAGGAGAAGTCCAAATTTTGACCACACAGAAACTGTGTGACTCCTCTTCCCAAATGTGAGGCTTTCTATCCCTCAGGCATAATAAAAACAAACAAACAAATAAAAAAGTAAAAAAAAATAATTAAAATCACTACCTTTTTTTTTTTTTTGGCTAATGAAAAGCTATGTTTGTTCTCACTGCCCATACAGATGTTTAATCCATTTTTGGTTCTTGCTGGGCTATCAGGCTTAATGGTATCTTGACACTGTGAGCTCCCCGTGTTGTTTTATTGTTGTTTTTAAAAGAACATCCCCAAAAAAAAAATGGATCTCAAGAGAGATCACGTTGTCTGTCCCTTCCCTCCTCCTCAGCAGGCACGCCAGGGCTTTAGGGAGAGGAGAAGGTTGTGGGGGCTGAGCAGGGCATCCCACTTAAGGATGGCAGAAGGAGGAAGGGTGACAGTGTTCCTCCTGCACTGTGCCATCCCCTTTGTCCTCTTCCCTCCCCTGTCATTATCTCTGTGTGTCTTCTTTCTTTTCTCCACATTTCCTTTCTTGTTGGAGCCCAGCTCAGCTCCTCAGCCCCTCCTGCACTCCCCGTGGCAGCTGCTGCTGTCTGAAAGCCTCAGAAATGTCTGCTGGTATCATCAAAACCTTTGGACTAGATTTCCCCCTCTTTAAAGGAGTTGTAGGTGTGGAAAACCAGTTGAGATGTGAGGAAGGATGGAAATTTGCCTTTGCTGCTTGGAAATTGCTCCAGGACAAGAGTAAATGGACTCAGGTTGCACCAGGGGAGGCTTAGATTGGGTATTAGAAGAAATTTCTTTGCTGAAAGGGTAATTAAACACTGGAGCAGGCTGCACAGGGGGGTGGTTGAATCACCATCTCTGGAAGTGTTTGCAAGGTGCATAAAGCAGCTTGGGAACATGATTTAAGCACTGTACTTGGTAGTTAGGTTAATGGTTGCTTTTACTAACTAATGGTAGGTAGGTTATGGTTGGACCCAGTGATCCTGAAAGTCTTCTCTAACCAGGATGATCCTGTGATTTTCTGAAACGGGGGAGCTACAGGTAGGGAATCTCCATGTTTTTTGTGCCAGGCAGATAAATGTGGTCTGAAATTGTGAGCAGCAGGTTGCAGACTCCACTAAAGGTCTGGGAGTGTTCACTTGCTTTTTTGGGTTGCTCAGGAAGATGCAGTTCCAGAGGAGACCACCCAACCTACAACTGTATCCTCAGTGGTACCAGTTGACCACAGAATTACAGAGTTGTTCTGGTTGGGAAAGACCTTTAAGATCACAGATTCTAACCATTAAATCTGACTTTATTCACCTCTCAGAAGATTTTATCACATCCTGGCTGATCAGCTGTGTTTGGGGCAGGAACCACAGGGGCAGTTTCCACTCAGCAAAGCCTGGGGTGCTGCCGTGGGGCTGTGTGCCCACACCAGTGTCCACTCAGCACAAAACAGGACGTGGGAAACATCATTCCACTTTCCCAGGGCTGGGCACAGAGAGAGAGAACAGGGAAGAGGGACTCAGACATCTGCTGGGTACCACCGTGGTGGTACCTGGTTTGCTGGTGCTGCCTGGAATGGATGCTTTAAGGTAAACGTTGCCCATGTTTATGCTCCTGTGCTGGGAAAAGATGCTGCCCAGGTTGAGAGAGAGCTTAGAAGACAACCACATTCTTCATAAAGTCACTTTTCTCTTATTTTTGTCTGTCACTGCATGTTATTTTGGAAAATGACTTCTCTTTCCTTCCGCTCTCCATCACAAGCAAGGAAAATAAACCCTAATGCACTTTTCTCTGCTCTCATTTTCTGCCTCATGGATTGTGGTATTTAACAGGCAATATTAAGCAGCTATTCAGACATGTTACATCAAGATTGTTCTTTTCTTTTTTTCCTTAAAAAAATGTACTTAAGCATCTTTCTTCTTTAAATAAATAAGTAAACTGCTGGCCTATCATCCTGTCCGAGGGTTTTCAAGAAAATTTCCATTTGGAATGACACTGTTGGAGGCTGACCCAGCCATGCAATTACTGTATGTAAATCACTTCACTTGTTTCCTAATCTCCCCAAAGATGAAGTACAATTTTTTTTTTGTGCGTGCACTTCTCTCCCTCACATTTCCTTACACAATGAGGTTTTCTGTGATTTTAATTGCTGACCATGATTTCTGTGCTGCCTGGCCTGATTCTATTTATTTTCTTGCAGGGAGCATTTAGCCTCACGATTGTTTTGAGATGGGGTTGGATGTAGAAATCATTGAGGATGGATGGAAGTTGGGTAGAGGGCTAATTGTGTCCTCCATCCCACAAATGGGAGAGCAGCTTTCCTAATTGCAGCTTCCTATGAAGGCTGGGGAGTATCTTCTTGTTTCTGTGCCCTGCACATCTGCTTTTCTCCATTTTATCCATCCCTGCCAAATTCTTCTCGGCAGCTCCTGCCACGTTTTTAATAAGTCTGAGTTGGGCTTTTAATGCTGGTTGATATCATGGGCACCTGTCAGATAAAAAAATAGAATAGTTAATGTTGTTAGGGAAGGAGTTAATTCATGGGCATTACATTAAGCTGGTGGGGATTCTGATGATATGAGCAGTAATTTCTCTGATTGTTAGGAGTTCCTTTTGTAGGAAGTTTTCCCCCAGGGAGTACTGCAGGGAATTGAGGTGGCAGGAGGAAAGAACTTCACTGGGAGCATTCAGACATCAAACAATGCACCCTTGTCAAAATTAAATACACATTGCATATTGATTTTGTTTGGGGGGCAAAGTACTGCAGCCCCAACACAATGAACCATTTGAGCAGTTTGGGAACAAAACGCTAACTTTTTTCTCTCCTGACATGATTTTTTTATAACCTGGTGATTCTCCTGAAGGTGGAGTGGGATGTGGTAGAGGTAAAGATACATAGACTTCTAAATTTTGGTCATGGAAATGCTGTTAATTGCTCTGGTTTTAGCTGGCCTAACAGTTTAATTTTTATTGCAAAAAATACTTCCACTGTAGCAAACTTCTGCCTCTGGAATGGAAGTTTTCCGCTTCTTTTAGAATGTTGCAGTAATTATTAATGTGAGTGGGAATCATGCTCTTTAGCATCCCTATGTTTAAAAAAAAAAATCAATTAATTACTGCTATAAATCTCAGAGATTATGCTGCAGTTGTGCTGCTGGGAAATTGGCCATTAACTACCAGGAAATCGCCTGTCTTCCCTTCGTCCCAACTCAGCTTTACCAACACAACCCTTTCCCTTTTACAAATGAACTATCAATGTGATGCATAATTGATAACCATTTATAATAATAACAACAATAATCTCCATGAAATTGTCAGCTCAGTACTCAGTGGCTTTGTTAGAGCCTTCACCCCTCTGAGGGAGAGCCTCAGCCTCTCCTGTGGAGTTTGTTAACTGTGTTTGCTGGGAATTTATTGCTGCACTGGTGTGGGGTTAGGGGAACCCCAAGGTGTTGCAGAGGGATAAGGTGCAAGGTGGGAACTCCTGACTGATGAGGAAGAACCTGCAATGTTGTTGAGAGGATGGGTTAAGTGTTGCTGTTGCATCCCAAGAGGAGGGGAAGCAGAAGTTGGAGTTCCAGATCTTGCCCACGGTCAACTTTTGGGCATCAGCTTGGATTTTCCTAGTTTGTGGTGTCTTCTTCTTTTGTGTCCTCTGCTATGTGAAGAACCCAGTGGTTTTTTTTTAGTTTGTCATGAAAATTTTGTTTGTAAGTTGGTTTGTTTTTACAGTGTGAAAATTTGCCTGGCCATGGAGGGGCTGTTGGGGGCTCAGTTTGAATGTGTGATAATAAATCTGTGGTTATTGCTGCCTTTTCAGAATTTTTTTTTTAACCCTTTCTACTACTTTGAAAGTGGCTGAGACTTTAAAGTGATACGAGTGACCTCTCAGGAGAGGGTTTCTAGCTGTGCTTGTTCTTGTGCCTGTCTCCTTCCTCTTCTCTCCTTGCAAGGCTTCCAAAAATGTGCTGGGATTTCTTTCTGGAATCTGGAATCTGCTTTTTTGGCACCTTTCAGTCAACTTAAAGGAGTGGTGGATGGCTGGGGAGCTGGGTAGGAGCCTCTTGAGTGGGATGTGTCCTCACCTGGAATTATAAAAGAGGATATTGAATCACTGGTAGTGCAGTTTAACACAGTAAAAAAATAGTGTGCCTTGTGCTGAATTGTTTGAATCCAGTTGTCAGCCTGAGGTCTTTTCTTGGATGACTTGATTCATAAATCCAGTTGTGGAATTGGCTTTCAAAAACCTGGTACCTGGGTCTGACAGTGAAGCTGTTGGGTGGAAGCATCTTGCTTGGCACGTTCAGGGTCTGCAGCTTGAGCTGAGGGCAGAGCCTTCAAGAATTAAACAAACCTTTGGCTCTCCATAGGGGCAAAAGCATCAGACCTGAGAGGGTCCATTCAGGGCCTTCCTCCCTTGTCACCAGGATGCAGAAAAGCCTCTGGAGCTGTTGTCCCTCTGTAGAGCATTTCTTACCAATCAGCCACACGTCAGCTTTTATGGGTGGCTTTTTTTCATTAGCATTTAAAAGTGTGTTTGCTAGAAACAGCAGCTCTGGCACCCAAAGTTTGATGTTATTATGAAGGTAAGGACAGGCTGTGGTGATGTGTCGAGGTGTGGCTGCAAATTCAAGGTCCATTGATGACTTTTAAAGGGCAAGACTTAAATAAGATGTGGAAGTGGTTTCTCTGTGTGTGTGTGTGTGTAAATACTGGAAGAGCAAAAGCTACTTTCCCTTTTTTATATACTCTCTAATAATCCTTCAGTGTCACTGAGCCTGCAAAATAGCTTAATGGATTTTATCTGCTAGGAATAGATTTTTAAGACAGAAATAAAACTGGGAAGGCCGGGCAGCACTTCAGCAGCTCTGGGGTACAGTGCTGTTCTTTCTAATCGCAGGGAAAATAAAAGGGTTGTAAGGTTGATTTGCAGCATAAAATGTGTGACCAGTGGGATGCCAGGATTGGAAGCACTAAAAATCACAGTTGTGCTTCTGGAACCCTTCTCTGCTGGTGGGGATGGGCACGTCTCACCTGGTGTGCTGGAAATCCTAATGAACCCTTTCCTCTCTCCCTGCAGGATCGACTGTGGCGGTATGCACGCCGATCCCTCGGAATTTTCCTAAGCTCCTGGGGGACTGCTTTGCTTTTTGAGTCAGAAAGTTAGAGAATACTGTCAAGAATGGCACTGGTGGATAAACACAAAGTCAAGCGGCAGCGACTGGACAGAATTTGTGAAGGTAAAGAGTTTGCTCCAGTTTTTCTGTACAAGCTGACAGATGGTTAAGGTAGAAAATCGAATTTTCCTTTCTTTTTTACAGCACTTTGACATAAAGAAATCCAGGACTAGATTCCTTGTCTTCTGCACTGGCTTGAATTAGTCATAGCCGTGTTGAAACAGTGGCAAGGGATATGCTGGCTCCTAATTTTGAAGGTCAGCTGTAGTGAACAGGATTTTTGCTAAATTACCAGGTCTTCTCCTTTTATCCTAATGTCTACTGAAATTACTGAGATGCCTCCCAGTTTGAAACATGAGACTAAATTCATACTGTCTCTAGGAAAGTGTTGTGCTCCATGAAATGTGCTTTCTAAAGGTCTCCTCTGGTCAGAAAAAGAGCCAGGATGCAGAGTTTGGTGCCATAACCTTCCTCCCCTCCCTCTCCTACTGGGACCAGTTCAAATGTCCACCACTTCCCACACAAGCTCCCACCACTGCTCTCCTCAGGCAGGGGGAGCACAGTGCAAGGGATTTGGGGAAAACTTGGCATCCTCCACTTCCATGCAGCTAGCCTCATCCTTCCCCAGGTCAGGCTCTGGTTTGGTTCTTGGAGAAGGGCAGAGATTTGGCTGTTTCTGAGTTGTTTCTTCACTCAGGGCGTGTGAAAGCAGATGATATCCCATAATAGTGACTATCATCCTATGGAATATTTAAAAGTCATTATTGGAGTATTTCTTGGGAGGATAGTTAGGACAGCTTTGCTTTGATTGGTGTGTGGTGATAAGGCAGATTTCCTGAGAATCATTCTTCACTAATTATATGCTACAGTCTCACAGCACAGGTGAATTTTACCTTCTATTTGTTCAATTTTCCAGCAGAAAAAAAAAAAATCTATAAGTAACATTTTCTGTTGCAGTTCACACAGCTTAAGTTGCTTGTGATGGAAACCAAGGGATGGCAAAGCAGCTCTGACTTTTTTGGTGTGCACTCTGATAATTCCCTCATGCAAACCCCCACCCTCATGAAAGGTTTCCCAGCAGCAGCAAAAGCAGAACTCAGTGTTATTTTAGGAGGAATATCTTAATGCTTATCTCTTAAAGAGTTCCAGTGTTTCTCTGCTTTTAAGGAGATGGGTGGTGGCCTGCAGGGTGACAGTTTGCAGCATTGCTTGGATGCCAAGGAGGTGAAAGAGGTTTTGCTCATGGGTGAAAGCTCAGAGGTCCCAGGGGAGTTGTTCTGTGTCCACAGGGGCCAAATGTGTGGGACTTGTTGGAGTTTCCAGCAAAGCTAAAATGCTGATCAGCAGGACAGGGTGGGTTTTGCTTTGATTTCTGTGTGTTAGGGATTGCCTAGCTCTGTTAATTTTGGTCATTTTGGAGGTGTGTGGTGGGGGGCTAAGAGGGTAAGATGAGAGTTGGGGAAGAATATCCAGGGTACGGTGCAGTGGGGAGCTGCATATTTCTCCTATTGAATGTCATAAACACTCAGGTGTAGTATGTTATCTCATCTTCAAAATTTACTTTGAACTTGACTTAAAAGAGTTATATCAGCTGAGCCTGGATTTTCAAAAGCTGCCTCCCTGGTTTGATGTTTACTATCAGATCTAGCTGCTGAGTGTACAAGAAATTCAAAAGGATCCCACGACAAACCTGCTAACAGGGCTTTAGATGTGATTGAAGTTTAGATTATTTTCCTCTGATATATGAGCTTTCTTCTTCTTTCTTGGTCAAAAGATGTTCTTTTCTAAGCTGTAAATGTGTGGAAGACACAACTTTTTAAAGTATATTTTGTCATTTGCCACTTGTTTTGTGATTTGATTGAACTGATACAAGATCCTTGTAGGATACTGTTGTGTTGTGTTGTGTTGCGTTGTGTTGGTAAGCAACAGATTAGGACTGAGTGTAAGCAGCACTGTAACAATTACCTTGAAAAATGCAAAAAAGCTGAAGTGTTTCCAAAATACTAGAAGGACAGCAATTTGTTTTATTGGTTTCTCTGATGGCTACTTTTTATTCTAGGATTCTAATCTTGGATGAATGAGTAGTAAAGCACTGAAGAGGGGCCATTCCAGCTGCTGTGAAAACACACTGTACAAAAAAAAAAAAAAAAAAAATTAGTATTATGAGCATTTCTCACAGTTTTGACTTGAAAGGTGTATGAAATAATTGGTGAAAGATGATGAGAAATTAGGGAGCTCCTTTAGCAGACTGGTAAGAGGAGTCTTTGCTAAGAGGATGGTGTTTGTTAGGAGAACTCTTTGCTGCTCCCTCACACTGAGTGCAGTGTGGTCCAAAGAAGCCACTTGCAATGAGTTCCTGTTCTTTGGGAGCACTTGTGCAGCTTTTTCCTCTTAAACAAGTGGATGGGAATACAAAGCTATATTTACCTGGAGAAAAGCTGAATGTTTTGCAGCACAGGGGTGCATTTCTGTGCTTTCTGTGAGTTTGGGTATACCATCCACTTTACTAGTCATGACCCAAAGCCTTGGAGATCTTGCTAGGAACAGACTTTATTCCACACAGCAGGATGGTGGCAGGTCTGGAGGTGAAGTATCCTCAGGCTACGTGTTGTAATCACTATCCCTACTGCCAAATGATAATATTTAACACTTAAGGTCTTCATTTGACTGCATAAACTGCCACTGAAGGATTCTTCTTTATAGGGGTTTTATTAAAAACTAGTCTTGTGTAGGGGGAAATAGCTTCCAGAGTGCCCCAGTGTCCTGAGTGCATTAAGTAGCTGCTGTTAAACGTGTGTCTGGCATGGAGACATAATCCAAGCCATACAAGGGGGTGGTGTCTTTGAAAATGCTGGTTCATAGCCTTTATAGGCAGGTTTATGAGTCTTCCAGGCAGAGAAGCAGCTCAGTCTCACTGCATTACTCAGCTTGACCAGTTCCTCTGTTACTGTGTGTGTTTGGGTTTGTGTTTTATTTTTTTTTTAATGTGTGGTTCAAACATCTTTGTATGGGAGCATCACACTGAGCAGGCTGTTTTCAAGAGGTGAGCAGGTAACTGGTTTTGCTCTTGTGGGAAAATATGGATGGGAGAAAGGTGCAGACCTGAGGGGATAAAGAGACTTTTTAAGACCTTTAGAGCAGTCTGTGATGAATTAAGCAGGTCTGCAATGCCTGACTCAGTGAAGCAAAGTTGGAGTGTGCTCGCGGTGATCTTGGCTTACCCGTTTCCTTCTTTTTTTGGTTGTCTCTGGGAGTTTGGGTGCTGATTCTGTAATTGGATCCATGTGGGTGGAAAGATGGATCCAGTGAATGGCTGGGGCTTTTGCATATAATGTATGCAGCGTGGTTTACAGGATTCCTTGTTTGTGGAATTTTGTCTAATTACATAGAGGGTCAAAATATGCTTTAGAGGTGGAGCTGCTGGTGCTGTCTTTAGTTAGGCTTGTCCAGCACCCCCTAGTTCAAATCCTGTTCCCATTAGCGTGTAATTTTGCCACATTTTATATTTCTTTTGAGCTGAGATTTTCCATTCCATGATGAGTTTTTACCTCAGGGTGAATTAAAAAAAAAAAAAAAAAAAAAAAGAAGCAAACAAAAAAACCCAAGTTCCAGCAAAAATAGCGGCGCTGTGTCTGAGTTGGAGATGGAGAGGAACGTGGTTTCTGCTGTGCTTGAAACAAAGCAGAGCTGTGATCCTACAGCCACAGTGCCTGCCTGCCCTGATTCGGATTTAAAAAGGGTCTGAATTTCACAGTGAGTACTTGTGGTGCTCCCAAATCTGGGGCAATTTCATAGCTTTTAAGAGAAATGAACTGAGAGCAGCCAACAGAGCTGAAGGTTGTGCTGTGTGCCGTGTAACACCCATCCAGGCATAGGGGTGGTGGACACCAAACGGGGACACTGCCAGAGCTCTGGCTGGCCAAGGGGGAGCAGCAGGGTCAGGAGAAGGTGACCATGGAGTAAATTAGGATTTGGAGGCAGGACAGAGCCTGTGCTGGGAGAGCAGGAGCTCAAACAGCTCCCCTACAAAAGCAGGGTGCTGCAAGGACTGAGGTTACCTCCCTACACTTTGTGACTGCCCTGATTTGTATTTGTTAGGATGGCCCCCAAATGCATGATCCTGCAGGTGGGGGGGTTGTTTCTCCATGTCTTAAAAGCCTGGCTGTTCCCTCCTGCTCTTCCTCATGCTCCCAGTCTCCCTCTGGGCAGCAGAAAGTGGGTGAAGCTCCAAGCTGAGGAGACCCGAAAAACCACAGCATGCCCTGCTAAGATGCCAGAACATAGGTGGGATGTGCAGTGTTACTGAGGGTTTTTCTTGCTGTTTCACTGAAGGGAAGGCTCAGGGACAGAATCCATCCACAGCTGGTTCTGTCTGTGGCTCTGTGGTGTCCTCGTTCATTGTAGCACAGGACTCTGACAGCAGTAATTTCAAACCATCAGCTGCAGAAACCCTCTGGGCAGAAACTCACCTGCCTTTCATTTAAGACACAGCAATAGAAAGAGATAAGGTGTAATTATTTCTGGGGAAGAACTAAGTGTGCAGCAGTGCCCCCAGGAAACCCCAAGCTCAGAAAGCTGTTGGCATTCCTGGCTCATGGCATCCACTGCTCTGGTGCTTGTACCATCAGTCCTGTGCAAGGAGGTAACTTAAGCATCACTTTTGCTGCCCAGCCTATTCTGTTGTTCTTGTGCCTCTATGAATATGTGGGGTTTTTTTAATTAAAAAATGGGGGAGATGAGAGATTTGTTAAAATAGGGAATGGGGAGCAGTCCTCTGAGTTTGCTGGCAGTGTCTTTGGGAAGAGGCTGGCTGGGAAGCCAGAGGGGAAGGAGCTATGGCAGCAAGGTTGTGTTGGTGTTTCCTGATGAAGTGCAGAAACCTAACAGGGACAAGGCAGTAGTGGCACATCTGGGATACAGGATGGCAGTATCTTGCCTGTCTGTAGAACACGGGTCTCCCAGCCCCACAGGTGGATCATTTCTCCCTGGTGATCCCAAGTGCTGCCTCTGCCCCACACCACTGTGGCTGTGCTACCCTGCTGTCTTCTACACCAGTGCCATGAAATTTTAATGCCTGGCTTTGTAGGTTGAAGTTTGCTCTGACATTTATGAGCCAGTTAAGCTTTCAACACATGCCCTGGAAGTGGCAGCCCTGGGATGAACAAAAAGCAGAGAGAAAAAAAATAATCGCAAGGCCAAGTGAGCCCAGATATTTTCTTATAGAGTTTTTGCTTCAGGATTTGTCATTATCCAGTAGGAAATCGTGTTCTTGCATGTCAGTCTGTGCCACCAAAGCTGTCTTTACTTCACAAAATATCACAAGTGTTTGCATGGCCAAACAAAGCATTCCTGTTGTTTATTTTCTTTCAGGTCCCTTGTTATGTCTAATGGCCAATCACTGCCAGCACAGTCACATCATACTTTTCAGTGCTCAATACATGAGTCTCTTGGCTTTTTGACTTATTGACTTAGATCCAGAGTGGCACCACCCTAGTGTCCTCTTTGGATGAGGCCTCTCTGCTGCTACCCTTAATTCCTATTTCCCTGAGAATTCCTGGGATATTTACCTCCCAGTCACTACAGTACCCACATGTGGCCTTGACCCTCCACATACTCTTGTTTCTTGGTGGGATTACAACACCTTGATGGATACTGATGTCTCTTGAGTCCTTTGACACAATGGGTCATCCTCTGAGCTACTGAACCACCCACAAACAACCCAACATCCAAAAACCTGGAGAATTTCCTGCTATATTAGCAGTCCAGGTTTCCTGCCCAAGGTTCAGCAGGATGCTGGGGAGCACAGTGGCAGTGGAGGAGGTGTGGGAGGAGAGGGGTAGCACTGGGGGGAGCCTCAAGCTGTCTTTTTATTTTTGCAAAGGGTGGAAGGGGTCTATGAAATGGGGGAGGAAAGGATGGTTTCATCATCAACAAAGTTGTCTTAGCCCTTGCTGCACAAGACAAGCTAAGTCATCTCAAGGGTGGACAGAAATTCTGTATTCCACCTTTCCACCTGGGATGGAAGTCAATTCAAACAATATCCAGCAATATTTGGATAAACATGAGATGTAATGTTAGGTACTCTGGTCAGTCCAAGCCTAGGTCTGTGGCACGAGGGCATTTTACCTGCTCTTTGGTTTTGTTTCTCATCCATAAAAGTGGATTTAAGATTCACACTGTCAATTGCTGCTTGTGGTGCACTTTCTTATCGTTAAAATCTTGTAATTAAAAAAACCAAACCAGCAGCAACCCTTAATAGAAGTGCCCCTGTAGAATTGTAATGGTTTTGGCTTTTCAGCAGAATTTGAACAGTGTGTCCTTGAGGTCTGGGCTCACACCACCAGCAGCAGAATACAGAACAGGTACAGCAGCTACAGCCCATTCACACTAAAAATTAGAAGAAACTTGCACGTGGAAGCAAGTGAGAAAAAATACTTAAAAATATCAAGGCAGTCAAAATAAAAGTTAGACAAGCAGCCCAAGTTCTGCCTTTCTCTTGTTTTTCAGGCCCAGGTGTTGTGTCAATGTGGTACTGTGTAGGAAATACTCAGGTTTAAGACATTGTGGTTCACTCTCTACAACTCCCTGAAAGGAGGTTGGAGCCAGGGGGGGGTTGGGCTCTTTTCCCAGGCAACTCTCAGCAAGACAAGAGGGCACAAGAGGTCTCAAGTTGTGCCAGGGGAGGTTTAGGTTGGACATGAGAAAGAATTTCTTTCTGGAGAGGGTGCTCAGCCATTGGAATGGGCTGCCCAGGGAAGGGGTGGATTCTCCATCCCTGGAGATATTTCAAAAGAGCCTGGATGTGGCACTCAGTGCCATGGGCTGGGAACCACGGGGGGAGTGGATCAAGGGTTGGACTTGATGAGCTCTGAGGTCCCTTCCAACCCAGCCCATTCTAGGATTCTATGTAACACCAGAAAATTGTTTCAGTGCTCAGCATCTCTCTTCCAGAGCACATCTGAGGGTCTCAGGACTGACTGGGTAACTCTGGAAAGGAGCTGCCTCCCATTCTTGCTCCTTTGTGGAAAGTAACAGTGGCCAAAATGTGTATGTTTGATATTTGGGTGGAGGAATTTTCTTCCATTCTTGCAAATTTGAATGCCAAGTAGCATCTGATAATACTTATTATTACTGCTTAGAAATAGAATCCTATTATCTCAGGAAATTCTTACCACCACGAGTCATTTGGTGAGAAACAATGAGTTAAAGATGGTATCAAATATGGAAGAAACAGCTTGTCCTGAGTAAAAGTGACTTATTTAGAAGAAGTACAGACCTTTTCTGTCCTAGTGGATTTGAGCTGCTTTGTTCCATGAATATAAAACATAGCACAAGGATTTTCCCCCCCCCACCAATAAAGCTTTTTATATTTTAACTTTCCACCTCAAAGCACACAAACCATTAGGCTTTTAAGGAAGGGTTGCTTAACCACATATTGCCTGGAGAAAAGGCAGAGTTAGCTTGTCAGCTCCTGTCCTTGCACCCTCTGCTGATTTACACCAACTGATCTGTCTGGCTCTTTCCAAGGCTTGCTCTTTGGAGGGTCCAGATGAAGCTCTTTGGCCCTTATGGAGGCTTGGGAAAATCATTCCAAATTCACAAAAATGCTGGGTTATGTCTTATTTTGCTGTTGTGGGCAGTGAAATGTGTGTCACCCAGCAGTGCTGCCATTGCCTGTTCACTGACAGGCACAGCAGGTTTGAGAGTTGTCATGGACTGTGTGGGGTTTTTTTATTATTATTTTGAAGATTCTTTAAAAATTGGACAGAATCCTATGGATAAAAACAGCTCAGGCAACCTCACAGACATAATTCAAGCTTATTGACCTTATTCCATTATTTTTAAACTTCTTGCTGTGCTGAACCAAGAATCTCTGTATTTTTAAGTGACGTTTTCTGCTTTGGGCCACTGGTACCAGTGAGTAAGGACAACAGGGATGCTGTCCTTACAGCATGGGGACATCAACTGCTCAAGCATCCTCCCAGGTCTGGGTAGATTCTTTCCTCTACACCGAGCTCTGTGCAGTCTCTGCTGTGACGTGCCACAGGGGGATGTGCATGACAAGATGTAGGACTTGAGCCAGACATGAAACCAGCCTTACAAAATCCCCCAGGCATCCAGTAAAGAGTAAGACATTTAGATAAGGTTGCAGACAAAAATTTCATGAATTTGGTATGCAACTTTTTTTTTTTTTTTTTTTAATAGATATGTGGCTCAAGCTATTGCAGGGGGAGCTCCTCTTTCCCTAAGACTTGGAGGCTGTATGTGCAGAAATGGAAAAAAAAAATACTTCTGTTGTGTCCTCCTTGTGGCTAAGCCCATATTTATGGCAACTTAATACATGTCTAACTCTGAATTCTGCCTTGTATTTTTCAATCTTCTTCAGCATTAAGAGAAGGGTCCATGTAATATGCTTTATAACTTTGTGTCATTGATTAAGAAACAATTCCAGCTGATGACTTCAATACCATCAACTTAATTTTCATCCTTACTACAGTTCTCATTTAAATTAACTGGTTTATGGATTAACATGGTGTCATCATATCTGGGGTTTTTTTCCTCCTTACTGTAAATCCTCCCCCACATTTCAAGATTACTCAGAAAAAATGATAATATCCCCAGAATATGCAATAAAAAGCCAGGGGTAGGGGTGGTGAGAGCAGCAATCCTCTTGGCTGTTCCTGAGCTCCAGAGTTGGGGAATGCTGCAGAAACCACCTCAGCATCCAGGGGCTGGGAGTTGGCTGCTTTACCTCTCCCAAACATGTGATGGGAAATGACCAGTCCTGGGGGATGGATGAGAACAGGATGGATTTTCCTTTAAAATACCAGAAAAAAACAACCAACTCATCTCTAACTCTCAAGTTAGAATGATTTGGGGACCGATGATGTTTGGATCTGGACCAGACATTGAGGTTTGATTCTGGTTCTACTGAATGTTTACTTGTAAATATTTTGACAGGAGTTAGGACATCTGGCTATACTAAAATAAAGCTGCAGAAAAACACAGAACACAACTTTTCTTTTTCATTTTTTTGCTATCCACAAACAGATGTAATGGCTTGGAGTGCCAAAACAGTGAAGGTTTTCATTATGTCTTTTCTATCTGAGAGCTTGCTTCAAAGAGCAAGTTTTCTTGAATTAGTTGTGCATTTTTCTTGCCTTGAAATTAAACTGCATCGATCACTTCTTACTGACACTTTTATATAGCCCATTAGCTTAACACTATTAATTTGTTTTGTCTTTTTTGGGTTTGATTGACTGTCATTTTTTTATTTTTTTTTTTTTAAAAAACTCTCTGCTGCCATCTAGCACCTCAGCATTTAAGAATAAGCAGGTTCAGGTCACAGAATAGTTACAGATTGACAATTTGGAGAGAAAATAATCACTGGCTTCTAATAGGAACAGGTATTTGAATCAGCAAATTCAAACCTAAGCAAGGAAATTTTCAGCTTTAGCCTCAGGGCTGTCCCCATTGGGGACACTGGGGACATCCCCCATGACTGTCCCCAAGGATGGGGAGGGGCCACAGAAAGACTTTCCTGAAGATGGAGAGCCTCCATCTATGATACTTTAATTTAATTATTGCAATTTGAAAATATAATATATCAGTCTTCTTTAAAAGCAATACATAAATATTATTTTTAGTTAAAATAATATTTTCTCCTAGTTTGGTTTGGTTTGGGGTTTTATCTGTGTTGAGTCTGCAAGGGAAGTAGGTGTTTCAAGCTCTTGGCATCATCAGGGGAAGTAAGGCAGAGAGATACCCTGAACCCCAGCCTGTTTATCTCCTCAGGACCGTGTTACAATCTAGTAATTAATTATTTTTCATGCAAAGCCCAGACATGCATGGCAGAGTTCAGAATTACAATATACATTCATTTAACAATGGATTTCTCTACTGCTGTCTGGGACAGATATAATTCCCGTGCTTTTAATTACATGTGCTACTTAAATCTTGATCCTGAATTCTTATTAAAAATGAAGAGATTTGACCTCAAGGTCTAATACCCAGTTTTGGAGACAAGGTGCTTGATGTGATTTCTAGAGGATTATTTTTAAGAGCATTCTCAGATTAGATCTTTGCAAATAGTTGAGGGATGTGCCCAATGAACCCTGTCTGCTGGCTTTTAGACTGCTGTTCAGCAACCAGGTTGGGTTTTATTTTGTAGTCCTTGAAAGTGGTAGTTTTGGGGTGTAGGGATACATCTGATATTTTTATTATCCTGCTGTGAGTGCTGTTTCAGCTAACTTTCACTGGGATCTCCCCATACTTGAAGGCAAAATCGTTTCTGATTAAAGTTTCAAGAGCTTGTAGAGCTCATCCTGGTCTCTCCAAGTGTGTTTTGGAGCTGATCTTTTTGGCTTGGACTGCAACTCTATTGTAGATGATTGTAGCTTCCTGCATTTGCTGCCTGCAATTCAGTTCTCATCCCAGACAGCAAATCACCAGGGTTTTTCCAGGGATAACATCAGGTGAGAAGTTGCTGCCTGCTTCTCGGGATGCTTCTGTGCATACCTTATTCTTATTCTGTGGTAAATACAAGGTAACTGGAGGTGGGACACCCTTCAGTGGAAGATGGGTGAGATGCCTCCAGCCAGAGAGTTGTTGGGATGTGGCAGTGATTTTAAACATGGTGCTGGCTGGACAGGAGAGTGGGAAGGAGCCTCCACAGAATGTCTTTGGTTGGAAGAAACCTTCAAGATCAGGCAGCCCAACCTCTGACCAACACTGTGAGCTCACCTCTAAACCATGTCCCTGAGGACCCAGCTCCCTCCCAGCAGAGAGGCAGGAGGTCAGGACCACAGTGATCAGGGCACTCTGGTTTCATTGTATGAAAAGCCTCCTCAGCATGATGCCAGCTGGGGTGGCTGGAAGAGTTGGAATGTTGGAATTTGGGGGATTCTTGGGAAATCACTCTGAAGGGCACTGCAGGCTTGTGTTACCAGTTTGGGGAGTAAACTCCCTGCTGTGTTTGGCATGGGAGGTGGGCTCCTTTTTTATGCTTCCACCTTTCTTTGGGTATGGTGTTGACCTTTTATTTTCCATCTGCATGGGCCTACTTGTTATGTAGCCAGTGGGATCAGCAATTGGACCCAGTTGGAGACTCCAGTTTGTGCCTAACATTTGGAGGCAGACTGATAGTGCACTCCTAGAGCTTGTAACACAGCTGAGCCAATGGCACATTTCCATCCCAGCAGCAGCGGGGTTGAGTTTCAGATGGACGTAAGCTTTCTTTTTTATTTTTGCTTTAAAGTCATCAAAATACAGAGTTCCATGCAGCAGTGATTGGTTAATAACTGCCTGATCTTAAGAGTGTTTTGTCGTAAGGCACCAAGTTGGTATTTGGGAACGTTTTGTTGCAGTTACAAAGCACTGATGCTTTTGGTTTGGAAATTGGTAAAAGCATGTGGCATGGCTTCAAGAGCTGAGTGCTTTCAGATGCTGTTCTGTTCCTTTGATTATA